>NC_091669.1:15222500-15530000 GCF_042453785.1 Malus domestica | reverse complement strand
TCTAATTGGAAAAGAATCTCAACCACAAAAGACCCCAGAAACCTAATCAATGCCCAAGAAGAGTATTTCACTAGATAAATAAAAAACATTTAAATTAAATTAAAAAACAAAATTAGTCAATGAAAGCAGATGCAAAACTTTCCTTGCAGAAAACAACAAATATCTAAATTAAATTAAAAAAAAAACAAAATTAGACAATTAAAACAAATGCAAAACTTTCCTTGCAGAAAACAACTTTGTATTGATTCTAAGTCTTTGCAGAAAAACAAAAAACAATAAGTAATTCCCACACTCTAAAATAGCAACACACACACACACACATATATATCCAAGTTGGTGAGAAACTGAAAAAAAAAAATTGAGCTTCCAAAAATTAGAAATATGAAGGATTTTCCAGAATTAAAGCATAACCCAGAAATTTAAACAAACCAGAAACATCTTGAAGGTACAAAAGCAAATGAAAGTGTAATGAGAGAGAGGTAATTTTCCCAAGAAAACAAAAAAGGAAAGAAATTTTCTCGAGAAAGTGATGGAAAAGGAATCGAATTTTACTTATTTACAAAAGTGGCGGTGTGCCGACAGGCCCAGAAATCATAAGAAGGAGAAGCATGAAGCAGCAGGAGAGGATGATCTTCTTCTGTAGGCGAGATTTGATGAGAGAGCTACCCTCTCTCCTCCCTCCCTCCCTCTCTCTCCACACTCTCTCTCTTCTCTGTGGGTGAGTATGTGACACTCTATTATCTCTGTGTGTGTAGGAGAAGGACAATAGTACAAGGGCGAATCAAATCCAAGAAAAAATGAATGGGTCTTAGTTGGTAGTCATAATTCCTTAAAAAAACCCTTGAAAATAACTCGCTATTTTAGCACTAATGATAAACTAATCATTTTTTCCAAGGCTAATCAAACAAATTAGGGATCTAAATTCTCTTCCCTCCTATTTCGGTTGCCCTCCCGTCCCCTCCTAATTTTTATGTTCAAAACATTCACCTCTTGATTCAACGTTCAAGATTTTGTCACGTTAACAACAACAAAAATCATTATACTTAGACAAAAAGGAGGGAGAGAAAATCTGGCTCCGTTAGGAACTTAGGATGGTGTCCAACACTAGAATTAAAAAAATTCAATTTGTTATCCATCCGATAATTGGTATCATACTAAGAAAATGATGTTTTCAATCGATGCACAAGTGTTAGATATATATTTTTTTGGTGAACAAGTATTAGATATTTTCAAGCCTAAAAGTGATAGAACTTTTTAATTGGTGCAGAATGCTTACTATATATTCTTTTGAAGAAGCAATAGGTAATATACTTACTATCTTTTTTGAAAACTCGTTTCTTATTGACATGTAATTTGCCCATAGAATAAAATCTCGATAAATGAATGTTTGATAAATTAATAATCTTGGCTTCAAATTTCAAATTATACATTAAGGGTGTTACATTTTACAACACAATTAATGCTCGAACCTACTAACTCCATCTTTTGGAGCATTTGGTAGATTCATTTGAACAATGAAGAGTCATTGGTCTTTTGTGTCCAAGTGCACATCTTTGTATACATGTTTACTTTATTAAATCTCTTTACGGGCCAATGTTGAGATTGTTATGTCTTTTGTGCACGTGGGAACTTATTTGACAAATAATTATGTTATCTTAAGGCCATTATATATACAATCGTAGTTCTCGGGGGCTCCATTCGCCCTCTTTCTTTGTGTAGAGGGTAGTCCCAATCTTAATGCGTTTTAATCATGCCAATAACCCAACTTCCCTAATTAAATAATTTATGATAAGTGGCTTCTTTACTTTTGCCTTAATTTTTGCTCCCACACCTGGTCTCATCTTGTCCCATTTCTCATTTGATTTGATATTCAAAATAGTCAACTTTAGCCATTTAGTACTACGATCTAGTGGTATTCCTTTTCATTTGTAAGTGAAATGTCTTAGGTTCGATTCTCACCAAAGATGGATTTGAACCACATTATTATGACTCGCCCATTGTGAGGCTTAGCCCACATTCTTATCCTTTTAATGTAAATGATATCGTTTGTTCACAAAAAAAAAAATAGTCAACTTCACTGTGTTTCATATCGCTAGTTTCATTACTTTTTATTTTGTGGTACATATGTGATAAGCCATCCTTACTTTTATGTTTTTATTAATTTTTAAATGAGTGAATTGACGAAAATGCACTAGTGGCTAGATTGTTGACTCTCGTTGACCTCCTTTTGTGACGCATACGAGTTACTATTTTCCTGTATTCTCGAAGTACTCTACGATACGAACACATAGGCGCAAATGGAACATAATTTAGAGCCATAACGAAGGAGTTATTAATGAATGAAGTTATCAACGAAATGGTCATTTAATCATAATCTGGAATGCTCCAGAAAATCTGGAAGCGCCACGTGGATGGCTGTGATGGAGAAAGGAAAGAGATGGATAGCATGGATTGAAAGAAGAAAAAAAGGAAGAGAAAAATGAGGGATTGGGGGCTGCCCAATCAGAAATAAGGGAGGAAGTGGGAGGCTAATAAAAAAGAAGAGTTTTGGGAGAGAAAAGATAGGGAGGTTTGGCGAATCAGGAGAGGAGAGAGGAAGAGAAGGATGATCAATAGGGGAGGAGAAAAAGGAGAAATGTTGTGTTCCTTTTAAGTGCAAATACAAGGATAGTATAATGGTAAAAGTAAGGGTGTCGAACCACAATGACTGATTAGAACTCTACAAATTACTTGTTTTATGTGAACCTTAAAGAAAATGCAAATGAAAACTGAATTTAGATTTTTGTTTTAAAAGCTAAAGTAACTTAAAATGCAAGATAAGATAAAGATGAATGATAAATTGATTTAGAAACAATGGGAATGGAACTAGGAATATCGATTTCACCATTACAAGCCGATTTAATGAAAATTAAGTCAAAACGCATTCAACTCTCCAATCTGCAACTAGGGTTCGTTTTACTCATTTATGATCATCCATTTGATGTGTGGTTGTGATCAAGTACTCCTAATCTGCAACCTAGTTGTGATGTTCAACTTAGATTGCCAAATAAGAATCCATTAAGAACAAGAAAACTTCAAAGAACCAAAGAAATCACATGGCAGGATGTATACATAGCAGTTTCTTCATTCATTCACATGTCTACCAAGATTAAGCATGATGTGTACTATAACCTTTATCAAATAATCTGTAAGAAACCCTAATGGTGATCAAACATTAAGATAAACAAACAAATTGAACTATGAAATCAGTGAATGAAACAAAAACACAAATTGGTAGTTTGGATACTTTAACTTAATAACATAGAATAGTTTTGCAAGGCTACATTGAAATCCCCAGCTATGAACTTAATTACAGAACATGATTACAGAATATATAAATATCAAGAATAACATGAGTGAAATTAAAGTTCATAGAAGAAACCCCCTTAAAGCAATTCTGATGTTGAACTTCTCCAAGAACAGTGCGGCTGCGTGGTTTATTTGGTGGCAGTGGATGGTGAATGGAGAAAGGATTTTGTTTCTGGAAGAAAGGCTAAAGAAAGAGAAGACAGAGAGCTCTGGGCGACCCCAAGGGGAAGCTTATGTAAAAGTGGCTGAAATGGGGTGTGCTAACCACACACCCCAAATTACTTCCCACACACCCCTTGTTAATTTCTGTCCGTTGATCTTCTTTAATTCATCCGATCCGACGGTCGAAAATTAGAAGGGTGTGTGAGAAGTAAAATAGGGTGTGTGGATATCACACCCCGACTGAAATTCTCTGTTTTATAAGGTTAAAGAGATCGTTATAGAATGCCAAGACATCCTAGTAATGGAGCATTTATTTCAGACGTTTTTTTGTTGTTATTAGTCTCTTAAAAGGGCCATATTCATTACCATATTCAATTTCCACTTTTAATTATTTGTCTACATCAACATCCTTATTCAATTCTCCACTTTTAGCACAATTTTGCCTTATATGTCCTCAATTGAGCTCTAAAATACGATTAGCTGCACACTAACACAAAAGAGACTAGGAATTGATGATATAAATGTATGAAATATATGAGTTATCAATAAACATGAGGGAAATGAGGAAATGAGAAAACCACGGGATTCGGGTGACCCGTTTCCCCCCTCATCGTGACCCGGTTGCCCGACGAAAATTCTGGCGTTCTTTCATAGTTTTTCAGGTGAATTTCACCAAGCTATCATCGCGAAGAACGGAGCTGTGGGTTCCGGGGACACCACGACGGCGATCCGCCTTATTCTGAAGGCAATCATGTCGATCTCCACCACCATTAGACTCTCTTTGAGCCTAAGAACAAATCCTAAACAACCTTAGGGGCGGAAGAGTTTGAGTGAAATTGGGGTTTTTCCCGGCCAAATTAGACTTGGCCACATGTATGAAACTTGCTCCACTCATCGAGATCTACATTTCTGTGAAATTTAGTAATTTTTTGAAATAATTGAATTTTCTGGCGAGTCGGGGCGGCTAGCGGTGCATGGGCAGAGACACCACTTGACCTCCTTAGGCTAATATTGATGTCCCGATTCCGTATTAGACATCCGATTGATGAAATTCCATTGTTTGGTTATATTTCCATTAAGGGCCTCTACTTGGCTATTATATGATTCGACGATCCGACCATTGGATCATCACTAAACTTTAATACGTAATAGTACATCCTATGTAAGAATATTAGGAACTGATGGATCAGAAATCTAACGTACGGATCTTCCCGGATGAGTTTTCTAAGTTTGTAAATCTAAACGTTGGCTGCCACTTAAATTTAGCGATTGGCGGAGATCCGATCGTTGTATCGTTCCGAAACTTTAGGATGTTCTAGAAGTTTATTGAAACTCTTAAGAAGTTATGGATTGGAAATCCGAGGTACAGATCTTCCGGATCGAGTTACGTAGGGTTGTCGACCCTACCGTCGATCTTTGACTGACGATTAACTTTTGGTCAATGGGTTACAAATCATTCTAAAATGTCCTTGAGGATGTATTTAATGTAAGTTACGTGTTCTATCGATAAGAATTATGAGATGTGATTTGATATTTGTTCTAGGCGACGATCGTATGTAATGCCTCGATATTTGTGCTAGGGAGCTATAGTGCAGACTTTAGGTGAGTGGGTCTTATATATATATATATATATATATATATATATATATGATTGATAGTTTCCATTTATGCATTTGAAAAAGAATTTCTTACATACGCCTGCATTAGACTAAAATTTATAAGCATTAGCGAAATGACGGAATTTATGAAATTATTCCGGATCCTGCGGGATGCCTTAATCCAAGTTACGGCTTTGATGAATGTTATATTGACTATAAATTATGGAATATGCTACATCCTACGAGATGCACAAATATGCTTGTAATCTTTGATGTCATAATTATATCTACAACTATCAATGTTAGTATGTTAATTAGAACTATCGAATCACTGTGGCATGACTATATTTGTGTTATCTGCTCATCTTTTGCTGCACCAGTTATTAGTGCTCGCCCAAGGACATGACCAGTCTATGTTCATATTCGCACCGTACACTCACCTAGGATCCAAGTAGGTGCTAGTCCTGTCGTACATGTTGCATTAGGCAACTTCGACTCGTATGTGACTGCGAATAGCGCTAGTCTTCATGTGATTGTAGCACTAGAGCATATATCATTATTACACCCAGTCCTGTTCATGTCAGAATAACTCTGCATGAACTCGTGTCAGCATGTGTCGATGAGCACTTGGTTTGATATGTTTGCTTATGCGAAAGTATACGATTACTAACGTTATGCACTTATATATAAACTATTATGCCATATTGATATCTTGATATTTTGCAGGTTATGGTGAGTATTTTCATACTATATGTAGTATGTATATCTTGGAAACTATACATGTTTTACGGTGAGGGGTTATAACATTTTCAAAGGTTTTTATTAAAACTTTATTTTTTAGATCCACTCACCCTTATTTTTTGCCCCTCCAGGTTTTAGTAGTTGAGCTTTCTTATCGATAATGATTCTTGGTAAATCTTGGTGTAGATGATTACATTCGATGATATAATTCTCACCCTATCCTACTGTACTGTACTTATGCTCTGACATCACATGTGAAATGGGTTCATTCCCGCTCACAGTGCACTCTTATATTTAGGCACTTTTAGGTTTAAATTTATTTATGTATTCCACCACACTACACTTTATAGATTCGTCACCTTCTAGGTGTTGGCCAACATAGCTCGATACGAAGTCCAAGTGGACATTTCGGGTCGAGGTGTGTCAACATAGCATCTTCAATGATATAAAAATTAAACTAGACAAAATTGTATTATAAAGGCTGGCGTGACATATTGCTTACTCATTTCAATTTATCAAGAAAATAATTATCACTCTAACGAATTAGCAAACCAAATAAGCAAAATTAAATATTATTATTATTTTTCCTTCTATTGCTTACATATTCACCTACACTTAGTGACTGGAGGAATCGTGCGAAAGTTACAATCTTAACACTTTACATTGTTTCAAAGTCTCACTGATTTTGTACATTAACTAAAAATATTTTATCTTTTAGTTTTTTCATATTCCGCCACATAAAATATTTCACTATAAAAAGAGATAGGGCCCAATTGTCCTACTCATGGTATTGTAGGCAACATTGTCTACTTTGGGAGAGTAAGCAAAATTTGCAAATTCAATTGGCTATACCACCAAAAGCTAGTTTTGCCTAGTTGACTTATCAAAATAGGTTTGCCTACTGCATTGCCTGATTATAGATGTTCTACATGAATCAACTTGGTTCGAGAGCAACACCTTTTATTAAGACGTTATGAAAAATTAAAGATATAAATTAAGAAATTGAATTTCAATTATTTATGAATACATATCAATAGATAGAACTGTTATAAATATGTAAAAGTTAGAGAGATAACCTTTACTAGTGACAAGAGCGAAACAGGTGTAAAATATCACACTGAAACTATAACAGAAGAGGATGACAAATAAAAGAGGAAGGAATAGATACTGAAGTTATTAATCTTTCCTTTTTCTCAGTATATCTCTCTGTCTTTTAACAGCAGTCGGAGTGCTCTATTTATAGAGCAACTTTATATTATTACAGTTTGAAATTTACAATACATCTTTTGAAAAACGATATCCTTCATTTCCAAAGTCCACATCTCAACACTGCCAATGTTTTCATTAATCTGCCAATGTTGAAAATCCAATCTGTATGGGCATTGAAAAATCTACCAAGGTTTTCAATATCACTGTGGGCATTAACTAACCCACCAGCATTTTCAACACTCCTCATTGGATGCCCACATATCAACATCAGTTGCCTCATTAAAACCTTGCTTGGAAAAACCTAGTGGGAAAAAACCATAGCGAAGAAAAAAAGTACAACTTTACTTGGATTGTTGATATAGTGTTAAGTATGCTTATGTTGCTTCTTTAAAACCTTGATAGGAAAAGCCCAATGGGAAAAATCCTAAAAATCCTAGTCGAAGGAAAAAGAGTACAACATGCATGTACCATGGATGCTCTCCCTAATATATATCTCCCCCTGATTCCGTATTCTCCAAATTTAGCTGTTTGGTAAGTTGACGTAATCTGATACTGTGCATTAACTTTTGAAACGTGCATTTCGGTAGAGACTTGGTGAACATGTCTGCAAGATTTTCATTGGAACGAATTTGTCTGACTTTAATAACTTTAGCCTTCTGAAGCTCATGTGCGCTGAAAAACTTTGGAGATATGTGTTTAGTCTTATCGCCCTTAATGAATCATTCCTTCATTTGGGCAACACATGCTGCATTATCTTCATAGATGACAGTTGGATTGTCTGTCTTCGAAGGTAGACCACATGAATTCCGGATATGATGGATCATTGATCTTAACCAAGAACATTCACGACTTAAGCAAGTATTTCTGAGTAATTGGAAGATGTAGCAACTAGTGTTTGCTTTGTTGAGTGCCATGAGATTGTTGTATCTCCAACACATATCTAGTTTGTGAGCAGGCTTTATGCGGATTAGAGAGGAAACCAACATCTGCATATCCAGCAAGAATCTGATCATTTCTAGATTTCTTTGAGTAGAAGAGACCCATGTCTGTTGTCACACAAAGGTATCGCAATACATCTTTGACACCTTTCTAATGACGAATTGTTGGAGCAGAGCTATACCTTGTTAACAAGTTGACTGAAAAAGCTATATTTGGTTTAGTACATTGTGCTAAATATAATAAAGCACCTATTGCACTCAAATATGGTACTTCTGGACCAATGACCAGTTCATCATCTTCTTTTGGACGAAATGGGTCTTTCTTAATGTGCAGAGAATGAATGACCATTGGCGTGCTGAGTGGATAAGCCTTGTCCATGCCAAATTGCTTCAGGATTTTTTCAATGTAAGCTGATTGGTGGACCAAAATTCCACTAGCACAATGCTCGATCTGCAGGCCGAGACAAAATTTTGTTTTTCCAAGGTCTTTCATTTCAAATTCGCTTTTCAGATATTCAGCAATTTTATTGAGCTCTTCAGGGGTTTCAACTAGGTTCATATCATCGACATATACTGCCACTATAGCAAATCCAGAGTTGGATTTCTTAATGAACACACAAGGGCAAATGACATTGTTGGTATACCCTTCTTTCATCAAATACTCACTGAGACGATTATACCACATTCGTCCAAATTGTTTCAGCCCATACAATGATCGCCTTAATTTGATTGAGAGCATACCTTGTGATTTGTTAGTTATTTCAAGCGACTTAAGTCCTTCTAAGACTTTCATATATATGTCAGTATTTAATTCTCCATATAGATACGCGATGATGACATCCATAAGTCGCATGTCAAGCTTATTAAGTAACGGAACGTAATTGCATCCATTACAGGAGAGTATGTCTCATCATAATCAATTCCAGGTCTTTGCGAAAAACCTTGTGCAACGAGTCATGCTTTATATCTTGCAATCTCATTTTTCTCATTGCGTTTCTTTATGAATACCCATTTGTAACCCACGGGGTTTACACCAGGCAAGGTTTGGACTATTGGTCCAAAAACATTTCGCCTTTCCAAGGAATTTAATTATGCCTGGATTGCATCTTTCCACTTAGGCCAATCTTGTCTCTGTTTGCATTCAGCAACAGAGCGGAGCTCAATATCATCACTTAATATGATTTCTGTGGCTACTACGAATGCGAACATATCGTCAATGATTTTTTCATTCTGATCCCACAATTCATTAGTACATGCATAATTTATGGAGATTTCTTTGCTCTCATGTACTGCTGTCTCTTCAGGAACATGTATCTCATCAAGGACATTTTCTTTTTCTGGAAGTCCAGAATCATGAATTGTAGATTAGTCATTCATTCTCTCTTCCTGAATGATTTCATTTGTATTCAGCTGTGCCCTTGTCTTTCTCTTTTGAGGGGGTAAATCTTTTGAACCTGGGGTTCTACCACGCTTTAGGCGTGCACAAGATGAATCATTTGCTGCCACTTTATTTTGTCCAACAGGGACATCAATCCTTGCAGGTGCATTTGTAGCTGATATATGTGATTTTGTCACTTTCATAGCATTATTAAATGCATCTGACATTTGATTGGCAATGCTTTGAAGATGAACAATCTTTTTAACTTCATTTTCACATTGAGTGCTATGTGGATCAAAATGAGACAATGTGGGAACAACCCATGTCAGCTTTTTCCGTTCTTCTGGAACGATCTTTTCTTCCCCTAACAATGGGAATATTGTCTTATCAAAGTGACAATCAGCAAAACGAGCTGTAAACATATCACTTGTCAAGGGTTCCAAATATTTGATGATAGATGGTGAATCAAAACCCACATAAATTCTCAGTCTATGCTGAGGTCCCATTTTAGTGCGTTGAAGGGGTGCAATAAGCACATAAATAGTACAACAAAAAACTCGTAAATGTGAAATGTGTGGCTGATGCCCAAACATGAGTTGTACTGAGGAGTATTGGTGGTTGGCTATAGGTCTTAATCGAACCAATGATGCAGCATGTAAGATGGCATGTCCCCATGTAGAAACTGACAATTTTGTTTTCATGAGCAGAGTGCAAGCTATTAATTGAAGCCGCTTGATCAATGCTTCTGCTAAACCATTTTGAGTATGGACATGAGGAACATAGTGTTCAACATCAATGCCCAATGTCATGCAGTAATCATCAAAGATTTGAGACGTAAATTCACCAGCATTATCAAGTCGAATTGACTTAATAGGGTAATCTGGGAATTGTGCTCGTAACTTAATTATCTGAGTAAGAAGTCTCACAAAAGCTACATTTCGGGTAGACAAGAGACAAACATATGACCATTTGGTAGATGCATCAACCAAAACCATAAAATATCGAAATGGTCCACAAGATGGTTGAATAGGTCCACAAATATCCCCTTGAATTCTTTTGCAAAAATGATGGGAATTCGGCATCAACCTTTAGTTGTGATGGTCTGATTACCAACTTCATTTGAGAACAAGCTTTGCAAAGGTTATCATTTGTGATAGCAATATGTCTGCTCAATAATGGATATCCATTAGAGTTGGTAATGATCATACTCCTCATGGTAGATCCTCGATGACCCAGACGATCATGCTAAAGTATGTAAACTTTTGAATCAATGAACTTCTGGTTCATGATAGTATGTGATTCAACTGTCTTTCTGTATGTATAAAACAATCCACTCGACAAACCACGCAACTTTTCCAATATACGCTTATGGGTATCATTGGAGGCAATGCATAGATACTCCACATTTTCTGCACTTTTCGTTTCAATATGGTATCCATTTAAATGTATGTCTTTGAAACTCAATAAATTTCGAGTAGATCGAGTAGCATACAACGCATTTTGTATGGAAAATATTGTTCCATTTAGTAACATAATCTGGGTTTTCCCTGAGCCTTCAATTACATCTGATTTGCCTGATATTGTTGTTACCTTTACTCTTGTAAGTATCAAGCTTAAGAAATACTTTCGATCATGAAGTATTGTATGTATGGTTGCGCTGTCTGCAAGACAAATATCTCTGCTATTTCTCATGTTCTGAGAATAACCATAGTTTTTATCCATACTTTTTGAGTAAAAGGGGATCACGGTTAAAAACAACTTATAACATGAAATTTGAATGCTACTTTTATTGAATCGAACTGCTAGTTTTAAACTGCAGGTTTAGAATAATAAAAGTACATCAAACATAAATGATTCAGTCGGACCGGTATACTTCATTCCCCCTTTCCACAATAAAGTTTGAAACATCTAGGTGAGTTGTGTAGAGTTTTTAGGAGCATTGTTCATACGAGCTTTGCCTTTGTGGCGATTTCCATTTTTAAAGCTTGGGCCTGAATTTTACCTTGGAACCTGGTTGTGAGACTGACCACCATGGTTCTTGCCTTTCTTGTTCCACCGACCTCGCTTGTGGCCGCGTCCTCGTTTATGATTATCGCCACCAGAGGATATGGCGTTCACTTCAAGAGAAACAACATTTACTTCTGGGAATGGTGCAGATCCAGTAGGTTGGCATTGATGATTTTTCATCAGGTTCTCATTGTTTTGTTCAGCTACCAAAAGCACAGATATCAGCTGGTTGTATTTAGTGAAGCCTTGTGCTTTATACTGCTGTTGCAGGAGCACGTTAGAGGCATGAAATGTGCTGAAAGTCTTTTCCAACATATCTTCCTCAGTAATGGTATCCCCACAGAGCTTCATCTGAGAGGTAATTCTGAACTGTGGAGCCAAAAATATTTATAAGGCGACACATGGATTTTTGGATAAAAGATGACAAAAATACCCTTGAGGCATACCGGGATTCCTACGCACGAGCAGCGGGCAATCATCCGTTAACCAAGTCAAACATGCCCAAAAAATGTAACAAATAAAAGTTATTTCATCCATATACTCCACAAGGTAACCATTCCAAACATTCCATTTAAATTAGATTAATTGGTGAATTAATGAATTTATTTCCTAATTAATCCTTTAAATCACCAATTAAATGACCTATTATGCCAATTAATCCCCCATTACATAACCCATTACCCAAAAATCCCAAATGGCCGACCACCGCTGTTGATCTCATCATATTCACCTATTTTATCACATTAATTAGCTAGTTAATTTGGCAATAATTTTATTTGCTAAATTAATTAGTCAATTATTCCCATAACTCCTAAATTCAACCTAAATCAAGAACCCTATCCTTATAAATAGGCTCTCATTCTCACAAAAAACCTAGGTCCTCACTCTTGCTAAAATTCTCCAAAGCTTTCAACCACTTTTCTCTCAAAATTCTAACTTTGGCATCAGAGGTTCTTCGGCCAAAGCCCCCCATTCATCGTGGGCACGTGAGGCTCTTGGCATTGACCTAAGGTGTTAATTGTTTTGTAGGTGCAATTTTGTCCAAGATCAAGGAGGAAGAAATTTGCATCCATAAATTGGTGCTTTCATTGAGAGTTGAGATCCATACTCGTAGAAGACTCTCGCATAAACAGGTTTTTCTCTATTTTCTAGTCCATTTGAATATTTTTCATACGTTCTTATTATTATAATTTTTTATTTGTAAAGGTTCTTTGATAAAATGTATAAGAAAAAAATATAATGGCTAGAAATTTAGAAAATTCCACAAGTGAAAATTCTAATACTCAAGAAATGAGACCGCGACGATCCACGAGACTAAATGTGGTCATAGGCGAAGTGGTACCACCACTACGAGGTTCCACCATGGCCCAAGCCGTGCCATCCAAGTTTGCATGGGCTCGAGCCCAAGCCTCGCATTCCCATGCATCACGTACTGAGCAGCCTGTTTCTGTCGAGCAGCCCACTCCCGTGGCCCAACCTGCTCCCGCCGAGCAACCTGCTCTCACGGCCAGCATGGTTCTGCCGAGCAGCCTGTTCTCATGACCCAGCTTGCTCCTGACGAGTAGCCCACTCCCATGTAAAGAGATATCACATAGTTAATAGATTTTACAGCTGTATTTTTTGGTTTTACAGTCTTGTAACCAATCTCTATGTTAAGAGATTAAATTAAGTATAATTAGTTACAAAGCCTAATTAGACAAATGTATATAAACTGAGTTGTATCCCTTTCTCATTAAGAAAGAAATAATAAAAGATATTCTTTTCTTATATGGTATCACCGCCTTTCTGCTTTACCGCCTCTCGATCATTCGATCTCAGTTTTTCGGCCACTGCCACCGCCACCGCCACGCCTCCGCCTCTTAATCTTCTTCGTTCTTTGATCTTTAGCCATGGCATCTTCGACTTCTTCTCCTATACAACCTGAATTTGTTCCTTCTCATCCTGCAAATTCTTTCCCTAATTTTGCACCGATGAACCTTAATTCTTCTAATTCTTCTTCGATCTCGTCAATTTCTTCCATAACTGTTCTGAATATTAGCTGCATGGTCCCTACAAAGCTCAAGCATGATAATTACCTCGTCTGGAAAGCTCTATTTGCTCCGATTTTTCGACGATACAAAATGACTGGCATCGTTGATGGCTCTGAAGTTTGCCCGCCGTCTTATGTTCTTGATGCATCTAGTCACAATATTCCGAATTCGACGTTCGAGATTTGGTATGAAAAAGATCAGAATATCTTGATCTGGTTGAATTCTACGCTTTTTGAAGATATAATTCCATTCACCGTTGGTGTCAGATCGGCTCGAGATCTATGGCTGAATCTTTAGCATCGATTTGGTGGAGTCTCTGCCGCTCACATTCATCAACTTCGTTTTCGTCTTCAATCTGTTCACAAAGGCGATCTCTCTATCTCTGATTATTTGCAGAAAATTAAAGGCCTTGCTGATTCGTTAATGGCTGCTGGAGCTTTTGTCTCTGATCATGATTTGATTGTTGTTACTCTCAATGGACTGCCTGATGAGTATGAGTCTTTTATTGACTCTATCATGCTCCGCCTTTCGACCACAACATTAGATGAACTTTATGGAATGCTGCTCAACAATGAGGTATTTATGCTTCGCAAGAAAAAAGGTGTAAATTCTTCTGCTTCTGAGCCTTTTCAAGCTTTTGCTGCGCAGTCTCAACCTCTACTTCTTCCTACACCACAGTTCTACAATTTTCCTCAAGCCTATGCGGCTCATCAGTCATTCTCCAATCCTCCACCAAAGTTCTCTAACAATAATCGTGGTCGCAGTTCTTTTCAACGCCGTGGTAATGCTCATAAGAATTTCAACACTTCTCGTGGCCACTTTTCCAATTCTGGGGGTCCTCATGGCAATTACAGGAACAACTCTGCCCATCGCAATACTTCTGGTGGTAGTCGCAATTGTTTTGGTGGCAGAACTCATTGCCAAATTTGCAACTCCTTTGATCACGAAACTCTGGATTGTTATGAGAGAATGAACCCTGCTTTTGTTGGAAGAATTCCTCCTGCAAAGTTAGCTGCTATGTGTGCTCACACTGGTTCTAAACAATCTCCTACTACTTGGTTGATGGACTCGAGTGCCACCTCTCATATAACTAATGACATTTCTGCTATCCAATCTCCACATCCGTACTTTGGCGAAAACAAGGTGTATTTTGGTGATGGACAAGGTATGGCTATCCATCACATTGGTAATTCTACAGTTTCAACACCCCTTGCTAATTTCAGATTGAGTAACATTCTTCATGTTCCACTGATGAAATTTAATTTGCTCTCTGCTTATCAATTCTTGAAAGATAACCATTGTTCATTGACCCTTGATTCTGATGGTTTTGAAATCAAGGATCGTTCTTCGGGGATGACGCTTTTTCGCAGTCCAGTTGAAGAAGGTTTTTATCCCTTTCAAGGTCTCTCCACTGTTTCTGCTCCTCATTCTACGCTCTTCAGTACCAAAGAATCGTTGCAAACATGGCATAAAAGACTTGGTCATCCATCTTCTGCTATGTTTCGGAGAATATTAAATAAGCATAGTCTTGCTCACAGTGGTGACAAACTTGTATCTTTCTTTTGCACAGATTGTGCTATTGGCAAGAATCACAAGTTGTCTTTTTCTTCTAGTACAAGTACAGTTTCTACTAGTTTCGAATTGCTTCATTGTGATGTTTGGGGTCCATCTCCCATCTCTTCTATCAGTGGCTACAAGTTCTACTTGTTAATTGTGGAAGAGTTTACAAAATATACCTGGTTGTTTCCCATGAAATATAAATCTGAGGTGTTCTCTCTTTTTGTCTCTTTCAAAGCTTATGTTGAAAATATAATTGGCAATAAAATCAAAGTCTTGAGAACAGATTCAGAGGGTGAATTTACCAGCTCGAAGTTCAATTCTTTTCTATCTCGCTATGGTATTTTTCATCAGTATAGCTGCCCTCATACACCGGAACAGAATGGATGTGTAGAACGAAAGCACCGGCATCTCACAGAGACTGCAAGGACTCTCTTGGCTTCTTCTCGTGTTCCCTATCAGTTCTGGGTTGAAGCTTTTTCCACTGCCCTGTATCTCATCAATCGATTACCAATCTTTCAACTGGACAAATCTGCCTGAGAACTTCTATTTCGTAAATCTCCTGATTATTCAAGATTAAAGGTCTTTGGCTGCAACTGTTATCCTTAGCTTAAACCGTATACTTCTTCTAAATTGGATGGCAAAAGCACTCATTGTGTTTTTCTTGGTTACAATCTTCAACATAAGGGGTATTGGTGCTTAGATATTCAAACTCAGCGTCTTTATATTTCAAGACATGTGCTATTTAATGAAGAACATTTTCTTTTTCATGATGCACAACATATTCAGCCTTCTTCAATGCCACAAGGTTCAGATTCTCCTTCTCCACCCTTCACTCTTCCATTTCCCATTTCTTCACATGCTCCAGCATCATCTGCAACGTCACCAGTCCCTTCTTCATCCCCTGTTTCCTCTCTGTCGTCTTCCTTTCAACCTTCTCCTCCACATTCATCTTTACATTTGCCATCCAGTTCTTCCTTTCCACCTCAGCCCCATATTCCTACAAACTCTTATCCTATGATTACCTGATCCAAAACATGTATTTTTAAACCTAAAGCCCTCTCTGCAACCAACATCCAATTGCTATGGAAAACTTTGTGCCTACCACTTATCTGCAAGCATCCAAACATGCTCACTGGAATCAAGCTATGTTAGAAGAATTTCAAGCTTTTCAAAGCACAGGTACTTGGACTCTTGTACCCTCTTCTCCTTATCAAAACATTGTTGGTTGTAAATGGGTATTTCGCATTAAGCGCAAACCCGATGGCACAGTTGATCGATACAAGGCCTGTCTTGTTGCCAAAGGGTTTCACCAACAAGAAGGTATTGATTTCAAAGAAACCTTCAATCCTGTTGCTAAACCCGTGACTATTCGTATCTTATTGACTCTTACTGTTCAACATGATTAGTTCCTAAATCAGCTTGATATTAGCAATGCTTTTTTGCATGGATCACTGAAAGATAAGGTGTTTATGCAACAACCTCCTGGTTTTGTTGATGCTTCTCAACCTTCCTCTGTAAGCAAGCTCAACAAGTCTCTTTATGGCTTAAAACAAGCCCCTTGGGCCTGGTATGACAAACTTGGGCATGCACTGCTCTCACTTGGTTTTACAAATTCCAAATCTGATTGTTCGCTGTTTGTGAATACTTCTCCGTATCTTGTGATTGTATTAGTATATATGGATGATATCATTGTCACAGGCCCACATGCTTCTTTTTGTCAAGATTTCATTCACAAGCTCAGTTTCATGTTCCCTGCTAAAGATCTCGGGCCTCTCCATTATTTCCTTGGACTTGAAGTTTATCGCTCATCTGAAGGCATTTTCTTGTCCCAAGGTAAATATGCTATGGATCTCCTTCTTAAGACTAAAATGGAGGGCTGTAAACCTTGTGCCATTCCACTTGGTACTACCAAATTAGATCATCTCGGCAATCTGTTGTCTAACCCCAAGGGGTATAGGTCCATAGTTGGTGTTCTCCAATACCTCACCTGGAAACGGCCAGATATTTCTTTTGCTGTCAACCAAGTGTGTCAATTCCTTCACTGCCTTCGAGATACTCATTTCCAAGCAGTCAAACGTATTCTACGGTTTCTCAAATGCACTGTTGATCACGATATTTGGTTTAAAAAAGGTTTTCTGCATCTTACCGCTTTCTCGGATGTTGATTGGGCCAGCTGTGTTTTTGATAGAAGATCAACATTCGGTTATTGTGTTTACTTGGCTTCAAATCTCATCAGTTGGAATGCTAAAAAGCAGCCAATGGTTGCCCAATCTTCAACTGAGGCTGAATACCGATCTTTTGCTCTTACTGCTACCGAAATCACATGGATTTGTAAGATTTTCAAAGATCTTACTTTTCCCCTCTCTCACACTCCTACCTTATGGTGTGATAATGTGTCTGCCATTTCTTTAGCTTCCAATCCTATGTTTCATGCTCGTACGAAACACATTGAGATTGATTATCACTATATCAGGGAGCTTGTTCTTGCAGATCTTATCACAATTTTGTATGTCAACATTGAGCATCAGATTGCTGATATTCATACAAAGTCTCTGCCCAAGTCAAGGTTTCATTTTCTCCGGTCCAAGCGTTCTCTGGGTGCTCCACCGATTAGCTTGAGGGGGTGTAAATAGATATCACATAGTTAATAGATTTTACAGCTGTATTTTTTGGTTTTATAGTCTTGTAACTAATCTCTATGTTAAGAGATTAAATTAAGTATAATTAGTTACTAAGCCTAATTAGACAAATGTCTAAGTTGTATTCCTTTCTCATTAAGAAAGAAATAATAAAATATCTTCTTTTCTTATATCGTGGCCCAGCCTGCTCCCGTCGAGCAGCCCACTCTCACGGCCCAGTCTGCTCTCGTGGCCCAGCCTGCTCTCGTGGCTTTCCAAGCAGCCTAAGTTGGCCCAAGACCATTTCAACCATCCGAACCTACCATCGAGCCGGAGGCATTCTCACCACATTTTTTCGCGGATTTGACATTTTCCAACTCAAATCTCACGCCTGGAGTCTACCACTCTTCCACTGCCCAAGGAGGCACATTCATTCCAAGCTTTTCCAATCCAAATGGCGAACAACACTTGTCTCGAAAAGTCATAGAGTTAACGAGCGCCTTAGCACAACAGACAACCTTGGTGAATCAACTTTTGCAACGCACCGGGATCCAACGTGCCCCAGACGAGGTATCCCGAAGTAGGACAAGGGCAGATAAACCTTTCCAGCAGCGTCCCGGCAAGCAGCCACTCGACCGGCCAAGAGCCGAGCGTTCGGGCATTGTACATTCCCGATTGGGCCATCGAGATAGCGTATACTCCTATCTTAGCACGCGAAGGAGCGTGCACTCTCGACTAGGCCCACAGATGAGCATACATTCACGGTTGGGGTCACACTCCGATAGTCAACATGAGCAACCTTCCGGGCAAAGTGTTCATTCGCGGCTAAGCCTGCAAGGAGCATCCTCCACCTCACATTGGAGTAGGCAGCACGACAGACGGAGAGAATCAGTCACTCAATCCAGCTCAAGTTCAACCAGCAGCATGCGAAGAACTCGCTCGCCTGCTAGGACGCACCACATGCACTGCATCCGCAACATAGACGAGCCAAACACATGGAAGATCAGCCTAGACCAATAAGTCATGGCTGGGGGCAGCTGAGAGCTTCGCTACCCTAACAAAGGTAAATTCAGGAAGAAGTAGAAAAACTCTTGACCAAGCGATTGCATGATTTCCAACGCAACGAGGTCACCGACAAGGTACTATGATGGAACATGACTAATATAAGTAGGTCACCCTTCACGGATGAGATTGAGCAGACAAAGCCTCCACGTAAGTTCAGCATGCCATATTTCACATCTTTCAAAGGGGATGAAGACCTAGAAAGACACTTAAAGCACCACCAAAGTGCAATGATCCTTTATCGAAACAACGATGATCTCATGTGCAAGATATTCGCCACCATTTTACAAGGCGAGGTGCAAGATTAGTTCTACACCTTGCCGCCATAATCCATCTGGAATTTCTACAAACTTTCTTTGGTTTTCACCAAAGAATATTCATCCTATCGCTCGATCAAAAAGAAGTCCGACTATTTGTTTGACGTCAAGAAGAACCCAAATGAGTCATTTCGTGAATATGTAAGGAGATTTAAAGCAGATAAGGCAAGGATAGTCGGATGCAACGGCTTAATAGCTAGAGCAGCCTTCCAAAAAGACATTTCAGCAGACCACCCGTTATTCGGAAAATTGATCATGAAAGAAGATCTAACTCTGATAAACTCTTTTGCTTTGGCAGAGAAGTATGCACTTTGGCACGAGGCTTGCCAATGCACATTCAAGGACTTGAAGAAGTACCCGACATCACCTCTCTAGAAGCAGCGGATGACTTATTCGTATGTTTGATGGTATCTAAAGTAGCAATAAGCTCTACCATCATGCGAGAAGAGCTGGGGGCCCGACTACCTGTATTCTACAGTTCAAAAGCTCTCATCGATGCTATTAAAAATTCAAAAGCTAACTTTGGCGATAGTTGTTGTAACCCAAAAACTTAAGTTTTACCTTTAAACGCACGCAGTTATCATCATGACGTACTATTCCGCTGAATCCAAATCCACGATGATAAAGGTGTAGACCCTGGCAGATGCAAAGTTTTCTGACGAACGCAACAACTCAGCCCAAAAGACACGCCAAGGGTAGACGAACACTGGAAGGAACACTCAGAAACAAGTTTTTTCCTCGTCGCTCTAGAAGATTCTACGTAAGAACAACATGTACTAGCAGTCGAGCACTACATCCTGCTGCGCATCACACGGCCCTAGCCGACCTTTGCTCCATTATTCAGCTCTAGAGTGGCCTAATATCGGAAGTTGAGCATCTCATGCTACATGTAACATGGCCCCAGCTCCACGGCTCTCTACCGTGCCTTCAAGCCTAGCCTTGACAATGCAACAGAGTGGCCCAATGATGCCTCGAAGGCAACTGAGCACACTTTAGCCACACCTGCTCCCTCAATGGAGATTTCTGGCATTTGCATGTCGACGACGCATCCAACTACAAAGGCTCGTGAGCAACCGTGGTTCTTGCCACCCTAGACGGTTCAATGCTCGAGTAGGTGATCACTCTAAGCTTCAAAGCACCTAACAACGAAGCAGAGTACGAAACCCCACTAGCATGCCTTCGAGTGACAAAAGACTTGGTGGTGAAAAAGCTTTCAATTCATTCTGATTCCCAGCTAATCACCAGCCAGACTACTAGGGGCAAAGACATGATGATCGTGGCAATCGACTACTTCACCAAATAGGTAGAAGCAGAGCCCATGACGATCACAATTAAGACAGACATAGAGCGCTTCATATGAATGAGCATCATTTGCCGATTTGGCATCCCTTAATCCATCGTCACCAACAACGGCCCGCAATTCGTGGGCAAAGATTTGGCAAAGTTCTTCCAAAAATATGGCATCAAGTAGCACATGTCTATGCCAAGATATCATCAAGGCAATAGGCAGGCCAAAACATCCACTAAGATGATCCTCGACTGCCGCAAGAAATCCCCCACCAATAAGAAAAGAAAATGGCCAGACGAACTCCTTGGATGTCTATGGGCACATCGCACCACCAAAAGACGAGCAACCGAAAAGAGATGGTCACAAGCTTAAATTTGGCAGAGGAGAAGTGCGAGCAGACTATCACCCACATCGCAGCTTACCAGCAGCAGTTCATTTCCAGCCACAACAAAAGGGCCAAGATCCGGCAGTTCCAAAAAACCCAAAAATCCCAAATGGCATGCCACCCTTGTTGATCTCATCATATTCACCTATTTTATCACATTAATTAGCTAGTTAATTTGGCAATAATTTTATTTGCTAAATTAATTAGTCAATTATTCCCATAGCTCTTAAATTCAACCTAAATCAGGAACCCTATCCCTATAAATAGGCTCTCATTCTCACAAAAAACCTAGGTCCTCACTCTTGCTAAATTTCTCCAAAGCTCTCAAACACTTTTTTCTCAAAATTTTAACTTTGGCATCGGAGGTTCTTCGGCCAAAGCCCCCCCATTCATCGTGGGCGTGTGAGGCTCTTGGCCTTGATCTAATGTGTTAATTGTTTTGTAGGTGCAATTTTGTCCAAGATCAAGGAGGAAGAAATTTGCATCCACATGAACAACGCATAATTGTACTCAGCCATTGACTTGAAATCTTGGATCCTTAGGTGAGTCCACTCATAGTGAGCCCTTGGAAGAATCACCGTTGTCTGGTGAGTATATGTTTCTCAATGCCTTCCAGAGAGTTAACAAATCTTCAACCGTTAAGTACTTGTTCTTTAGTCCTTCATCAAGATGACGACGAATAAAGATCATGGTCTTTGCCCGATCTTGAGAGGATGAGCTATTTTCTTCCTTAATGGTATCTCCAAGATTCCCTGCTTCCAAATGGATCTTGGTATCCAGTACCCAGGTAAGGTAATTCTTTCCTGTAATGTTCAGGGCATCAAAATCAAGTTTTGCCAAGTTCGCCATTTTTTTTTCTGAAAGAAAAATGAGATGTGTAAGAACTTACAATAATATGTATTATGGAGGTATGTAGTATTAGAACTTCTGGTTCTTTCAAGTTTT
Source organism: Malus domestica (assembly GCF_042453785.1). Classification (NCBI taxonomy): domain Eukaryota; kingdom Viridiplantae; phylum Streptophyta; class Magnoliopsida; order Rosales; family Rosaceae; genus Malus; species Malus domestica. The sequence goes on along the minus strand of NC_091669.1, from coordinate 15,508,414 downwards.
TCATTTTGATCTTCAGGCCAAAATGATAAGCATTCGAAACTTCAGGCTTGAGATTTTCAAGATGAATGAAGAGGGCGATTGTACCGCGCAATTCTCATTGAAATAATATAACATAGGATGGACGATTATTCTACACAACTCCAGTATCAGGAAAATTTAAATACGCATAGCAAGGTGGGCTATTATACCGCACCACCTAAAATTGCAATGAAATTAAATAGCAGACAAATTTAAATATGTAGGGTAGGGTGGACGATTATACTGCTCCACCTAAAATTTGCAGTAAAATTAGATCTGCAGTCCAAGATAGGCGATGATACCGCACCATCTTGGATTGCAGTAAGATTAAATTTGCAAGTCAAGATGGGCGATTGTACCGCACCATCTTGGATCGTAGTAAAATCAACATAAATAAATACTGGGTTAGTAATCAAGATCTACACCAAACAAGAAATCAAAGATGTATGTAACTGTTAGGCTAAGAACTAAAAGCAGGCATGGAGCAAACAGTTCGTCGCGATAGTATATCGCGTAGTTGAGGCAGAGGAAGAAGATGAACAGTAAAATCCTTAGAGGAAACATTTTTTTCTTTCTTTCGTTCGGCGAAGAGAAATGAGAAATGGTTAGATTTTAGAGACTCGTGCTGATAACGTATTATAAATATGTAAAAGTTAGAGAAATAACTTTTACTAGTGACAGGAGCAAAGCAGGTGTAAAATATTACATTGAAATTATAACACAAGAGGATGACAAATAAAAGAGGGAGGAATAGATACTGAAGTTATTAATCTTTCATTTTTCTCAGTATATCTCTCTATCTTTTAACCGCAGTCGGAGCGCTCTATTTATAGAGCAACTCCGTATTATTACAGTTTGAAATTTACAATACATCTTTTGAAAAACGATCTCTTTCATTTCCAAAGTCCACATCTCAACACTGCCAATGTTTTCATTAATCTGCCAATGTTGAAAATCCAATTTGTATGAGCATTGAAAAATCTACCAATGTTTTCAATATTATTGTGGGCATTCACTAACCCACCAGTATTTTCAACCAGAACCGTTAATAAATAAAAGAGATGTTGTATATGAATCACTTACATGTTCTACGAGATTATATGTATCCGCGGGATTAAATATGTTTTAATAACAATAAACGATAACTTTCATATTGTACAGTTAAAAAGGTTTATCAGGAAGAAAAGTTTACCCCCACTCAAAACCAAAAACTCTAGGGGTAAACCTGTAATTCACAACTCGAATTACCACATTCCTTCGTCGTCTTCGTCCTTCGTTCTAGAACTCCATCAGTTCTCCAAAAACTTTCTCGGAAAACAAACAGCAAACAGAAACAAAAAAAAAAAAAAAAAATTCCCACACATGCTTTCTCCATGGACACGATTCTGAACTCCGCCATATCAGAAATCTGTTCGGAGCTCCGAAATGGCGTCTCTCTCCAAACCCTCTGGCCGAGGCTCGAGCCCTCTCTCTCCTCCTCCAACCTCGACCTCTCTCCTCGCCTCAAGCAATCCCTATGGGACGGCCTCCGCGCCGTCCCAACCCTCAAGCTCCTCGCCCGAAACGCACCGTTTGACCCTGCAGACCCTTCCATCCAGTCCGTCCAAGACGCCGAGAAGCTCAACCTGAAAGTCGTGGCTGACGAGGGTCTCATGAACAACTTCATGGGCCTCTACCATGCCCGCTCCGCCAATGCCGACTTGCGCCCCCCTCAACAGAAAGCTCTCGAGCGTGTCGCCATGGCTAGGTTCGTTTCTTTTCCTTTAGAATTGGAGTTTGCATGAATTCAAAGTCTTTTTTGTTGGGATTTTGTATATCAGCATGTCAGATATGTATTTGTAAAATTGGGAATGTAATTGTGTATGTATGCTAATTTGGGCTGTTTTGACCGATTGTGTGTATGCATTGGCAGTTTTGATTGTGTATATGTGGATGTATGTGCAGAATCGGTAGTTTGTTTGTATAGGTTTACTGAACCATGAATGGGGTTGGTTTAAAGTTTGTATCTTTAATATAATTATCGGTTCGTTGCAATGTGGGACAGGAACTGTTAATAGTGCAGCTAGAAAATTTTATGTTGACATGAGTGGAATATATTGTTAGACTGAGTGGAAGGTTGAATGATGGTTGAAAGGCGGAAGGAGTGGCACAAGTTCATATTTTGTGATTTTGGTGGTTTTTATCTTCCTCCCTCTTGTAGAGAAATGTTGAGTGATTGTGAATAAACTTTGGGGGTTCCCAAGGGCATAAATCTTTTTCTGGAGTGCTGCTGTTTTGTTCTTGGTACAGGTGATCGAATTACATTTTGGGAAGACATTTGGCTAGGTGAAAGATTTTTTCAAGTCTCATTTCCTAGGTTGTTCAACTTATCCAGGTTTTGCCATTCAGTACTACGGTTTGGTGGTATTCCTCTTCACTTGTAAGTGAGAAGGTCTTAGGTTCGAATCTCGTGGATGGCGAATTCAATAGAAAATTAGGTTGCCATTGTGTGGCTTAGCCAAACTGCCCCCTCCCTTTAGTGTAAAATATATCGTTGTACTAAAAAAAAACTTATCCAGGTTTCATAATAAGAGTATTTCTAGGGTGGCTAGTTTTGCTAACATTCTTTGCATTGGGACTTTAAGTTTCAAAGGAATTTGCGTGATGTGGAATTAGACGAGTTGTCATCTTTCCTGACAAAGTTTGTGGGCATCGGTTACTACAAAATTTAGAGTTTGTCTTTTCAGAAATTTGGTGTAACTGGATTGCAGCTATTAGTTAGTTTTGTGTTGTTTTTATAGTTTATAAGTGTTAGGATGATGGTGCTATTTATCTTGTTTTGTTTGTGCCTTTGCAGATTTCTTGTCTGCTCTTGTAGTTTTATTGTTTCATTGCAATAAAAATTTGTTTCTTCTTCTTCTTAAAAAAAAAACTTTGGGGGTGATGATGAGAGGAAATTTTTTGGTTTGTTTAGTTGAGTAATGACTCACTAAAAAATTGGGTTATCACAGAACGAATGGAATTACACAAAGTCAGGTTGCTAAGGAACTTGGAATTGAAGGGAGAAACTTTCATTATGTAGTGAAGAACCTTGAATGCCAAGGGCTAATTGTGAAGCAACCTGCATTAGTAAGGACAAAAGAAGCTGGTGATGAAGGGGAGTCAAGAAACATCCCGATTGTGAGTACCAACATGTTATACTTGTATCGACATGGAAAACATTTAGGCTCTCAACAGATGATTGAGATCACCAAGGAAGAACAGGCTAAGGAGAATTTTGGAAATGGTAAAGGAAGTCCTGCACATGGAGGCGGTTTATCTGGAAAATGTGTTAAAGAGGATGTGCTTGTGAAGGACTATCTACCAGAAATGCAGGCAATCTGTGATAAGCTTGAAGAAGCCAATGGCAAGGTAACATAACTCAGGTTTCTAGAAGTTTTGATGTTCAAGTTCATTTTTGTTTTTGTTTTCTTCACTTCCTAAATTCATTTTGTTTTTAAAGGTTCTTGTTGTTTCGGATATTAAGAAAGATCTTGGTTACACTGGAACGCCTGGAGGACATAAAGCTTGGAGAACAGTACAAATTTTATTACTAGTGATTTTCTCTTATATCTTTGAATTGGCAACCTTGTAATATACTGATTGCTTTTCATTGCATTTTACCTACATATTGTGCTTCTAGGTCTGTCGCAGGTTGAAAGCTGCTGGTATGGTTGAGGTGTTTGAAGCTAAAGTGAATGACAAGGTTTTTAATGCTTATTGTTGTTTTGTTTTTGTTTTAATTTGCAAATATTGCTTCTCGTATATTTTTTTTTTCAATATTGCCATTTCTTTTAATTCTTCCCGCTTTCCTCATTCACTATGTTCTTCTTCCTTTTTTCTCCTGTTTTAAATTACTTTGGAAATAAGTCCATAGTCTTTTTGTTTCCAGTTAACGTATCTAGATATAAGGTCATAGTCCTATCTCTTACGAAGATTGATGGAAAGATATAGAGATAGAAAAAAGGATTTACACATGGTCTTTATAGATTTGGAAAAGCATATGATAGGGTCCTAAGAGACATTCTTTGGAGGATTTTAGAGAAGAAAGGAGTACGAGTAGCATATATCCAAGCTATAAAGGATATGTATGATGGAGCAAAGACTGCCGTAAGAACTCATGAAGGACAAACTGAAAGCTTCCCCATAACTGTAGGGTTATATCAAGGCTCATCCTTAAGTCCTTACCTTTTTGCGTTGGTAATGGATAAGTTAACGGGACATATTCAAGATGATATTCCTTGGTGTATGCTTTTCGCAGACGATATAGTGTTGATAGATGAAACTCAGGAAGGAGTAAATGCAAAGCTTAACCTTTGGAGAGAAGTAATCTAAAGGTCTTCGCCTAAGCCGATCAAAGACAGAATATATGGAGTGCAAGTTCAGTGCAAATGGAGGCCCAAATGAGTTAGGGGTGAGGATCGGAGATCAAGAAGTACCAAAAAGCGACCGCTTTCGCTACCTAGGATCTATCTTGCAAAAGAATGGAGAATTAGATGGAGACCTCAACCATAGAATACAAGCTGGATGGATGAAGTGGAAGAGTGCATCCGGTGTGTTGTGTGACCGCCGTATGCTACTGAAGCTCAAGGGAAAATTTTATAGGATGACAATAAGGCCGGCGATGCTGTATGGCATAAAATGTTGGGTGGTGAAGCATCAACACGTACATAAAATGGGTGTAGCGGAGATGAGGATGCTTCGTTGGATGTGTGGGCACACGAGAAAGGATAAAATTAGGAATGAGGATATCTGAGGTAAAGTAGGAGTAGCCGAAATTGAAGGAAAGATGAGAGAAAATTGGTTATGGTGGTTTGGACATGTGCAAAGAAGCCCTACTGACGCTTAGGTTAGAAGATGCGACTACGGGACAGAGGTCCAGGGCCGAAGGGGTAGAGGAAGATCTAGGAAAACTTTGGAAGAGACTCTAAGAAAAGACTTAGTGTACTTGGATCTAACGGAGAACATGACACAGAACCGAGCGAGGCGTTCTAGGATTCATATAGCCGACCCTACTTAGTGGGAAAAGGCTTTGTTGTTGTTGTTGTTGCTTTAGAATGAGACAGTTGTGTTCACTATTGTTTTTGTTTGCTGTATTTTTATGTCTTCAACATAAATGCTAATAGGGTAATCATTTTGCATATTGGAAAATTAAATTTGTGATACATTATGATCATAATTTTTATGACAGTGCTGTTCTTAACTTTTATCGGTTAGTAATCATAATAATAATCAATAGGTTCAATCGGTTCAAGGCAAGGACCTTGTTGGTCATGACTTGATATCTCTTTCTGACTTTGGACAGGTTGAGTGCTGTCTGCGTTTTCCAGAAAATTATACTCCCACAAGTTTTGCGCCAAAAACTCTTCGGCATGTGGATGATCATTGTGATGAAGACCAGCAAATGAAGTTAAGAAAAAAGAAGAAGTGTGAAATCACTGATCAGCTTGTAGAACTTCCAATTGAGCAACAAATTTACGATTTGATACATGCCACAAGCACAGAGGGCTTGACTAGGGTTGAGGTGTGTGCATTATATATATTCTATTATTTTAGAAAGGTGTGTGCGGTAAGTGTTGAGCAGCTATTATTTCGTTAAAGCATTGTGGTTTGATACTATGGTCATTGTTGATGTCAGCAATGAAATACTATAATTCTTTTAGCATTCGAAATCCAGTGTATTTTTTTTTAACGAGAGAGGTGTAAGGTACTCCTTTCAAAGCTCCAGTTTGAATTGACTGGAAAGATATAATCAATATGCAGAGTTAAAAAGGGAAATGGACATTCTAAAAAATTATTATCTGAATTCAGAGACCAGATATTATATCATTATTTTTACTGGGAATTGTTATTAGCACTCCAAAAATCTCATTTGGCACTCCAAACCTTCTATAATTAGAAAGAAAAATACACTTATGAGGAGTGTAGAATGAGATTTTTGAAGTGCTAATAACAGTTCCCTTTTTATTTGTTTCCATATTATGTCCATAGTTTACTATCTGCTGGAATTGTTGGGTGCTAGCGTTGTTGGTGGGACTGGGAAACCTTTCATGGTTTAATCATATAACCATGCCTTAATCAAATAGTCATGCATTTATGAGTTTATTACCACTGTTTAAGACTAGTTAGCTCTGATATGAATTTCTGTCCAGAAAGAGGTATGGATAATGGACTTCTTGTGGATTAACAACATCATGTAAGGATAGTCTTTATTCTCATAAATCTTTTGGAGGTGCTTTTTTGAGCTTGATTTTATTTTGGTCAATAGCTTCATTGAGCTTGCTATGCATGATGTATTCCTGCAAATTCATAATACTACCCCTTTCAGTTTTCAATTCTTTGGATTTTTATATTTTCTACAAACAGGTTGTTGAGAGGCTTGGAATTAGCAACAAAAAGAATTACAACCGGCTTGCTACTATGTGGTCTAGGTTTGGGTTGAGTGTTCAGCCAGAAATGCAAAAAAAAGCCATGGCGTACAGGTTGCGCACATCTGAGGAACACAATTCTGGATCAGCTAATGCTTTTCATAATAAATCAGAAAATGCCAATGAAAATAAAACTGCTGACCTATGTGTTGGCAGCCCAAATGCTCTTGACAGGTCAGGTCGAAATCAAACTCATTCAGCCTATGATTGTTCAACTTTGAAGGGTTATACTGCTAGTCCTGGAAATGTGGAACATAGAGACATTAATACCGAGCCTTCTAATGGATATCCTCGGTTTAGTGAGTCTAACCAGATCCTCCTTTCTCCTGAAAATCCCCAACTAAAATTTCTTGAGCCAAGAGATATGACTGATAGTTTACTGAGCACAGCAATGGAAATAAATGGCACCTCAGCAGAAACACTACCAGCTGTGTTAAAGCCACTTGGTTCTGGATCAGATCCGAGGTATCCATGTCTGTCTTTGAGTGAGGATAGCACTCGAAGAGAAAAAAGGATACTTCAGCGGCTACAGGTTCTTTTCATCATCCGTTACCTCAAGGGATTTCTGTTGGTTCTCTTTTTTATCCATTTGCTGTATATTGACAGCTAAATCTAATATTTTTGTTCTTTTGTCTAGGATGAGAAGTTTATTGTAAGAGCTGAGCTGCATAGGTGGCTTGTGAGTCTGGAGAAGGACAAGTGTACGACAACAGACAGGAAAACTATAGACCGAATTTTAAAGAAACTTCAGGAACTAGGGCACTGTAAGTGCATACATATTAATGTACCTGTTGTCACAAATTGTGGTCGTAGCCGTACCACTCTAGTGATTCTGCACCCATCTATTCAGAGTTTAACTCCCGAACTAGTTTCGGAAATTCATGATGCATGGAGGTCTTTTGAGATTCAAAGCCGTGGCCAATGTTCATCTCGATGGAAGAGCAGTGGATCAGTTCCTGTACTGAAAGATGTTCAGAGGACTCAGAACCATGCCAGTACAGATATCCGAGCTATGAAATCAGAAGCCATGCGTTCTAATGGCTTTATTCTGGCAAAGATGATTCGTGCAAAGATGCTACATAGTTTCCTGTGGGACTACATATGTAGTTCAGGATCTGATGGTGCTTTTTCATCTGGGATAGATGTCATTGAGCTGAGAAATCCGCACAGCAGTAGCAAATTGTTTTCACTGGAGGCAGCAATCAAGGCTATTCCAGTTGAATTGTATTTACAAGTTGTGGGCGCCACTAAAAAAATTGATGATATGCTTGAGAAGTGTAAGAGGGGTTTGTGTCTCTCTGACCTTTCAGCTGAGGAGTATAAGTCTCTAATGGACACCCATGCAACTGGAAGGCTCTCATTGGTCATTGAAATTTTACGGCGATTGAAGGTATGGTTCCATTCAAATTGGTTCTTTATATATGTGTAATCTGCTATCCAAAATGTCTGCCACATTAGACCAGATGAACCAGCCCAGAATGTGTGAAATTTTAAGGGTCATGCAGCGGCAATGACCAATTGGTGGTTTAGCTTAATTTGTTGGGGTTTGTGTCCCTAAAAATTCATGAAAGCATCTCACTAACATCTTTAATCGTGAAGCAAAGAAAACAACATGTTATTTATATTTTATGGAATGGTGCGTTATCTGATTTGGACCCCAGTATGCTGAAAATACTACCAGAAGTTTTGACACTTATAATTGTCTGGTTAAAAAAGGTGCTCAGCAAACAGTTTCAACAAGATTACCCAGTCAGAGCATACAATGATCAGATTATAGAAAGAGAAAACTTCCTCTGTAAGATTTACAATTGTATTGAATGAATAATTCAGTTACACAGATGTGAATATATATAGCCTTAGCTACCTTAGGCTGGTTACAATAATACCCTCACCTACCTTAACTAATTACAGGTACTAATAAAACTAACTACACTTAGCTTTAACAAACTATTTTTCACTAACTATATTGGATGATTTATCATTCTCCCTAATACACCCCCTCAAGCTCAAGGAGGAATCAGAGAGGATTCCAATTGGAAGCTTGGAACACAGAGAAGAAAACCGGCTTTTAGACAAAGAATTGGTGTGAAGATCAGCCAATTGGTCTTCACTGCAAACATAGTGAACTTTGATGAGATTTGCTAGTACTAGCTCCCAGATGTAGTGCTAATCAAGCTCAACATGCTTGGTTCGAGCATGAAAAATAGGATTAGAAGCTAAAGAGATAGCTGAGAGATTATCACACCAAAGTGTAGGCAATTGAGGTAGAGGAAAATGAAGATCTTTAAGGATTTTGCACACCCAAGTAATTTCTGCAGCAGTATGGGCTAAAGACCGATATTCAGCTTTGGTAGAGGAACGAGCAACAGTGCTTTGTTTCTTGGCACTCCAACTAATGAGATTAGGGCCAAGAAATACACAATATCCACTAGTAGACTGCCTATCAAATGGACAACCTGCCCAATCAGCATCAAAGTATGCTGAAAGAGTGATAGGACCTTTAGTGAACCATAAACCATGAGAAATAGAACCTTTAAGAAATCTGAGGACTCGTTTTGCTGCTTGAAGATGTTGTTCTCGTGGAGCATGCATAAATTGACAAATTTGATTGACGGCAAATGCAAGATTTGGTCGAGTCCAAGTAAGATATTGTAACCCATCAACTATAGAACGATATTCAGTAGGATTGGATAAGAGAGGCCCACTGTGATCCAGTTTCTTAGAACCAAGAGGAGTGCAACAAGGTTTTGCACCCTCCATGTTTGTTTTCTTAAGAAGATCAAGGAGGTACTTGGTCTGATGCAGGAAGATACCTTTGTTAGATCGGTGTACTTCCAACCCCAAGAAATAGTGTAAAGGACCAAGATCTTTTACTGGAAACTGAGTGCTAAGTTGCTGGATAAACTGTTGACAGAGTTGAGAGTTAGGCCCAGTGACTAAAATGTCATCTACATAGACAAGAACAATAACCAATTGAGGACCATTGAGAACAAATAAGGAAGCATCCAATTGTGATTGGTGAAAACCAAGGGCACGAAGAGCTTGGAACAATTTATCAAACCAAGCTCGAGGAGCTTGTTTAAGACCATATAAGGATTTTTGCAGCTTGCAAACAAAACTGGGAGAGTTAGGATCAACAAAACCAGGAGGTTGTTGCATATAAACATCCTCTTTTAGATCGCCATGAAGAAAGGCATTGCTAATGTCTAATTGGTTCAAAAACCAATTATGTTGGACAGCAAGTGTAAGAAGAATCCGAATGGTAACCGGTTTAGCAACATGACTAAACGTTTCTTGAAAATCCACTCCTTGTTGATGAAAGCCCTTGGCCACGAGACGGGCTTTGTGTTTGTCAATGGTGCCATCAGGATTTTTCTTGATCCGGAAAACCCATTTACAACCAACAACATTCTGAGAAGGATGAGATGGAACAAGAGACCAAGTGCCAGTGGTCATTAAAGCATTATACTCAGGGCTGGTTTGGTATTGCTATGCTTTGAAAAAAAGTTGCTGTGAGAATAAGCGGCTGTGAAATAAATCAGCAGAGTGTTTGGTAAACTTTTTTGTAAAAGTGCTTTTGGAAAAAAAAGCAGTCTAATAGTGGGTCTTTTCATTAAAGAAGCATTGTAGCTTCGTGTGCTTTGAAAAAAAGCCAGTTTTCCAAAGCTGCAAATAGCAGCTTCAGCTTTTTCCTTTGATTTCAACTTATTCTCACAGCAGCTTCCAAAATAAGCCTTTTTTTTTCAGTTTACCAAACACCTAAAACCCTCACAGCTTTTTTTCATGGGTGCTTTTTTTTTAAGCACCTCACTCCCAAACTAGGTCCCAGCTTGCATTGCAGCTCTCCAATGAGCATGTTTTGATGCTTGCAAATACGTATTGGGAACAAAGTCAAGATCAACTGGAAGTGGATGTTTGGTGGCTGCATAAGCTCTAGACTTGAAGATTCCAGCTTTAGATCTTGTAATCATAGGATATGTATTCTCAGAAATAGGTAGATGACTTGGCTGAAGAGGCAAGAGAGAGGATTCTGAGATAGAGACAGAACTGGAAGAACTTGGAGAATTATCCACGATCTGATGACTTAAAAGAATGCTGAGTTGAAATGGAGATTGGAGTAATAGGATTAGGAGCAGAGGAACACGGTGGTGCTGAAGAAGTACTAGCAGTAGGAGAACTTGAGAAGTGTTTGTGGAAATGAAGATCCAAAAATGGTGAAGAGGTGGAAGATGAACTCTCTGAAGTTGAACTTGGAAGCTGCAGTGACTTAAATGGATAAGAGTTTTCATCAAAGACAACATGTTTTGATATGTAGATTCGATTTGTAATGGGATCAAGACACCTATAGCCTTTATGTTGAAGACTATATCCCAAAAACACACAACTTTTACTCTTAGCATCCAATTTACAGGGAATGTACGGTTTAAGCCACAAATAACATTGACAGCCAAATACTTTCAGTTTTGAGTAATCTGGATGATGGTTGAAGAGAAGTTCCAACGATGACTTTGTTAATCCAGAAATAGGAAGTCTATTAATAAGATATAGAGCAGTGGAGAATGCTTCAACCCAAAAAATATGAGGAACATGAGAGGCAACAAGTAATGTTCTAGCTATCTCAACAAGATGTCTATGTTTTCTCTCTGCACAGCCATTTTGTTCAAGAGTATGAGGACAACTAAACTGATGTAATATACCATGTTCACGAAGAAATGAAGCAAGAGAGTTATTAGTGAATTCACCCCCTGAATCTGAATGCAGAATCTTGATTTTATTGCCACTGAAGTTTTCTACATAGTTTTTGAAAGTAACAAAGGTAGGAAATACATCGGACTTGGACTTCAATGGGAAAAACCAACTATATTTGCTAAAGTCATCAACAAGAAGCAAGTAATATTTGAAACCACTATTAGATTTGACAGAGGCAGTTCCCCATAGGTCACAATGCAGAAGTTGAAGACTTTGAGTTGTTGATGAAGAAGCCACTCCAAAAGGATGCTTGTGGTTCTTAGCAAGTGTACAATCTGAGCAGAAAAAATCAACAGTTTGCTTGCCTTGCAATGCAAGATTATTGGTAGATAAGACCCTTCTGAAAATTGAGGAGGAAGGATGTCCTAAGCGCTTGTGCCGTACTGTGACAGGTGCTTTGATGCTGAGAAAAGCTGAAGGTGGAGAAGGAGAAGAGCTGATAGAACCTTGTAAAGGATAGAAACCATCTTTAACAGGTCCTTGCAAAAGCATCTTCCCCGAAATGCGATCCTTGACAATGGATCCATAGGGGTCAAGAGACAATGAACAGTTATCCTTAAGAAATTGATAAGCAGACAAGAGATTATGTTTCATGAAGGGAACATGTAAAACATTGCTCAGCTTAAAAGAGGTATGAGAAGTGTGCAGAGATGATGGACCAATATTATGAATAGATAAGCCTTTACCATCTCCAATATACACTTTGTCCTCTCCAGTGTAGGGAGTAGGAGAAGAGATATTGGCTACATCATTAGTGATGTGAGAGGTTGCGCCAGAATCAATTAACCATGGCTGAGAGGATTTGGCTGAATGATGCACTCACATAGCAGCAAGTTTAGCCGGAGGAATGCGACCACAAATGTCCGGATTCATACGATCAAAGCAGTCAATGGCCTCATGACTGGTTGAACCACAAATCTGACAAGGAACTTTGAAAGTAGAAGAACTTTGATAATTGCAAGAGCCTTGATAATTCCGATTTCCACGATTGTTGATGAAAGTACCATGATTATTATGGAAGCTGCGATTACTGCGATTGGAGGAGAAATTACCTCGAGATGGCTTACCCCGACTTGAGTTAAACCGAGAAGCAGAGTGAAGAGGTTGGTTCTAACTTCTAAGCAACAAAGGCAGATGGAGTAGGTAGCAGAGGAGGCTGAGATTGCACGGAGAAAGCTTGAAACGGCTCAGTTGCAGAGGATGAAGAAATAGTCTTGCGACGAGCCATAGACAACTCTTTGGTGAGTAAGAGGCCATGTAGTTCATCAAGAGAGGTAGAAGATAACCGGAGCATGATGGAATCAATGAAGGATTCGAATTCATCAGGCAATCCATGTAGGGTGGCAGCAATTAGGTCACGATCAGACACTGAAGCACCAATAGCTTGCAAGGAATCAGCAATTTCCTTGATTTGTTGAAGATATTCAGAGATAGATTGAGAACCTTTCTGAATTGATTGAAGCCTCGATCGCAATTGGTGAACATGAGCCTTCGAAATTCCACCAAAATGCTGTTCAAGATTCATCCAGAGCTCACGAGAAGAGGAAACCCCAACTATGAAAGGAATGATCTCTTCGGATAGAGTAGAATTAAGCCAGATCAAAAGATTTTGATCTTTTTCATACCAATCCTTGAAGGCAGGGTTCATCGATCGACCAGGCAAGTATGGCGAAGGACAGATCTCAGTGCCATTAATAATCCCAAGGAGTTTGTATTGCCGGAAAATGGGAGCAAACAGAGTGCGCCATGGCAGATAATTGGACCTTTTCAGCTTGATCGGCACCATACTACCGATGTTGTGAATCGTAAGAGAGGTATACGAATTCAGAGGACTGGGATTAGAAGAGGAATTAGGGTTTTGAACCGAAGGAGAGATGAGCCTTCGAAATTCCACCAAAATGCTGTTCAAGTTTCATCCAGAGCTCACGAGAAGAGGAAACCCCAACTATGAAAGGAATGATCTCTTCGGATAGAGTAGAATTAAGCCAGATCAAAAGATTTTGATCTTTTTCATACCAATCCTTGAAGGCAGGGTTCATCGATCGACCAGGCAAGTATGGCGAAGGACAGATCTCAGTGCCATTAATAATCCCAAGGAGTTTGTATTGCCGGAAAATGGGAGCAAACAGAGTGCGCCATGGCAGATAATTGGACCTTTTCAGCTTGATCGGCACCATACTACCGATGTTGTGAATCGTAAGAGAGGTATACGAATTCAGAGGACTGGGATTAGAAGAGGAATTAGGGTTTTGAACCGAAGGAGAGATGATCGGAGAAGACGACCCAGTCGTTGGCGATGCAGATTGAGCAGCCATATCTTGCAACGATCAAGATTCAAGAAAGATCGAAGACAAAAATCAAAGAATCAGAGAGAATAAGGCGAAAACGATCAGAAATCGATCGAGTTGACGAATGGAAGCGACGGTCGGTGCTGTGAAGCAGAATGGCGAGATACCATATAGAAAGAGAAAACTTCCTCTGTAAGATTTACAATTGTATTGAATGAATAATTCAGTTACACAGATGTGAATATATATAGCCTTAGCTACCTTAGGCTAGTTACAATAATACCCTCAACTACCTTAACTAATTACAGGTACTAATAAAACTAACTACACTTAGCTTTAACAAACTATTTTTCACTAACTATATTGGATGATTTGTCATTCTCCCTAATACAGATTGTTTAATTTTGGACATGTATATTATCATCTCTAGTTTGATGTCTAGTTGAAATCTGAATTTGACTCAACTACATGAAAAAATGGCATCTTTACATACAGATTTCAGAGAAAAAAGGTATTTGATTCTTAGGTGACCAAAGAATTGTAGAAAATTGGACAGCCTTTAATCCTTGTCATCCATAAAACCTTGTTCTTTGATTCCCACACTTCTGCTCATTGTAGTTTGGAGAGAGAGAGAGAGAGAGAGAGAGAAAGAGAGAGACTCATTAGGGGAACTTTACTATTGATGCCAGCATGATAGCATTATGGCCAAGATTAATATTAAAATTAATTTAAACAATGAAAACTCAAAAGAAACTACAAATACCCACAACACACGAAGAATTTAAAGTAGCAAACTAGCAGGAAACAAGCAGATTTTGATACCCACAGTATGTTCCTAAGAAAATTTCAGAAACCAAGTAGTTTCTATGCCCGTGTCGATTCATCTAGCTTAGGGTTGGTTCAACTCCAATGCAAGTAGTAATTCCTATAGGGCGTTGTGTAGATAGGCTGGTAAAAGTTGAGAAGGGTAAAGAAAAAGGGAATAGGAGCTCTTTAGAAGAAGAGAAGAAACTTGATTCGCTCAGGGGCTTCACACCCAAGTTTGGCTTCACACCAAATTCCCTTCACAGAAAGATTGATTAGAATATTTTCTGAAAGCTGATATTTATTATAAACTTCATTACTTTGCCTAAAGGCACTTACATATATTTATAGTCCTGATATGATAATAGCTCTTAATGACAAGAGATTTTTCAACTCCTAGAAAGCTCTAGATGCATTACACTAATTAATATCTAGAAAGTTCTCTCATAAAATGGCTTGGAGAGTAACTTCAAGGCTTATTGAAATTGAAATTAAAACAACTCTAAATTTTGGAATGTGGAGAATCTGAAAATACACTTGCTAGAATACACTTGGTGCGATGGCAAGTGCCTTCGCCCATGAGCGGTAGGTCTCGGGTTCGAGACTTGGGAGCAGCCTCTCCATAAATGGGGGTAAGGCTAGCCGACATTCACCTCTCCCAGACCCTGCGTAAAGCGGGAGCCTTGTGCACTGGGTACGACCACAAGGAAAGGGCTGAGCTCTGTGGCCTCTTTCTCCATCTCTTTCGGTGATAAACCTTAAGTGATTTAGCACTGATGTCCTCATCAACTTTTGTTTTGGTTTTTCGTCTTGTCCACTCCTGTTATTTTATTGATATTTGCAATAAAAATTTGTTTTTTTTTTCCCTCACATTGTAGATTTTCATTAGCATGTCTAATATGTGATAACTAATTCTGTAGTTGATTCGACTTGTTGGTGATGAACGTTCAAAGGATGAAATCCTAGTTCCCCATGCCACTTCTACGCACGCATTGGAGCTTAAGCCTTATATAGAAGAACCACTTTCAAAAGATTCAATATCTTTGAGTTTTGGATCTCCTGATCTTCGCCCACGAATCAGACATGATTTTGTCCTCTCAAATAGAGAAGCTGTTGATGAGTATTGGCAAACTTTAGAGTATTGTTATGCTGCTGCCGACCCAAGGGCTGCTTTGCATGCATTTCCTGGATCTGCTGTAAGTGAGGTATGTACTTGAATAACTTTTATTCTTTTTGTTTGTATTTTATTTTTCGTTTGTTTGTTTGGGTTATTTTGAGTTTTTTGTTGATCACATACTTTGGTAGTATGCTGTTCACTTTAACAGTTTTTCCTAGGTTTTTTCTTCTACACTTTTGAATTTTATATCCTACTGGATATTTACTGGAACTCTAGGATCTCTTCCACGCACCCCAGGTGCTTGACTTCGGCCTTTTAACTTCTGACCAAATATATTTCAGTTCGGCCTTTTGTTTGCTAAAATTCTACATGAATACCTTATACCAAATCCACATGAATTTGTATTTTCTAGGATTGTCTTGAAATTGAATTTCAATTTTCAAATACTGCTGAAGGCAGAACTGGTAGATCAACTTAGCTGAAAAATTATCTTATTTTCTTTCCACAGGTCTCCCTGTACAAGTCGTGGACCAAAATCCGAGTTATGACAGCAGCTCAGCGTGATGAGCTCTTAAAGCGTGTAGACAAGGATGATGCAAGTGAAAAGCTTTCATTTAAAGAGTGTGGGAAGATTGCAAAGGATCTCAATTTGACCTTGGAGCAGGTTATATTCTGCTATAATTTTCTTTTGAGTCTTTATCTTATTCATTTGGTAAGGTATTAATAATAATTTGTGAAATGTTGATATTTCACCGTCTCGACATGGACATGGGCAAGTCACTTTATTCCAAATCTGTCAACGGAATAACAAGTGTTGGAGACGTATTGGTAATAAATCAACATCAGCAAGAAACAAGAAAAAAGAAGCTCTATTTTTTTATTTGTCATTTCAGGAACTATTGCAATGTTCTAGTGATAGATATATTTCACTGATAGATTGAGGGATTCGTTTTATCCAGAGCCATGGAATAAAGACATCTGTATTCAAACTTTCTGTGATATTATACTCTTTACCATTGTTCTTCAAGTTTTGTGTCTAGACTGCCTGTTCTTGTTCCTCGTTCTTTTCTTGTTCTTTATAATCGTCTCTTTATAAAATAATAAAATGTAAGTATATACTATATAGATAGATGCTTGTCTGAGCCTTGTTTAGAAGTTCTAGTCTCTCGCTGTTCTTGTATTATCACAAACTCATCATTTTATCCCCTCATTTTCTGGGTATATAATGTCTTGGCCAATATTTAATAAACTATAGATTTTTCATTTCATTTAATTGAGAGGTACAACCTTTTCTGACCTATCAATAATGCATGTTTGTTCCTGTAATGTCACTTGCAGGTGCTTCGTGTGTATCATGATAAGCGCCAAAAGCGTCTTCAGGGATTGCAAAATAGAAGTGATGAAATTCAGTCAAAAAAAAGAAGACGTGTTTCACGAAAAAGGAAGAGATCTTCTGAACAAGAGTCAGTAAAGTCAATTGAAATTGATGAGGTAACTGCACAGCTGGAAGAGCAGGGGCATGCTGCATTATCTCATACTGTGAACCAATCCATGGAAGAAACTGATCTTTTGGTCACTTCAGATAAGAATGACACACATTTGCAACCATTGGTTGATCGTCTAGAAACTGAGCAGGAACCTGAAAAAGATTTTAAAAAGTTAAAGTCAGCACGTGCTTCAACACGTCAACGAAGGTTTTCATGGACAGATGAGGCTGACAGGTAAGGGAAGAAGATACAGATGATGAATATCAGCTACTTTCCCCTTTATAACTTTTTCTTTTTTTCTGTGACATGTATCATACTCCATGAAGTTGGTGATTTTCTTTTGGTCTTGATAGATTATTAAATAACTTTTGGCTTACATCAGAACAGCTTAAGGTTTTAGGTATAGTGGTAAACGAACAAAATTTGTCATGATATCAGAGCAGAGGATCCTGGTATGAGTCCCTACACTTTTAACCTCCCAAATCCACATGCTGGTATCTACTTGCCTAGGAAGGCCCACATGTGAGCGAAGTTTCAGAAATATGAAGTTTGTTTTTTGTCATTTCGTAACAACTTAAGCATTGGGAATAGTGGTAAATCAACAAAATTTTTAAGGTTTATCGTATTATGAAAAAGAAAAGGATGCAAAATCTTTTGTTCTTTGCATATGAGTATTTTTTTGTTACCTATTTAAATTTCACTTGTATTGATATCATTTTTGCAGGCACTTGATTATCCAATATGTAAGACACCGTGCATCTCTTGGGGCAAAATTTCACCGAGTAGATTGGGCTTCACTTACTGACCTTCCAGCACCTCCTAGTACCTGCCAAAAACGAATGGCATTACTCAAAAGTAACAGAAGATTTAGAATAGCTTTAATGAGGCTCTGCAACATGATCAGTGAACGATATGCAAAATTCCTGGAAAAGACCCAGAACAGGTCTCCAAGAAATGATGATTGCAGGCTGCTTTTGCGAGTTTCAGCAGGGGAAGATCGTAACGGTGTTGTTCCTAATAACAGTAATCATAATCAAGTGACAGGTGTTCAGGAAGAACCATGGGATGATTTTGATGACAATAACATTAAGAAAGCCCTTGAGGAGGTACTTCACTACAAGAGGATATCTAAATTGGATGCCTCTAAACGAATTGGATCTACCTGCGAGGACTGGTCAGATCGTAATACAAATTCAGAAGAATATGTAATTATCCAATCCCTGCACCTTAGATTTATTAACACTAATTGCCTTGCAAAGATGTGTGTGTGGGTGGGTGTGGATACGGTTTTGCATTGTTCGTACATTTATTCCCTCCCTCCCTCCCCTCCCCCTCCCCATCCATGCGTGTGTGTGTGGGTGGGTGCGTATACGGTTTTGCATTGTTTGTACATTTATAATTGTTTGTGTTCTATATTACTGAGTAGTGAATACCATTACCTTCAGGATCCCCAGGAATCTGAATTTATTGCATCAGCTGCTCTTCATGAGGATGCTCAGAACCATAGTGGAAGAGGATTGAAAATTTCTTCACGGAGATCAAGCTGTCAACAACTTAATGAAAAGTTTTTTAAGCTTTTGCATGGCGTTAATGTTAGTACACAAGTCTCGAAATCACTGGCTGTTTCTAATGCTGTAGAGCTCTTTAAGCTTGTCTTCTTGAGTACCTCAACAGCACCAGAAGTACCGAATCTGCTCGCAGAAATTATACGGCGTTACTCAGAGTGTGATCTGTTTGCGGCTTTCAACTATCTTAGAGAGAGAAAAATCATGGTAGATCCTAAAGTTTTGTTAATTTGCATGCTCATCTTATTCTTGTAGCACTAGGGAAAGAACTTGAAAGTGTACAAAAATCCCTTTTTATTTACCACAATAGTTTCATTTCTGTCGTTTCCTATCGAATTTTCTATATGTTCCCATATATCTCCTGTTTTTCTAATTTATGTGCTGTACACATTTCATTTGGCAGGTAGGGGGCAATGACAGTCAACATTTTTCTCTTTCACAGCAGTTCTTGCATAATATTTCTATGTCACCCTTTCCTACTAATTCTGGGAAGAGAGCTAATAAATTCGCGCATTGGCTCTGTGAAAGAGATAAAGATCTTATGGAAGGGGGGATTGATCTCCCTTCAGATTTACAGTGCGGGGACATATTCCATTTGTTTGCTCTAGTTTCTTCTGGTGAACTGTCAATTTCCCCGTGCTTGCCAGATGAAGGCATGGGAGAGGCTGAAGATTTGAGAACCTCGAAACGTAAAATTGATAGCAATGATTTTTTAGATGGTGATAAGACTAAAAAGCTAAAATCATTTGTGGTGGGCGAAGGTGAAATTATTTCTCGTCGAGAAAAAGGTTTCCCTGGTATCAAGGTATCTGTATATCGTGCAGCATTTTCTACAGCTCATGCTGTAGATTTGTTCAAAGACGATACTCCAGTTGGAAAATTTTTTGGTGGAAGTTATCAACTAGTCAGTACTTCTGGTCTGAGTGCTTTGTCTCCGCCTGACCATATGAAAGAAATCCTTGATTCATGCAGTACTGTCTCTGTATTAGATAGCGAGTCACCTTGGGAAGGTATGGTGCGGTATGCTGAACATTTGCTGCCATCAAGTTCTGCTCAAGATCAATCAAGTCCCATCCGTCCCGAGGTCTTTAGGTCTGTTTACAGTGCTATTCAAAAGGCCGGAGACCAAGGACTGAGCATAAGAGATGTTTCCCGAATAGAAAATATCCCAGGTATGATGCTATAACTTTCTATGTTATGCTTCTGTTTCAGGAAGGTGGTATTTCTGCATTAGTTTTTCCTGTATTTATTATTTCTTGATTTCCTTTTAGGAGAAAGGATGACAGAGTTCATCATTGACGTGCTTCAAACATTTGAACGAGTCTTAAAGGTTAGTTCCTAAGTATTTAGCAATCTGAGAATAATTTCTCATTGGTGAAGCTTGTTGGGTTTTCTCTGTTCCAGAAATCTTAAGCTGTTTGGATGTGAGCCAAAAATTATTATATATTCTTACAATCCCCTCACAGCGGGCCTTCCACAACTACAGCCCAAAATGTGGAATTCAACTAAATATTGGGAGGTTGACATTGTAGATATCCGAACTTAAATCTTCTGCTCTGACCATGACAAAGTTGGTTGATTTGCCACTGTTCCTAAAGTTAGATTGTTAGGACGTGGGACAACAACTATTTTATATTCTAGTTTTTATTTATGTGTTGTCCTCAGTGGGAATAACCCTAAAGTTGTGTGCCAACTGCCAAATTACAGTGCAAGTGGTAATTCTTTGATTTAGGATTTAATTAACAGTGGAGGGATGATTTTCTTTTTGTTATGGCATCAACACAGAGGCTTTGATTAGACGTTTTAGGTGGAGGTGAACAGGTGGTTTCTAATTTCCAAGACATTAAAAGAACTTATTCAAATTGACTTAACGGATTCCTTGGCGTTAGAAGTTAGAGGAATAGCATTATATGGCTTAAATTTTGGACCTCAAGAAGTAAAGCATGTGATTTCATACTTCAACCAAGTCTCATAAGTTAAACGCTTCATGACATCCGTATCTAAAATATTGCTGCTTTATATACAGGTCAATGCTTACGACTCTGTCCGTTTCGTGGATTCATTGTATCGTGACAAGTATTTTATGACTTCAGTACCCGGTAGTTGTCAAAATTTTGAACCAACTTCATCGAGAAAGCCACTAGGAGGCGTTGACGGCGATTTGATCCTTCATCCAAAAAACTGTGATATTGGTGGTGCTCATTCAAAGGGGGATATAATTATGAATGCTGATGATGTTCATAAAGTGACGTTTCTTAATTTCCCTGAAAAGGTTTTTGAGCTCTCAGATGAAAAACGAACTAGCTGTGTCCCAAAAGGCTGTATGGAAGGCAAAGAAGTTTCGCCTAGAGGGGATGATGTGGATGAATCTTCTAGATCCTCTTCTGGTAAACTATGTGTGCCAATATTGCCATGGATAAATGGTGATGGGACCATTAACAAGATTATTTACAAGGGACTCCGTAGACGTGTTCTTGGAGTTGTGATGCAAAATCCAGGGATGATAGAGGTACTTGCATTCTTTTGGGTTTATATAATTCTATTCATGTCTAGCAAAACACTCTTTTGCTATCTTATGTCGCCTTTGCTTCCCGTAAATCAAATGTTATCTGAGGTGGAAGATTAAACTTAAAGTAACTAGCAATGTCCATATATATTATCAATCTCATGATTATATTCCTGAAACTTTTGTAATTGAAAATTGCTTTGACTTTCATACTCTTCAGTCTTCACTCTTCACCAACGATCACCAAACACTGGATACAGCAGCAAGGTTCCCTTGGCTGCGTTTATTTTTCGATATATTTTCACTACCAAGATAAAAGCATGATTGGTTATTGAATTGTTGTTGACGTTACGATCCTCGTGATTACCTAAACATACTGTTGGTCTCCTTAATGTTGTACCTATGATTCCGAGTTTTATTGGTCAGCTAAGTCAGCCAACAAAAGATGCTAATTAGGGTTATACGTTGCTATACCAAATGATTATTCTGAGTTTGCGAATGTGGTATGCATATAATCAGTATGTTGGAACGTCAATGGAATTCTGTTGACTAGGACCTGTTGGTGGGGCTGTAGGGTAGCATTGGGGTCGAATTGGTCATATCAAGCTTGAACAAATAGCTTTAACTATAAGGCTTTACAAAATAATGTGTATATTCTCACTTCTTTCATCTTTGTTTTGTGTTAGGATGAAATTATTCGCCGCATGGATGTGCTGAATCCCCAGGTATTGCAACCCACAGTTTGTTTTATGGATTGGTTTCTCTACCCACATGCTATGTCACCCTTTTTTTTGTGGGTAGAAATTTCCTGCCTTGTTGATTCAGGTTTAATTCAAACTTCTTTCTTACAGAGCTGCAGAAAGTTATTGGAGTTGTTGATTTTGGATAAACACATTTATGTGAAGAAGATGCATCATACTATGCCCAACGGGATCCCATCCGTACTAAGAACCCTCTTTGGAAGCAGCTTCACTGAACCAAAGCTAGTATGCCATGAGCATTTCTTTGCAAATCCTATGAGCACATCCTTGTTATAGACGTTTTAGCTTCTTCTGGAAGGTGTTTTGTGGATTAAAGTTTCTTGTACATGATGTGCGTTGTTAATAGGATTCAACTACTGAAACTAATTTCTGCACATTGGTTTGGAAATTTCTGTATAGCTTAACAATGTGTGCGAGGTTCTTAAAAATCAGTCCAAATGTGGAGCTTCTGTTTACCTCCATTTGTTTACAAGCAACTAATGTTGGGGGCATTATCCTCTAGGGTGACCAAATTGCTAGCGGGCAGGCGATTGCTGGGTTAGTACTTGGAAGGGATGCTGGGTATGCAGTGTGATGCATGACAGTGATGCCCAGGTACTTGGCAGAGGAAAGGAATCTTGTGCAGCCAAGAAACACACACTTGCAGAAAATGTGGACTACTCGGTGTGGATATAACGGGGAACCCTAACAGTGATAACTTCTTAATATTGCCTTACATGTTAGGGATGCTGTTATTTGGTTGGAGGAAGGCCCTTCTTGTTGGCTGAGGATGATTGCACCCGTTGGGTTGAACCACTATTAAGGTACAAAGCTTCTTGTATTTATTGTTCTTTGTTTCTGTTTGTACAGTGGCAAAACATCGGATCCAGACAATAGAACCGCAAATGTCTCTTGGGAAAAGTTGTTGAATTTAGCAACTGTGTGGAAAATGAAATTGTTCTCGTCTGACGTAGCACTTCTGCATCTCATGGCAATGCTCTTGTTAGCGGTATTTCTTTTGTCACGCTTCTGTTACCGGAACATTTTGTTTCCAGTTCTGTTACCCTTTTCTTAACCAGTTTTAGAGAACACAGCTTGTACTTGTGCATTAGCAATTGGAGGAAAAATGATTTTACGCTTAAGAAGATGGGTTATGAGTTTAGTTTCACCTTCCTTTGTTTCCAATAGTTGCATAGGAGTTTGAAACTTTGACACCCAAAACCAAAATTTGTACGCCTTTCTTCTCTCAGCTTACAAAGACTAGTTCTTCATGTTTACAAGTAGAGGAACCATCTTCTTGTGGTTTTTTGTTTTTTTGTTAAACGATAGATTTATTCAATTAGCCACCTACGGGGTTAACTTTCTCCTTTTTGGTTTAAAGTAAGGGTGCAACTTCTCTTGGGATATAGGTTATCTCTGTTGGTCTTTGAGGGTCTATTTAAACAATAAAACTTTAATTATAAAATTTTCTACCGCCTAAACAATCATTTCGTATTAAGGTATATGCCTACATACTTTGTGTGCGTTGACATTTTTTATTTTGTTTTTAAAATGGGAAGGAGAGACAGAGAGATTAAACGTGGGAAGAGAGGCTCTTGTTTTTTTTTTTAATATTAGGTATGTGCTAAAATCACATGTAGGTGAGACTGCAATAAAAAAAGGAATATTTTGGTTTGTGGAATTATATTATTGCTCATCATTTTCTTTTTGTGATAGAAGGCTAAATAATCTCTTCACAATCTTTTGGTTAACAAATAGGTTTTCATTAATAGGTAGTTAGGGGTGTCAATAAAGCGGCCATTTCTTCTTCAAAAAAAATAAAAAAAATAAAAAATAAAGCGGCCATTATCCTTATGTTTTTTCTTTGTGAATTGTTATTGACATTTTAAAAATTTCATCGAGCAGTCTAAAGTTTCTAAACTTAGAAAGAAAATTACACTTCAAATGAATGCACAATGAGATTTTTGCAGTGTCAATAATAGCACAATTTTCTTTAATCTTTTTTTTTTTTTTCGCGTAGTTTGGTTTCAAGTTCGTTTACCTCTTTTCGGCCTTGAAAAGGCCAACGCACCTTCAGAAAACGTTATTTTTTATTAGATGGAAAGTTGGTTAGCATTTGGGAATCATATAATAAATCATGGGTTTGGATAATCAAGATGACGTCTTTATTAAAAAAATATATTTTAAAGTGCAAATCAAAACTGGCGTATAAGTTCATATGACATTTAAAAAAAACATTCAAAATGAATATCTCTTACTTTTTATAAAAGTGTAAAATCTAAAAATGCAAATCCCTATTGGATTAGATAACGAAAAAATAATATTATGTGGCAAGACGAACTAATATTTTTTTGTTTTGTTTTTGTCAAACGATAGAAAATTTGATTAAATACGAATGAAAATGTTTACATCAGAAGCCAAAATGTTAGATAACCACTCCGGCTCAAAAAAGTCTCACCTATGAAGGCCACCGATTTTTGAAACAAAAGAAGCCACTAGATGCGTTGCCCTATTACAATCACGGGAAGCAAACATAAATTCTACCAACCTCATTTGTTGTTTTAATCACGGAATATCGTACAAGATACCTTCAAGCATAGCCTCTGGTTGCAAAGCACCAATAATCATCCCGACAAAGCAATTAGAATCCGACTCCAACTGGATATCGAAAAAACCTTTCTCCACACATGCAAGAAGAGCCTCCCTTATTGCTTCCACTTCCGCTATTAAACTGGAATTGCAAGGAAAGTTCCCAAGCCCACCCGCCCCCTGAAAAATACCTGCAAAATCCCTTACTACCACCCATCCAAAGCTCCCTCTCCCCTTGCTCCATGCTCCATCGCAATTAACCTTAAGGATACGGAAAGGTGGCCGTTCCCAGGATGTGAGAAAAGATGTCGAAATACGCGTGGGGTGCCTCACCACCAGCATTGACTGCCATCTTTTCATCTCCTCAAACTCCCCCCAATGTTGTTGTAACATCATTATTGCATCCATGGGGATGGACAGTCTTCTTTTCAAACACCATAGTGTTCCTACATTTCCATAGCCTCCATAAACCAAGCGCTAACCACCTTATGAGATCCCCAGGTTCCTTCTCCCAGTCGTAGCGTTTTACTACATGGCGGATCAAATATTGATCAATCATTTAAACCTAAATGACGTAAAACAAACACATGTCATGCACATGCACATGAAAATTTTAACTTTGTAATCAAATTATTGACACTTCAAAATAACACTACAACAAATATGGGCACTGCACACAATAAATTATCTGTGCCCTTTGAGGTCAAAGAGCACCCACAATTGTGCCCATAGACCAATAGCAACAGTGCAACAACTAAAATATTGTCTGTGCCCTCTATTTGCGTCACCATTTGTCAAAGGACACAATACCGTGTTTTGTGCTAAAGATGCAAGCACAAATTAAGGGTCTTTTGTGCCTCAATTCTGACAATGTTGTCAGAGTACTTTCTCATCCAATATTGGCACAAATTTTATTATTGTGCCCAATAGGTCAAATATTAAAAAAAACACATAAATTCAAATACCACATAATAAAACGAAATAGTAATACCAGCGCACCCATTTTTTCAGTTGCTGAGAGAAATAATACTTGCAAATTTAACTAATTAATATATTTATTAATCTTTAGGTGGCTTGTTTTGGAGTTTTCAGTTATCTTTGCTTCTACTGTTTGGCACTTGTTTACAGTTGAACTCACAATTTGATAACAAAAGTTAATGAATAAGTTTAATATGTCAACTGATTAATCATTTTTCAAAGATGCAATGCAACCTAGTACTTAGTAGATGACATCAAATATTTTGCAGATGCATGTAAACATTCAGATTTGATGTTATCATTTGAGAAACAATCAAAGAACTAAGTTAACACTCATAGGCTTATTCCCTGTATTCCTCAAGAAGACCTAATTAACTTCTTAATTTTACTCAGTAAGCATAAACACTTTACAATTTATATACAGCCTAAAACAATAGAGCAATATAAGAAACTGTAGAAAGCAAACATTAAATTTGCCATTACCCCAATCTTCTACTTGATCATATAACAAGTTATTGAAGCTGACATTTTTAATCTATAAGCTTAGAAATCATAAGAAAAACAAATGTTTAAGTTGATAGTAATCTCAAATAGCAATCTCTAACAAAAATTTGACCATAAAAATGTATATCCTTCTCTCAATTAGTATCAATCTTCATCCTCAACAAAAAGTTTCAATTTTTCTTGCAAAAACACAGATACCCCAGTGCTTAGTTTTCCAAAGATTATAACCAAATGGTGCAGCTGCTAGTGTTGGTGCCCGAAGAGCTGAAAACTGAAATTCACCCACCAGAAATCCAAATAAACACAACCTTGCAAAGCAACTAAACTAATTTCAGCAATTTTACCTAAACATAAAATAGAACAATTACACAAACCTTACTATCAAAGGTCTAATTTTTCAACTACATACACAAACTCGGATCATTTCAGTGTGAATCAAAATCATAACTACCCAAGTCTAAAATAGAGACTTTAAAGACCCTATTTGAAATTAATATCATGTATGCTTTTAGTTTCTAATCATAATGGAAATGACATGGAAAATTTATTCATTGAAATACTGCATGAACACAACAGTATCACGACACAAATTCCCAATTACAGTGATACATGCTTGATCACACAAACTTTCTGTTTAGCAATCCAATTATGAAACCACCAAGATACTTAGTCTGAGGAGTTGTAGAACTAAAATTCTAGTGGGTAAAGGGTGATAACATTTTTGAGGTAAAATTAAAGATCAGTAAACATATATTAGCACAAAGAAAGATATACAACTAAACATGGCATAGACATGCATATTAAATCCCACTAGAAGTCAACTGATTATTTCTAGTCTTCTTGTTTGTGTTTGTCCATGGTTCATCACTTCTGGCTTCATATAGATTTAGGATCACTGGTTCATCTAGACTATCAACCAAGAGACTTCTGAAAATTTATCAAAAATAAACTCCCAGCACAACTAAGGCAGAGTCTAAGCCAAAACATATGAGAACAAAAGTCTGGTATATTTGACATGAAATAATAGCAAGCTAGCTTCGATGTCACATCATTTCTTTAGCAACACTTTAGCCGAATTACCAAATGTTGGTCTGGTAAAAACTTTCATACCATGTTCTATATAGTTTTGAGCTATTTTCAAATTTCGGAAACTCTGAAAAGTATAGCTGAGCCGGGAATGACTAAATGAGTACAGATAAAGAGGTTTTGCAAATGGGTTTGGTCTAAGATATGCATATTTGAAGAAGGTAAAAATATCAAGAAGAAATTTAGACTCAGTATATATTCAATCAAATTTTATGTAATCAGAAACTCACTCTTCAACTCCAGGTCATAAAGTCAAACTTTCTGACATCAGAAACTCTTCCATCGCAATTTTCTATAAAAAACGAATTAATATTAGCTATTTTCATTCTACATAAGGGAGAGCTAAAAAACTGTAATCATCCTAGTAAATTTGAATCTCAACATGAGTTAATTAAATGTTTAGATACAAGTGGGAATTAAAAGGATATTTATTAACCTTTCCCATTCGTTAATGTATTTTACACTTTTACCTTGTATTGTAAGATAAAAAAAAAAGCTAGGAAAGTAACAAGTGAAATGAGTTTGCAATTATCTCAAATAAGCTACTACAAGCAAAGACGCCCGCGCTTTGTTGCGGGTTTTGAAACCGTACTCACAATTTAAAACACTCATCTTCTAATAATTTAGAAGCCAATCAAAGCAATTGAGTGATTGCAATCCAAAGGGGAAATTGCTAAGTTACATTTACATACACTTCCAAAAGTCTCCCACATTGATTAGTCGTTCATTTTGCACCTGTATTTTACTAACTCTATGTTAAAAGTTCTATGTACAACCAAAAAACACAGATCTGAACGACTAAAAGGATGGAGCTTCAAGCCCCAAATATATACAATTTCAAAAATTGCCCACATGGTTCTATTTTTCATGTTGCTTCTCTGTTCTTGGGCAGCTGGGCTCATCAAAAAAATCTTCCATTTGTTCTGTATTGTTACAGAGAACTTCAGTCATCTTTGCACTTGTTCTTGCTGTATATTGAAATTAAATTCTTTGCATAAGAAATATGATAAAAAGAAAAATTAACCTACAAAAATGTAATCCAGTGTGAGAATTGTAAGCAAACCCCTTTCATAAATTAAACTTAACAATGACTGATAGTTTGATATTGGTTAAGGGAGATAGTCAAACTAATGTGCTCGCTACTTTGCTCTTTTAAGTTTGAATGGATCAGAATTATTATCTTTGTAGAAAAAGAACCACACGAACCAAATCTTTTAGAAGCTTTATCAAAATAAATAAAAATACAGAAGAATAAATTCTTATTTTCCTTTTATGGGAAGAGCCAAATGTTTCAGTAGTTAACTGTTAATATTTGTTATGACCTTTGTGTGAATTCCAAGTTCAGTAGTTACTTTTGGAATAAATGGACAAAAAGGAAAATTAACAAATTCTGCCTATTCAGGTTAAACTCTAAACAAATATAAACTTAAGCATTTCGACTTTTTCTTATGTTTTCACTAAGTTGGGAACCTAATAACAAAATTTCATCCCAATAAGAACCAAATCTTTAAGAAGCTTTATCAGAATAAACAAAAATAAAGAAGAATAAATTCTTATTTTCCTTTTCTGGGAAGAGCCAAATGTTTCAGTATTTGTTAATTGTTAAAATTTGTTGTGACCTTTGTGTGAATTAACCCAAAATTCAACACACATAAATAGAAATAAAAATTCAGAAACCTTTCCCAACTATTGAAAAGAGTAGGTTTTACGTTCAGAAGTCAAGCCTACAAAGATAAGCATGTTCATTAACTTCATTAACATCCTCCATTTATGACAACCCTATCAAAACCTCACAAAACCATAATATCCCTGGACACCAATCCCACCCACCATTGAAACAATTTGACCAAACCCAAATCAAACTAACCAAATTTTAGCCAACAATTGATCAAAATAACATCGCACAAACCCCAAAAGTTGCACCAATTCCACACATAAGTGTAAACTTGTACCGCAAGCCTATCCAGGTTCAACTCTAAACAAATATAAACTTAAGCATTTGAGCTTTTTCTTATGCTAAGTTGGGAACCTAATAACAAAATTTCATCCCAATAGTCCTAACCACAAAGTAAAACCGTACGTCTGGGACCTAACTAATAGTTAAAGCATTCATAACAAATAGATGTAACGTACCGGGTTTTGGAAGCAGCAAACACTATTTCAGATTTGCTTGGAGACACTTTGTTCTTGAGAGATTTAATGGGAAAATCTTCAATGTTTGAAGCGTTTTGTTCATCTATTTCTTCGGTAATTTCAGTTTCCAGTAAATCCATATAAACAGAAAAGGGATTAATACATTAGTAAATATCAGGTTATTTGAAAATATAGATACAAATGAAATAGTTACAGTGAAAACTCTTACCTTTTTTGTTTTTTTCTATTCTCAGAGCTGAAGATACTCTTCCGAATTGAACTTTTTGTAGATGATGTGACAATAGTGGGTGAAATGGTGGAAGAGATATGTTTTAACTCTTTATCAAAAAGTGGTGGGGTAGATGAAAAATTCTGAGCTGTCGTATCTTCCTCCTCAAATTCAGCCAATGATTCATAAGAAGCTTTGGAACTTGATTGAACAGCTTGTATTTTGTTGTCGAAAATCGCTTGGATCAAAAGATCATTTGTGTTGAAATCATTTTTCAAATTTCCAAATCGAAGTTGAAAAATTTTGATCTGCCCTTGACATTGGAGAATTGCATATGGTAGCTCTTGTTGATCAGTAAACCCTTTTTCGACAACTAAATCATAACATGAAGTTCCAAATAAACGTTCAGCCGGTTTACCAATGATGATAGCATTGGTCTCATCGCTGGCGTCTTCGAGGATTAAACTTACTTTGAGCCTAAGTATATGAAGAACAATATTTAAGTACAAAGATTATGAAATTAGTTGTAAACATTTGGTTTACCAAATGAGGGTACTTAAATATTATGAAATTAGTTATAAACATTTGGCTTACCAGGGAAGGGGAATTTGAACATTGTGCTTTACACAAATTAGCATGTCATTATTTTCATCCTTCCTAAGTTGTTTGTAGCAGCATGGACATGCTTTGTACCACCAGCCAGCATGCGTGTCAAAACGTGTAACAGCTGCTCTACATAAGACTGAAGTGTTCTGAAATATATGTATAGACAGTAATTAATATATGGATCTCTAAGAATGATATATACTTAACTAATGTGTCATATATCATATGAGGAATATAATTTATTTAACAATAAACGATGCGTATTAGTATCACAGCAGGTGCACATATCTGATTTCTAAAACATTGAGAAAAGTTTGTTTACCTTATACAAATCTGGATCCAAAATATTCAAATCCTGAACAGACATTTTTTCAGTGTTTTCTAATTGTTCTGATCCCATTAATTGCCTTGCTGATGTTGACAACATTTTTACAGAATGAGCCGGACCAACAAAGCTGCATATATTTTTGTATTCAAATAAAATCGCATAAGAATCTAAACCATGAAGGGATACTAAGCATTTATCAATTGAAAAAGAAAATTTCACATATTATACCATCAGAAATTTGCAAGAATAATTTTCATACTTCTATAGATTTATTGCATCACCATGTAATGCATATACAAACATGGCTTGTGTTTCTAAAGTGTGGTCTCTCAAAAGTTTGTCCAAATGTATATGCAAATGTTGTTATGGCAGACAAAAATGAACACGTTCTTATGAGAGATTTTTTTTTACGGATAAGGGAAAAAAAAGATCATGAATTTTAATAAAACAAAATATTTTGACCTTAAAGGGAGACAAATTCCACCTCATCTACTGTACAGCAACAACAACAATGAGTTGTATACATCATTTTTTAAACAATTCTAATCAACTTGATAAACCTTTCCAAGTTTGCATATAGCTTGCATAAGTTTACAATATTACACAAACAGGTATGCTAGTTTGTAATGTACAATTTTAGGTAGTTGTAGCAAATTATTTAATCAAACTTACACTCAAAAAAGCTAGATCATAGCCTTTTTAATTATAGAAACATGTAAACTCAAAGAAATATAAAAACATTGTATTCCCAGATGTGTTTAATTGAAATAACAGTTTCATATTTATATGCATACCATTAGTAAACAGGTATATCCATATTTTTTCTCTCATACTCAATTTCAACATGAAAAAAATATTTTCAACAATTTGAAATATAGGAACTGACATTGCTTTGTAAGGTGTTGCCTCAGGAATGTCTGGATTGATGAAAATCATTGCGGAAATACTGCTGTTCAGCACAATATTTTCTGGTTGTTTATAGATGAGGAATTAAATCATTATTTTATATAATAAAAATGAACAATTGAACATAGAACTAAAAAATTTCATACCTCTGAATTGGCTAACTTTAAGGCTTGTAAAAACACCCAAAACTGGTGGTGTCAAGTGTTCCAGAGCTTCGAAATCAAAAGTCTTTGCAGTGTCACCCCACAACGTCAGGTTAACATCTTCTTTCCTAAGTGAATGAATATTACGAAAAAATTAGTGCAACAATTTTGAGAAATTCAAATGTCTCGACAAATTATTTACCTGATATTTTGCAACTTAACTTCACATATTTTCTCCATTCTCTCATTATTGATCATTCTGTCCTCCAAAGGCTTTACTGCAGTGATGCGTCCCAGAATGTCTCAAAATTTATCCAAAAAGTGTAGTCAGATCTCAAAATGCTTGAAAAATATTGACAAAATGATACTAAATTGATGTTAATTTTTTTTATTATTTATATATATGATTACCTATGAGAATATCATATTGATCGATGCGAGAAGACAATTGGGAATAATCAAGTAAGTAAAACCGATGTGAGGGAATGTTTGGATGAACACCTGGCAACTCTTCAAAATTTGTTTTTGTATTGAAGAACACTTGCGCCTCATGGGGGACAATTTTGTAGGACAGTTTACAACGACTGGTAGAAAAGCGAGTGATCTCATAAACATGATTAGCTTTAATTTTTGGCGCAACATTCTCATAATCAATTTCTTTTAGAGAGGCTTGAATTGCATCTTTCTACATGATTACAAATAAATTTACAAAATTAGGCAGATAAACATGCACAGTACATCATTTAAATTCAAAAAATATAATCTGATAAAATGATATACATCAGAGCAAAAGTTTGAAATCATAACCACAATTTAAAATTGAAAACCTAAAAAAACAAAATACTTACCATTTCGTCAACCAATATACATTGAAGACCACCAAACGCATTATCCTTTCCTATAACCTTAGGTCTCCAAATTCTACATACACGGACTCTGATCTTCTTATTAAACTGAAAAGGTGATAAACTTCGGATAGGATCTATCATCATTCCGCTACAAAATTGCAAGTCAATTTACATGACATTAGATGTCAGTCGCTCAGGGCGCTTGTTTTATAATCTTGATCCCCTTTAACATAAGAGTGGTATACATTATTTATCAATGCAGACATCTAAAATAATAATAAGCAGAAAGAATGAAACAGGGAAATTGAGGACGAAATTGAGCATGAAATAAGCAGAAAGAATGAAACAGCTAAGTTCTAAAATGATAATACTTGCACAATAAATGAAATAGCAGAACGAATCAGCAAGCTATAATTTCAAGGACTACTAAAAGCAAACAGTCACTGTCCTATCGGACCTTTGCCTTATTGAATATAAAATACTATTCATAACATACTCAATTTGTTTTGTTCACATTTTTCTCTATTCATTGCATATATGATCTGGTTTTGGTGTGTGTAGTTTCACAATAATCTAGTTTTTGAGATATTTTTTCACATAAAACATCATGCTTTCTTGAAAACATATAGACTGAGGGCAGGATCAAACCAACTAATTGACAAAAATTAATCTATCATCATTCAGAAGCACATACTCAAATTAACATCTGAGCGCAAATCAATCCAGTTGGACTTGATCATCCGAGGACTTCAAATCCTGCTGTTCAGATATAATCCATTTGTTAAGAGTTGTATGTATATCTATTATATGAAACCAGAAATTATCAATTAAGGACTTTTACTCTGTAATCTATAGTATAACTAATTAGCTTGGAAAGATGGAGAAGAAGGTGAATGCTACCGTGTTTTGTTTTCTGGTGAAAGCTAGCTAGTTGCTTCATATGCAATTGACTGTAATCAGTGAGATTGATGCACCAAGACTAAAGCAAATAATATGGTCAAAATAATACGATATCGAAAAGATGAATTAAGAACAACTTCAATAAAGAAACTAATTGATTCAAAACATAAAATTCTTACAAACCAACACAAACGATACATTTGATTCCCAAGCAGAACCCAGAATCTAAAATCGAAAAAATGGTAAGGAATATTGCGGATTACCGTTGACTTGCTCGAACGCCTTCACCAAGGATTACCGTCGACTTGGTCGATCGCCTTCACCAAGCTCGCGTGATCGTACAGATCACCCTGTAAAGTAAAAAAAAAAAAACAACACACACACACACATGAAACCAAAAATAATTTCAGGGAAATTGATAGATAATCAAATTTATTTGAAGAGATGAAGAGGTAACCTACTTTACTACAATTTACCTCTACCAAGTTAAATGGATTATACTTATCCAGCCATCTTGCCCGCTCTGATGGAGCAATCTTTCTTCAATTAATCTACCTTTGTTGGGCAACTATGACTGAGTTTTGGGTTGTGGATTTAAGATTTCTCTTTCGGGGAAAGGAGGAGGATTCTAGGTTGGGGAAAGCAAGGAGCAGGGATAAAAAGGAGGGTGCCCAAAAACAGCAAAACGATTTATAGGGTTTGATAGAGGAGCCTGCAGCCAGTTAAAGGAAGATTGAAGCGGTGGAAAGGAAGCAACGAAACCGTGAGAGAAAAAAATTTAAAAGGGAATGAAACTGTGAGAGCAGGATTGAAGTGGTGGAAAGGATGAACAATGAGTCGAAGAGACAGAGGGAAGAAGCTGGGAAAACCCACGCGTCCCATTTGTTCTCCGTTTGACAGCAAAGCAAATGTTCTCCGTTTGACAGCAAGCAAAAGGGGCAAAGTTGCAATAAAAGAAAAATGGGCGAGGGCAAAATCGGAAATTCACTGTACTATGAATAGTGATTCAGGCGTTTTTCCCTTTTAGTATATATATAATTTCTTTTGTGTAAAAATGATAATTTTCATAAGCTATCTAGCTTTTGTTGTTGTTGCTGTTTGTATCAAACCAAATAAAAATATAATTTTGAAGCGGAAAATAATAAGAAGGTTCAGTTGTTTTAAAACCAGCCCCTACCTTGGAAAAATATACAAACAGTTCTCTTAATCTAGTGATTAACTGAATCATAAATGCTTCCTTATTTTTGTTACTTAGTATACATAACCATATAATCAAAATACATTGATTGAAAGACTAACCCAGGATTATCAAACCCCAAACCATTAGTGTGGATTTTTGCAAATTGAAAAATGCAGGACATGTTGTTTGGCATGTTCCAGATTCAGTAGTCTCGAAAAGTCAGTGCAAGATCTGTAATTTGGGAACTCAATATAACAAGATAAAAAATAATTGATGAAATAAAGATGCAGAGATGTACTTACACTGAGGAAATGGAGCAATCGGAGACCTGCACTTCACATATTCAAATCTTCTTTTAGAATCAACATGCACTGTACCCAAAGAATCGCCCCAGAAGTAAACTACATATTCAGAAATAGAATAAAAGAAATCTGAAATCATAATTGCAGCTTTAAGCTTCAGAAATACCCATCTATATGAGGTTGTGGCTGGAAGCTGAGAGCAAGAAAGAGATACAAAATATAATCCCAGATCCATCCATCAAAGAATTCATCAAATCTAGATCAACATAGCTTGAAGAAGACAATCCCAAAATTTAAATAGCACGAAAGAAACTCAAACTTAAAAATTAACTAATACTTGAAGAAGAGAGTGGCAAGAGGGATCTTACTCTTAATTACAACCTGTAAACTTACAGAAAACATCCGCCCAAACCCATCTAGCGGCGAAGTGGCGGATTGATGAGATTTTTTTGCCCCACACCTGTGACCCACGATATTTTTATTGATGTGCAGCCTTGGATTGGTTCATAAAAAACCACCAGATCGGGAAAGGGAAGCGAGATGGACCAAATCTGGGATTGGTTCATCAAAAACCACCAGATAGAGAAGGAAAAGAGAGATAGATGAATCCGGGAAGGTAGAGAGAGAAAAGGGGTCAGAGAGAGAGACATAAGTGAGAGAGAGTGAGAGTCTGAGGGAGGCGGAGCGGAAGAAGAAAGTAGGGAAAGGATAGTGGATAGATGAGAGAGAGACAGAGTAAGAGGAAGGGGAAAAAGAGAAAGACGAGAGAGAGACAGAGTAAGAGGAAGGGGAAAAAGAGAAAGACGAGAGAGGGACGATAAGCGGAACTGTGGAAGAGAGATTGAAAGAGAGTGAAAATGTTGAGTGGGGTACGGTGGTGGGCCTTGATCAATAAAAAATAATATTAAAACGATTTTGTGTCCATATTTGTTTAGTAAGACACATATATTTATGTGATTATAAAAGTAGGACACGTACAATTGTGCGCTTAAGTCTATGTATGGACACAAATATCCCTTTGTGTGCATTTTTTTATCAAAAAGTTGTCAGCCTAATGTGTTTGTGTCCATTTTCTTTTACATTGGGCACAATGCATTGTGCTCTTTATTGAATGGACACTGTTCCATTGTATTGGTGTTCATAGAGACACATACTCTTCATTTGTGTCCTTAGTTTTGTACCCAAAACCCTGTTTTGTTGTAGTGTAATCATCATGCATCTCTCTTTTTTTTTTCTTTTTTTATAATTTGTTTCATAAAGAAGATTATTGAACACTGTATAAATAAAAGGAGAAAAAAAAAATTATAAGTATATAAAAGTGCATGACTTCAGTGTCATTAACATCTCTAACGATCTATTGAATTGCGGGCCCTATTGAATTATACATGATTGCATGTGATCTAATATTCTAGTGGATACAGTGTTGGGTTTCCACTCATGTGTCCCAGGTTCGAAACTCCGTTCTTTCCTAAATTATTGTAATAGTTTCATACCCTCCCATTTCTCTTAATTATAATAAATTTTTTAAAAAAATTATACATGGTTGCATAATAGTATGAGTTCCACCTTATGTAAAAGAGAAAAACAGTTTGGTTTTCTCTTTAGCCGCGTCTCTGAAAATTCTACTATACAACAATGTACGTCGTACAAGAAACTTTTAACCTTGAATGAAACGAGTTCATCATCGTCTCATTTACAGTGTATAGAAGACAAGATGTGCAATGCATGACATATGTTGATGCACAAAATCAGTGAGACTTTGAAACAATGTAAAGTGTCAAATTTGTGATATTCGCTCGGTTGCTCCAGTCACCTGGTTAGAATGGGATAGAGATAGAAAAGCAAATACAAGATGTACATGGTTCATCCTAAGTTTGGCCACGTCCACGAAGCAGAGGAGTTCTTATTAATAGTGAAGGGTTTACACAATACATAGGTTCAAGCATAATCATCATTAGTGGATTTTAATGACTAGTTTAAGTACATAATGACATTCCCCATAATTGTAGGAGAATAGTTCTTCTTTTATAGTTGAAAGAGTCTCCGGCTTTCATCCACGACCAATGTGGGACTTTAGGAACTTTATTATGACGTTGACACATGTCGTATTGTGATTAACCTCCTGGGTGGAGGGAAACTCTTGTGCTTCGACAGAGGTGTCTCAGCATGAACCCTTCAGTGGATCCTTGAAGGTATGAAGTTGACCGATGCTTGATAGTTTGAGGATTGGTCAAGTATGGTACAAACAATGCTTCCCTAAGTTCCTGAGTGAGGAAAGCTTCGGTTGGGGACTTGAAAAATCCAAGTCACTGAGTAATCACGAAACTTCTAAGTATCAAAGTGTAGTAGCATATAGTAGGAGTCTCCCAAATTTCCAAGCGAAGAGGATAGCCAAAGGAGGTAGCTTGATATTCTGAGTCATTGAGGAAAAAAGACTTCAAAAATTCTCTCCTTTTTTTTTTGGATGTAGCCCAAGAGTGTGGAAGGCAATCTACATATAGTTGTTGGAGGTTTGTTGAATCATATGATACGATTTTGCTTCCATACTCTTGAGCAAAAGTGTGGAAGGCAATCTACATGTTGTAGTACTTGAAAGTTCAGAGGAACCATATAAATAGATTTTGCTTCCACACTCTTGAGCAAGAGTATGGAAGGCAATCTACATGTTGTAGTTGTTAGAGGTTTGTTGAACCATATAATACAATTTTGCTTTTACACTCTTGAGCAAGAGTGTAGAAGACAATCTACGTGTTAGTTGTTGAAGGTTCGTTGAACCATATAATACGATTTTTCTTCCACACTCTTGAGCAAGAATGTGGAAGGCTTTGTTGAGTTTGTATATGCCTTTTCTGAGCTGTAAGGCTTGAAAATTTTTTACTTGAAAGAAGGTAATTTCTTCCTTAGTTGGTGAAAAGAAGGTAAGTTCTTTCATCAGTCAGTTGGTAAGAAGAGTAGTGAGTTGCCGAAGCAAAAAAGTTTATTAAAGTACTAGTTGTATCTTCTATCACCTGGTTGGTGATACGAAGGTGAGTTCATTCATCACCTAGTTGGTAAGAAGAGTGAGAAGTTGGTTAATCTCAACATTGTTGATTAAAGTACTGGTTGTGCTCTTCATCACCTAGTTGGTGATACGAAGGTGAGTTCCTTCATAACCTGGTTGATAAGAAAAGTGGCAAGTTGCCGAAACTCAAAATTGTTTATTAGAGTATTGGTTGTGCTCTTCATCACCTGGTTGGTGATATGAAGGTGAGTTCCTTCATCACCTGGTTGGCAAGAGGAATGGCAAGTTGCCAACACTCAAAATTGTTTCTTAGAGTTCTGGTTGTACTCTTCATCACCTGGTTGGTGGAAAGAACGGTAAGTTGCCGAGGTACATTGTAGCACGTGCCGAAAGGACAAAAGGTATCTTGACACCTTTTCATAGCTCAGTTAGCTTATGTATGAATGTTTTGAAGGGAATGAAGTTTATGTTGATTGACATAAGTGATGTTCATGACATACATGTTGTTTATGAATGTTTTGCTATGCATGAAGGAATCCATTGTTTTGATATGATAACCGTGTTGGTTATACCACTTAGTTTCACTTACTTGGTGTTGAAGTACGTATGTTGAAGCTCTAAGTTAGAGTATAAAGATAGGTTAGAGTTAGACCAAGTGTTATAGTGTTAGGAATGTAAAAGACTTAGACAAAATTATCTAAATTGCAACTTCATTAAATATTTTGCCGAATGACTTGTGTTACAAAGGATGCCAAACAATTAAAGGTCAAAACATTTGTAATGCATATACCTTTCTATAATAGCTTTTTCTTTAGTACCAGTCCTCTACTTTGAAAAAGTAATGCTTGACCCCATGGTTATAACAGTTGAAGGTACGTTCACACCTGATTGTCTTGATACGAACCTTTATTCCTCTTGTTGTAATAAGCTTGCTGAGAGTAAAAATTCTTCCTCTTGCCAAGCGGCAAATAGGCTTGGTCACCTAGCAGGTTGCTAAGTGGGGCATGAAGGGATGCAATGAGTGTCTGGATGGCCAAAACCTTCTCACTTGGTAGAACTTGACATTCGCTCCTCACTTATTGATAGGGGTTTACCATGTAAGGATTCCATTGGAATGTCAAGGCATGATTGTAAGCTTGCGTCATCACTTCAAAGTAAGTCTTCTAAGTGTTAGCATTGATCATGTACTTGAAGAATCACGCATGCCTACCGTGAAGGTCTTGAGTGCTATTTTTTCATCTGCCACGACGTAACAAGGGTATTCGTGGTTGAAGCGATCGGCATATCCACATAATGACTTATTTGATTTCTGACGAATGGTGTATAACTCATAAGCAGAGTGTAATCGATCAACTTGGAAGATGTGTTGAGCCATAAAGAGTCTCCTTAGCTCGACAAAGGAATGTATCGTATTAAGTTGAAGACGACAATACCAATTAAGAGTTCCAACAGAGAGAGTGGAGGGAAAAATGAGACATCTTTCCTCATCATTGTGTCTCTAGTATGCCATGGTGGATTCAAAGAGGTGGATATGTTCGAGAGAGTGGAGGGAAAAATGAGACATCTTTCCTCATCATTGTGTCTCTAGTATGCCATGGTGGATTCAAAGAGGTGGATATGTTCAATTGGATATTCCCTCCCAGTAAACGATTGCAAGCCAAGCTTCTGTTTCATTTCTTTTTGTAGATAGGTACAGAGGATCCTCCTTATCAAAGGGTTTGACCTTGGCTGATTTCAGTCAGGTATCCTAGCTGGACGCTTGGCCTTTAGCTTGTTCACTTCCTTAAGAAGTTGCATGATAATGGGATCCTGAGTGGAGTCAGGCACCATTGAAGCTTTCTTTTGTAAGTTTCCATCATTTCTTGAAAGCAAGGAAGATTGGTCTAGGACATATGGCCTTTCCTTGGACTCAACATACTGGCTGTCAGAATATGCCTATTGAAAGTCCCCTGAGTCTCCTACGCCTTTTTGTTGCCCTAAGGCTTTTTGTTCATTTCCTGGATTGGGGGCTAGCATGGGTTGCAATAAGGAAATAAGTCATTTGATGATCCTTGGGCCATTAATTCTTGAGCCTATGTGGATATGTTTTTGTCGACACTACCTTAAGAAGTCTCGACAGTGACGGTAAACAGCTTTTAACCCTTCCATTCATTTTGCAAAAAATGTCTTCCTCTTCTTCTTTTGCTTTGATTTGAAATAGCTGGGTTGAGAGAAATCTCGTGTTGATTAATATCTTGGTGAGAAGGTTGTTCCTCATTAAGAGCACCCATGTGAACCTTTGCGTAGGAGGGTATCCATTTGGTGATTTATAGTCACGGGGGTGAAGGCCTCATGAGACTGAGTCTATCTAGCCTCATGGAGCATCTGAGAGAGCTTCTGATACTGTTTTTTGAGGATCTCGTTCCTGATCGTTATTTTGTTGACTTTAGCTTGAAGAGCAAACTTCTTTCTTTCCTTCCTTCACTAGGAGGAGGTGTCGTTCTGTATGCTGTGGCTTCATTCGCTCTCCATGTTAGAAAGGGATGCCTGATAAAAAAAGAGTGTACAAGAAACCAACTTGACAAAGCTGGTGAGAGCAGGAATAAATGTTGCTCCCACAAATGGCGCTAAATGTTAATGCACAAAATCAGCGAGACTTTGAAACAATGTAAAGTGTCAAGTTTTGACATTCGCTCGGTTGCTCTGGTCACCGAGTTAGGATAATATGTAAAGTGATAGAGATAGGGAAGCAAACACAAGATGTACGTGGTTCACCCTAATTTTGGCTACGTCCAAGAGGCGTTCTTATTAATAGTGAAGGGTTTACACAAATACATAGATTCAAGCATAATCATCATTAGTGGATTCTAATGACTAGTTAAATACAATCATGACATTCCCCATTAATTGTAGGAGAATGGTATTCTTTTATAGTTGAGGAGAGTCTTTAGCTTTCGTTCGTGGTCGATGTGGGACTTTAGGAGCTTTATTCTGACGTTGACAAGTGTCGTATTGTGATTGACCTCCTAGGTGGAGGGAAACTCTTGTGATTCAGCATGGGTGCCTCAACATGACCCCTTCAGTGGGTCCTTGAAGGTATGAAGTTGACCGGTGCTTGGTAGTTTCGGGATTGGTCAAGTATGGTACAAAAGACAAACAACTAGAGGTGACAAATTAATCCATTGGGTTGTAATGGGTGCCCATTAAGACGCGTTTAATTTGACATCACTATAATATAGAGATAGGATTGAGAGTAGTGATGATGATGTAAAGTAAAATCAAACTAAATGTGTCTTAATGGGTATCCATTAACAACACAATAGATTGATTTGCCACCTCTACATACAACAATCCAGTGTATAAAAATTCCGTGTACTCTATTATAAATAGAAATGATAAACGGTCCAGATTTTCCATCTACCATGATTTGTTTTCACCGGAAGGCAGAGGATTTGTTGATCCACCAATTGGTGTCCCTCTGCTGATGTGTACGCACCAGATTCGATCTCTCCTCCTCTTCTCTCTCTCTCTCTCTCTCTCTCTCTCTCTCTCTCTCTCTCTCTGTCCTTCTTCAAGCCCCCTCTCTCGCTTAGCCCTCTGAAACTTCAAGTTCCCGAATTTCAGAAACAAAAAAAATCCGCCATGAATTAACGTCTTGGTCGTCACGAAGATCAAAACCCAGAAACCCAATTCCTCAGAAAAGCAAACGAATTCGGAAACATGGCGGAAAACGGCCCATCGTCGTCCCCAAACCCCCTCCAACCCAGTATTGACCCAGCAGCAGCAGCATCAGCCTCAAACATTATGATCACAGAAAACCCAGCAAACCCTTCTGCAAATCAAGCAATCCCATCCCCTTCAACTGTCTCCCAATCTCCTCAACTCGCATCCCCACCTCTCCCTCCCATGCCTAACATCTCTCTTCCTCAAACCCAGCACATTTCACCCACCGTTGGATTGGATTACCTGCAGAAATCTACCCAGCAGCAGCTGCTGCAGCTGCAACAGCAATCTCAGTCATTGGTGCAACAATCCCAGAACGTGAATGTGAATTCCATGTCGAATTACCAGCTCCAGCAGAGGTCACCGTCGATGTCCCGAATGAACCAGCTTCAGCAGCTGAGTCAGAACCCGCAGCAGCAGCAGCAGCATTTTGGTATGATGAGGCAGCAAGGGGGCTTGTATGGGCAGGTGAGTTTTGGTGGCTCTGGTGGTATTCAACAGCAGAATCAGCAGCAGCAACAGCAAAACCCGGCACAGCAGACGCAGCAAATTGGCGGTGGGAATTTGTCGCGATCAGGCTTGATCGGGCAGAGTGGCCACCTGCCCATGTTGTCTGGCGCTGCTGCTGTTGCAGCTGCGCAATTCAATCTGCAGCCGCAGTTGTTGGCCTCGGTATGAGTTTAATTGCCCTCATGAAATTGGCTGTTATCTTTTGATTGTGGCAGGTGAAATGTGGCATAATTAGTGTGCATTTGCTTAGTACTTGGTATGGGAATAAGTTGTGTTTAGTAGCAACAGAAGTTTATTGGTAGTGTTTTTTGCAAATGTTATGTCGTCATAGTCGGTTGCTTCAATGTGGGCAAAATCATTCGATATAGTTATGCTACACTTCCTAAGACCAAGTTAATCATATACTATGCTACATGGTAAAGTACATCATCATTAGTATTGCCAATCAAATGCAAACAATGTTAATTGTAATATGGTATACCAGTTCCCTTTTGAATTCCGAATTGAATATTAGTGTATCAGTGAAAGCTGTTGGATTGTTGCATAATATATTAGACACTGTTAAGCTAGCACAACAGTGAATTTAATGCTTTCTTGAGAATGGAAATGTTTCTTGTTTAACAAAATTAGTAAACTTTCTGCAGCCGAGACAAAAAGGCGGTCTGGTCCAAGGTTCCCAATTTCATCAAGGTAATTCTCCTGGGCAATCTTTACAAGGAACCCAAGCAATGGGGATGATGGGATCCATCAATTTGAGCTCTCAACTAAGAGCTAATGGGGCCATTGCTTCTTTTGCTCAACAGAGAATGAATCAGGGGCAGGGCCAACTTAGGCAACAATTGGCCCAACAAAATTCGCTCACCTCTGCACAGGTATAATTGCATACTTTCCTCTTGCCTGATCTGTTAACTTAGGCGTCTTCTAATTTATCCTACCAACTGCTTTGTTTGTCTTGTTTTGAGTTTCTTTGTGAATGCAAATTGTTATACAATGTCGGGTATGTGAAGTACTCATTCTTGCTGATCATGCTATGGTTTATAATGAGTTTTTCTACAGCTTGAGTTTCTCATATTCTATTAAACTTATGTGTTGGTTTTGGACCCTGCAAGCAATAAGGGCTCGTGCAGCGACAGCCGACTTTCTTTTGGCTCTATATCTGTAGTCTGACCTGTTTGAAGTAATAATTGAAGGTCATTTATTCTTAGGTTTGGGAGGGAAATTCAAAGTTTCAAACTGTGGAATTCCACTTTCTGATTCTAAGAAAGTTTTGATTTTAAGAGTGACACGGCCATTATTCAGACCTTCATGTTTTCTTAGTGAATTTTCCTCCGTTCGAAGACAGAACCCACTGGCCAAACAATGTTAATTGTGTTATGATTTAAAATTGTTCTACCTTTTGCCTGTGGTTTGATTGAGATTTCGAACCGTAATTAAGATCTGCACGTAACAAATGAATCAGGATACCCAACTATGATGTCATTCATGCTTTTCATACCCAACTTAAAACAAATCGCCAAAACCTCTGCTTGATCTTT
The DNA here is from genome assembly GCF_042453785.1 of Malus domestica. Lineage (NCBI taxonomy): Eukaryota > Viridiplantae > Streptophyta > Magnoliopsida > Rosales > Rosaceae > Malus > Malus domestica. Next base: position 15,465,214 of record NC_091669.1, on the reverse strand, counting down.
ACATCTGGGATATTGCTTTTGAGTAAGTTGCGTGGTGGTTTTGCGCTAGCTGCTTTCATTCTGAGGACATTTTATTGACTCCTGAAATCTTATAAAGTAGTTATATTGAATCATGTGGAACAGGGGAAGCAATTATGTCTACTATTCATTTTGGTACTTGGAGACCAATGAGAATGAAACACTTTATTCAAGCTACATGAATTTTAGTTGCAAAGAAGCCTTTCAAAGCTTCAATTGCTCTGCTGGTATCCTACAAGAGTCCTCAATTCCTCTGCCCAGAAATTATGTTTTTCTTTTTCGTTTTCTATTTTAGTGGTGGTTGTCATTTGTTTGTAGCATCTAAAATTAGACTTATCAGTTGTAACAGTACGTAAGATCATTTTCCAATTTTTATTGAATGGAATTGATCATTCTTTTCTAAACATACCGGTACACTTATTACTGTAATGACCCACTTCCCCTTGATGGGTATTTTTGTAGAATTGTAGGCATATTAATGTTGGTGGTACAGTGTTGGCATTTTGCTTAGCAGGAAGGATAGAGATGTATTTATACACTTTAACAATCTTTGGCAATGCTGTTACTCTATAGCATGTCTTTGATGGATATATCAATTTATGGTTGGGACATTTTGATCTGACTTTACAAAGTACAGGTTCAGAGCTTGACAAGAACGTCTTCACTTGCATTTATGAACCCTCAGCTATCTGCGGTGTCTCAGAATGGACAGCCAGCAATGATGCAGAATTCTTTCTCACAACAGTGGTTGAAGCAAATGCCAACAATTCCCGCCCCTGGCTCACCTTCGTTCCGCATTCAACATAGGCAGCAGGTTCTCCTTCAGCAGCAACTGGCTTCTAATCAGTTGCAAAAGTCCATGCCCTCGACCCAACAACAGTTAAACCAGCTTGTACAGCAGCAGCAGCAACAAATGGGACATCCACAGCTGCAGCAGCAGCAGCATCAACAGCAACTTCAGCAGCAGCAAATACAGCAGCCACTGCAGCAACAATCGCAGCAGCAACAGCAGCAGCAGAACTCGCCAAGGATGGCTGTACCCGCAGGCCAGAAATCTCTTAGTTTAACAGGATCACAGCCTGATGCTACTGCATCTGGTACAACTACACCTGGAGGGAGTTCAAGCCAAGGAACAGAAGCAACTAACCAACTTCTGGGGAAGAGAAAGATACAAGATGTAGTCTCTCAGGTATTCCTTATTTAAACTGCTATTTCTATTTTTTGGTTTGTGTGTTGGGAGGGGGTTGTGTGTGCTCTAGAAATAAATTTGTCATTGTGAGAACCTTTTTCTCCTGCCCAGGTTGATTCTCAAGGAAGGCTGGATCCAGAAGTTGAAGATCTTCTCTTGGAGATTGCTGATGACTTCATTGATTCTGTGAGGCTTGACATGCTAACTTTTGTACTATATGTGTATATAATGACGTTCAATTGCAGATCTAACTTAAGGACCTTGCATATCTGTAGAACAACTTTAGATGAGTGATAAACATATCAATTGGTCACATTTAATTTAACAGTTGATATACAAGTCATCTTGTTAGATTGGGTTCAAATAAATAGACACACGTGGACGTGCCTCAAAATAGGCCCAAATTAATTTTGTTCTGCTGATAGATACTTCACATTCTGCATGTCAAGCTTTCTCTGGCATGTCTGACCAAATAAAATGAAGCTTTATATGGCACACATGGACATTAAGTGTTTATCCTATGCCTATTTGCAGGTGACAACATATGCATGCAATTTGGCAAAGCATAGAAAATCTTCAACTTTAGAGTCCAAGGATGTGTTGCTACACCTAGGTTTGTTCTGTACCACAACTCATCTCCATATTTCTTGTGATAATTGGGAAATTTCTAAGCCATTAAGTTGCATAATAAATGTACTGGTCTCCTAATTTGATACTTAAGAGAAAAATCTTATTTGAGTTGACATGGGATGCAAACGAGAGGTTTCTGAATACACATACTAAATAATCAGCGAATTTAACTTATCTGTCTCATCATTAACAAATCTGTGTTCATTCTCTCTACTGGTTCCTGTATAGCACAGACCAATGTACTTAACTACTTATCTACAAAAATAATGAATTAAGGTTTCTGGTTGCCCCTGTGCTGCACTTCTTTGCGCTCGTCTTTCACTGTTATTTTTTTCTTGATTAATAACTTCTCAGGTTGTGTTTTCCAAGTTGGTATCAATTTTTTTTATTATTATTAGAAAGGAAAAAAAAATAAAAAATAAGCCTCATTTATGGATGAATATATATTTTTGTGTGTTTATGAGTTTTGGAGTTTTGGAGCAGCCTCTCCATAAATGGGGGTAAGGCTAGCCGACATTTACCTCTCCCAGACCCTGCGTAAAGCGGGAGCCTTGTGCACTGGGTACGACCTTTTTTATGAGTTTTGGAGTTCATTGAGGTCGGGAATTTAATGCTTGAACTAATTTTGCAGAGAAAAATTGGCATTTGACAATTCCCGGTTTTTCAAGTGAGGAGAGGAAGTACCAAAACAAATCAGTAAGTATCTTCAACATCTTAGGATGAACATTACGGTGCATCTAACATCTTTTAGTATATCTATTTTGGAGGACAAATTTGAAGTTGCATAAGTACTTCTTTTGAGTTGAATATGTTTTGTATGTTGCGTTGAATTCGTAATCAACTGTTGAAGACACAAAGGTGGAATGTATGGTGGTCCCCTTTTAGTGCAATTCTTTACTATTACTATAATTTCTTACCAATTTTTCAACCCAAGAGATTTATTGGAATACCTTGCTTTTAAAACATACAGTTGTCGAGTGATCTCCATAAGAAGCGTTTGGATGTGGTAAGTTTGAATTTTCTGTGTATATGTTCTTACTTTTAATATTCTTTTTCTTAACGAAAAACTGAAAGTTGGTCTACAACCAACCATTTGGTTAGATTCGGGCACTGATGGAATCGTCAAACCTGGACACAAATCCCAATACGCCTAAAGAGATGATCAGAGGGTTTGGCAATCCAGTTGGTGCAAACCACTTAATAAAACCATCTCCTGGTGCAGAACAGTTGGTTTCACAATCAACTGGTTCTCAAATGATGCAGCAAATGACTCGGTTTTAATAGAGATCAGCTATCAGCAGTTATTGTTTCTCCGTGCTGATTTTAGTCGTTACATATGTTGGTGAGCATCCTCATTCGCTAGTTTTCGTTTCTCCCTTTCATCCTTCTAGGCTTATCGAAACTACATTAGAAATATGACATTCTTTACCCTGAATTTAGTATACTTAAAGATTCATCGAAGCATACCAAACTTTTCGTGTGTTGACCATTTTGTCTTAGATGATACATAGTTGTTTATTTCGTTGACATTGCTTGTAAATCTGGGTTCTATTTGTTTATCATGCTTAATCCAAAATCACTGCTGTTTTTGCACGACAGGTTTGGTTGATTGCTTGTAAATCTGGGTTCTATTTGTTTATCATGCTTAATCCAAAATCGCTGCTGTTTTTGCACGACAGGTTTGGTTAGCGAAATCAGGAGCGTATCTGGATCGATAGAAGCACAAATCTTTAATTACTTGCTAAGAAATGATAAGGAGGTGGGTATAAAAATCACTGCAGACTGCAGTTGAGCTTCTGTTACACCATTTTCCTTTGAATTTGTTGATGATTTGGTGGTTTGACGAAATTGTTAATTTATAGGCACACAAATCGTATGGCCAACTCTCAGCAGACTAGAGTTGGTTGGGGCTTTGTAATCTAATTTATTATCTCTAGTTTTTGTTTTTGTTTTCTTTTATAATTTTTTGCTTGGATTTTATTTGTATGGTAATGATTTAAAATGAAGAATTAGTTCGCTTTGTGTACTTAGTTTATTTGATTTTTTTGGGGTGAAGTATACAAATTTGCTTTGGATTGTAAAGGATAATACTTAGGTTCTGTACTTATAAGGAGTCATTATTCCTTCCATCATGATGTGACACTATTTCAGTATATAAACGTCGAAATTCGATTTGTTTATTGTATTTATCAATTAATTTGTTTGATTTGAAAACCGTATTTAGTCATCTATATGAATCAAATAAATTGACTCTATCATGAATGCTATTTATACCACAATTATTGATTATTTTGGCACATGGATGGCTAAGTGGTCTTTAAATCAAATGAATTGTTCAATATTATCAAATAGTTATAAAGAGAATATAAACAATTTTAATTATATTTTTTGTACGACAAAATAAGATCACATGGTCATGTAAAGCAGAATGATGCTTTTACGTTAAATAGCCAAAAGTGCAAAAAAACAAAAAAAACAAAGAAAACAAAAATACAAAATGTAAAAGTTGTCATCCCGGTGCCCCATCTGTTATCATTCTGGAGAAAATGTAGCAAATGGATATATTTGAACTGTTGAGATGTAACCCAACAGCAAAACAGAAAAACATCGAAATTAAATCGAATTTGAATTGTATCACTTAATATTACGGTCTAGTTGTATTTATTTTCACTTATAAGTAAGAGATTTTACGTTCAATTCTCGCCAAATACGAGTTTGAATCACATTATTACTAGCTCATTATGAGGCTAAGCCCATATCTTCCTCCTTAATGTAGATATTATCGTTTGTTAAAAAAAAAAACAAATCGAATTTGAAAGGTAGGTGTAAGAAAGGACATTAAACATATTTCATGTTTAAAGCTAACAGTCAAACTCCAGTTAAATGGAGCGTTACACATGTGATGTAGTACAAGTTATACAACTAAATAATTACCTATTTTTGTAAATTTCCTTAAAATACAGAACAGTCCCCACTCCCCACCCTACTAGAAAATCAAGTTGAATATATCCTATATGCCTTCAATGTTTTTTATTATGTTGGTAACTTACATGCCATTTACTTCACGTTGAAGAAGATTCCTCCTTGACATTTAACCATCCAACCAATTTAGTATATTTTTACTTTTACGTTTTTCTTGGAGACTTGACTTCCAGTATGTCCATTCAAAACATTGTATATGGACACTGATGAGTCGTTTCTCTTTATATGATAACGTGACATCATTTCATTTTACGAACGTTATAATTTAAACAGTTCATTCTCTTTATCATTATCTAAATATGAAATCGAAAGAAACAAATTCGATTTAGCGACTATTTAGTCATTCATATGAACAAAACAAATTGAGGGTTAAGTATGAGGATATTATTTGTTACCATAATCATTGATTCGTTCAACACAAATGGATGACTAAATGGTCTCCAAATTAAGTGATTTTTTTATGTAAAAATGATCTTTACATGATGATAAAGAGAATAAATAGTTTGGACTATGACGTTTGTACAGTAAAATAATATCGTGTGATCATGTAAAAAAAATGATTCCTTACATCTAAGGAGCCAAATATTATGTTAACATGTCTTGTAGCCTTCTTTCTTTTGTAAATCTATAAAAGGATATATTATTCATCATGTTCAAGTGTGGAACAAAACTTATATGAAATGAGTACACACTTTCTCTCTCTATATCACCACCATAGACGTACAAGACAATCAAGCCCGGTCTCCTTGGTGTGATGGCCTTATTGAATTTTTTTAGGAAATGGATTAGGAGGTGGTTTTTTTTTTTTTGTGTTTTTTTTTTTGAACAAACGATATTATCTACACTAAGGAAGAGAGGATGAACTTAGTCTTAGAATGAATTAGCAATAAAGTAGTTCAAATTCGTTTTTAGTAGGTGGTATTTTTATTCATCCTAAAAATAATGGGAGATTAGGCTAGTCTAGGGTTTGGGGTTTATCACCTTGGTGGTTGGTCTTAATTAGGTATTTTGGGAAGGTGTTTCTTGCCTAAAATGGGGAGGTTAGGTTGGCAATAGACAAGGATAATAAGAATATATATAGTTAATATTATAGAGATTGCGACCATGAATTAGATATGGTTTAACTTGTACAAGTAGCCTTGTATATATGTATACATGACTATTAAATAGTAGATTAAACTTTAATGATCACCTAATGCTGTACGAAAATGTGTTAATCCGTTATTTTTACGCATGTCAATTGTCAAAGTAGACTTGGAATATTTGGTCTTAAAACCAAACACTAAAAACCAAGCATGTCCAAGATTCCGTCTAATATATGTTTTATATTCTCAAAGATGTAACTGAGTCCAACCATTCTCTTTTTCAACAAAAGGGTGTGTGGTAGCGAAGGTTTCTGAACTTTGCCTCATGTTTAGTTTTCGTCTCTGAACTTTCATGTTAGTTTCTCTCATCCTCTAACTTAATTCTGCATTGCAAAGTGATCATTCCATCAAATTTGTCATCTTTTCCGATTATAAGCAAAAAGTTATGTGAATAGGTCATGAGATATTTTTGAATGAAATTCCTATTTTATCCCTCAACTTAACTATTAAGTTGATCGTGTTAACGAAGAATAGACTACTATTGCAACAAATGATATAATTTGAGGATAAGAGTAACTATAATCAATATGTATCTATTAGTAAACTATTAGTAGAGTTTAGAAACAAAAACTGTAATCAATATGTATCTGATATCTTTGCTACAATTTAGCCTATAACAAAAACAAAAAAAAAATGTATGATACGGTGGCCTATACGTATAACACACGTTACATGAAAGAAAGAGTTCTTATTATCAGGAAAAATTATGGCGTACTCCAAACGAACTAATTTTAAATTATTGAAGTAAAATAAATTGAATTAAATATTTAGAAAGTATTGATCACACATTTGATAGTAAAGGATGGGTTCAATTAGGTTCGAATGGTTTCCCTTTCGTAAAATATTAACCATAGATTCTCTGTTATGTATTAAAATGAACTTCATGCCACAATATTAGCAAAAGCCTTTGAGTTAACTAAGCACATAAAATCATTCACAAAGGTTGCATGTATGCGTCATTTGCCGCACCAAATATTACAGAAGTGTTTTCAAATTTAAATGCATGATGTAATTGTAACTTGTAGATGCAAATTTCTTCCTTCTTGATTTTGGATAAAATTGCACCTACAAAATAATTAACACTTTAGGATCAAGGCCAAAAGCCTCACGCGCCCACGATGAATGGGGGGGCTTTGGCCGAAGAACCTCGGATGCCAAAGTTAGAATTTAGAGAGAAAAGTGTTTGGAGAGTATTGGGAATTTTGCAAGTGTGTTGGAATGATCTTTTGGTGAAAATGGGAGTATATTTATAGGGATAGGGTGTAACTTATGGTTTAATGTGTGATTTAATGGATTAATTAGGCAATTAATCAATTAATCGGTTAATCAACACATTTTTGTAATAAATATTTTGGGGGTTATGTAATTTATATGGGATGTTTTGAAGGTTATGAAATAATTACCTTGTGGAAAATATAGGATGAGGATGGATGAAATACCTTTGAATTTGTTACCTATTTTGGGCACTTTTGATTTGGTTGAACGATGATTGCTCGCTGCTCGCGCGTAGGAATCCCATTGTACCTCAAGGGTATTTTTATCTTTTTTTGTTCAAAAATCAACGTGTCGCCTTGTGATTATTTTTTACTCCACGTAACCAACAGAAAAAGCTAACAAATGACTGTTCAGCTGACCGACAAGAGATAGTAAACTCCAAACAATAGTTCTGGTCCTTTTCCGGGAATAAAGACACGCATCCTTATAAAAAGACTAGCCACTGTATATATTTACCTGTATATAACACGGACGGCTAATATATATATTCATTCACAGCCAATACACCTAGAAGCTTTTCTGCAGATGTCATTACCAAACCAAACGTGCTATAAAACCGAGGTCACAACAATTCTTATTAATTGTTGTTTTTCTTGACTAGTCACCGGATCGCTGTAACACACTCATTTGAGAAGCAGCAGGTGGCTTGGATCCACGGTCGATCTTATATTTTTAGATTCATGCATGGAAATGAAGTCCTGCAGTTTGACTCGTAATCCCATTGCAAGCATTTCCGACGTTGATTTTGGTTAACTTGATGGTGATCTTAGTAAATTCGCACATATATATACAATAGGAATTTTTACACTCTTTTTCGTCCTTCTACACTCCTCAATTTGTTTCGGCTCCTGTTAATTATGCATTGATTGACTCAGCCAAAAAAAAAAAAAATGAAGAAGTGCATGAGGATAAAAAAGAAGCGTGGAATTACTTCACCAACTATAATATACATATTTGCATGCACATATTTTTGTAAAAAACTTATGCTTTTGTATCTTTCTCAAATGATGTGAAAAAATACACATTGTCAAACAAATCAAATGTATACATGCAAGTACATACTTTTGAATATTATATATGTAGAATTATTAGAGAAACTGGCCAAAGATCCCCTTCTAACAACACCGATATTGTCTACAACTTGTTAATTACCACATCCACAATTCGTCAGGTGTGGAGTTTTATCACAAAAGTTCTCATTGTTAGTTAAAGTGGGGTTAGGATATTTAAATTATTACTTACCTTTTTACTATAGCCGATGTGGGATTCAACAATATACGTATTTTTAACATATTTATTTTAAAATGTCATTTGATTACACACTTTAAATCATTATTAAAATTTCATTTAGTGGCTGAACTTTTTACCATAGTCTTTAAACTTTTTGCATTTTTCCTAAGGAAAACTAATGAAAATGGCTTGAAAACTTTGACTTTTAACGATAAAGACAAAATAAAAGGTAAAGTGAATAGTATCAGATTTGATTTTTTAATATAAAAATATAATTTTTCGTTAAAGTGAACAGTACCGCAGACTTTGCGTTAAAACTCCCTTTTTCCTATCTCGTACTTGACTAACTTGAGAATATATATATAGTTAACACTTTACCAACTAACTTTCAATCTGATAGTATTTATATTTTCAATATTCCCAGTTGACGCTTATATCCTTTTCGCTATAATTTAGTGTTACTCTTCTGTCTAAAGTCATCTATCGAGCATGAGCACCAATAGAGATAACAAGCTCGAATTTCCTTCCACGTTGATAAAAGTAAAAAAAAAAAAAAAAAAAAAAAAAAATCTTAAATAACTATAAAGACAAAGGCGGTCGATCGACTGCCCCCACGTTGGTCACCTCATCGCGGTTCTCTCTACCAAGCTCTGCCAAAGAACCCCCAAGTACTTATTACATAAATAGTGAAGTGGTGACCTCACTCCATTTATATGTTGTTGTCGTTTATCGGTGGAATGGTAGCACCTGCCAGCCGCCTCTAAAGGTCGTTCACATTCATGTATCAATGTATATGGTAGGGAAATTGCAACTCCATCTCGAACACAAAGTCCACATTATAATTAGTGTGGTGGTAGGGTTTAACAGTATAGGGTTACATCATACAGCTGTATATCTTTTCTGTGGGATTCATAATTTCCAAAGCAAGTGTTTCTCGTGTGTTTTGGATTTAGGAGAGCTGAAATTTTAAGGTCGAATTAAGGGCCAATGAGTGGAGGAAAAGTGAAGGAAATTAGATGTACACATTGACGGTCGAGGTCATGGGGATGCCTTATCATTATTGGTCGGTTGACAAAGCGAAAGAAAACTTAAAATGCATATACACCTCATTGAAAAATGCTATGCATGTTATAAATTTTTTATTTAAGTGTGATTGTGTAAATCTTAGATTTGATTTGATTTTAATTATTCTTTTCTATTAGAACTTGAATTCCTTGGAGGATAAAGATTTATTCCCTCCTTTCTTACTATAAATAAAGACACTGCGTAAGGGGAATAACACATTATCTACACAACCCTACAAACACATATCTCTCTCTCTCTATATTTTCTTTGTGCCGCCGGCCCCCTCTCCTTGTCAGTTAAATATAGGTCACAACACGTTATCAGCACGCTCATACCCTTGCGTTTAGGAATCTGATGTGGAAGTTTTTTACATCAAACCAGTTCATCAATATCATCACGTAATCAGGTTTTTTCAAAACAACGATTTTTATCTCGATATTTTTGCAGCCCTGATAGCCTGGACATTCACCATAATGCATGACCCAACTTTACATTTTTTCAAATTTTAGATTCTACATAAACTGTGTATGCATTATATCCATAATTGTTGAATTATGTGAATTTGATATTGCCATGAATTACATCAATTATATGTCCATGCATTAAATTATTTAATTGAATATGCATTGAATTAATCTGATAATTGAAAAAAAAAATTTAGGGTTTGTTGAATTCAAAACTCGAGCTCACGCGAGCTTTCTTGAGCCGCGATGCATCAAAGCAAAACCCATAATGCTCCATCTGAGAAGATGACGCCGTTTTGGCATCAAACCCATGAACCCAGCTGCCGCCTGCACTTGGCCACGGCCGCACCGCCGTCTTTCTAAGACATCATGACATGTAGTCATATTTTTTTTTGGACCCAACCATCGGTGAATTTTGTTTGAAGGATTCTTTGAGTCCTCATAGTTTCTCAGACCCCCCCATGTCGAAACTTAGGTTTCCATCCAAAACTAGGGTTCCAATCGAACCCCCGTGTAGTGAATGACCGAGGGAAGTCGCTTGAAGCAACGTCGGAGATTTTTCCAATTCGAATCCTGCAGCCAATGCCGCTGGGGTGTTTTGGGTTTCTCAACCTGAGCCCTAATGGGCATTGGACCCTCGGGCCTTCATTGCACATCACTTTTTTGGGCTTGCTGGTTGCCTTTGCTGCCACGACCCATATCTAAACAGCCTATTAGGCTGATCTGGACTCATGGCTCGCGAATGACACCAACCCAAGTGGGCTTTGGTGTCCCCCAATGCTCCGCATTGCACCAGATCCTAGCCCAGGCGCTGGTGTATACATGTCTGCGTTGCATCGGATCCAAGCCCCTACGCTAGTGTATCCGTGTACGCATCACACTAGATCAGATCCTTTCACGGGCCTCTATTTTTTTTGCTTACGCTTACAACCCATTCATTTTGTGATGTTGGGCTTGCCTGCATGTTAGGCTCGAGCCCAACCTAGCCCAAAATTTTGGGCTTTACTCAACCCACCTGTGGGTTTTTGGTCCTTATTTTTGGGCCCCGAGCTTAATTGTTTATTTTTTTAGACAATATGAGTTTTATAAATTTTCACCCACACTTTAATTTTGGCCCAAAGTCCAAATAATTAATTCAATTATAGTTCTAGACCTGAAGATCTGTTTGCATATTTATTGTTGCATATTTTTGTATATATATTTGTGTTTGTATACGAACCTGAAGTTCATAATTATTTTGAAACCTGAAGTTTCTAGAAACATGCCTTGTTTGAAAACCTGAAGTTTTCCTTAAAAACATCACCCATGAAAACCCGAAATTTTTTTCATGTAAATTTAAACTAATACATGTCTATTAGAACATGAATGTTTTACTCAAATGTGAATGGATTGATTTTTTTTTCTCCATTACACTAACCACATTCTTGTCCATTTATTTTGTGATAGGGACATGTCGAATTAAACAAACTCGACTTCACTGCTTTGGAGGTCTCTGGAAGAAACTACCTCAAGTGGGTCCAAGATGTGAAGCTTCACCTCACCACAAAGAATTTGTGTCCCGCCATTGAAGATGAGACGGACAACCTAGTTGGTGAAGTTGAGAAAGCCACTGCCATGGCACTACAAACCAAGTACCTCGCTGAGGAAGATCCATGAGCACTTTGGTTTGCTTTGGCTGATCGCTTTGGTCACCAAAATGACATATTCTTGCATGATGCAAGACATGACTGACAGCATCTGTGCTTCTGAGACTTTAAGTCTGTGAATGAATATAATTCTGAAGTTTGTCGAATTCGATCACTTCTCAAGTTCTGTAATGAGAACTTGACCAAAGATGATCTCTTGGAGAAGACCTATTTGACATTATCTGCCATTAATATTGTCCTGCAGCAACAATATAGGGCTAGAAAGTTCACCAAGTTTTCGAATTTGATCTTTATTTTACTTCTCGTTGAAAAGTAGAATCAACTGTTGATGAAAAATCATCAAGCTCGACCAATTGGGGCGACTATTGTGCCTAAAACATATTATAGCACAAACCAATGCCTAAAACGCCAACATAGATGTGGTAGAGGTGGCTAGAAGCACCATGTTAAGGTCAACAGAGCCAAGGCCCACCTAAGGGAGGAAACCGAGCTTAGAAGTGCCCTTACCTTGCTCCCAAGGCCCCAAACTTCAAGAATAAGGGTAAAGCACTAGAAAACCATAGATGTAGACATATGATACCACTGTGGTTCAAAAGACCAATGGTACCATGTTTTCCATGCTCTCTAGAAGGTTGTAGCTGAATATCATTTTCGTTGTAAGAAGTTTGAACCAAACTTTGTGCAAGTGGATAAACTAGAGAGTACCAAAATGGAGGTTTCTGGCTTTTAGGAGGATACCACCCCTATGGAAGATTAGAATCTTAGACATAAACTATTTTTTTAGTTGAATTTGAAACAATGGGGCCGAATTCCACATAGTGGCTGAACCCCCCTTGTTTTTTTTTTGGTTTAATCTTGCACAATTTTCCTTTATGTTTGGATTATTTATTGGTGATTTGTTTTTTGAATATTAAGTTTTTTAATTACCATCCTTGAATACTTAAATTATTTTAAATGGATATTTGTTTTAAGAACTTTTATGCATGTGACTGATTCAAAATTAATTTTTATTTCTAGGTATAACTAGTGTGAAAGTTAGTTGTCTGGCAGATAGTGCAACCATGCACACCGTTTTGCGTAAACTCATCTATTTCACTAACTTCATACCTAAGAATGCACCTCTGACAACCCTCTCAGGCCCATGCAACGTAATCAAAGGATACAGTATGGCATGTATAATGTTGTCCAATGGTACAATCTTGACCATTGATGAGGAACTTTATTCTCCACGTTCCGGAAGAACGTTGCTAAGTTTCAAGGACATTAAAGATAATAATTACCACACTGAAACCAATGTAGAAAATGGAATTGAATTTGTGTGAATCACTTCTTACGAATATGGCCAAAAGCGTATTCTAGAGAAGATGGAGCGTATCCTGAGTAGTCTGTATACTACGACCATATGCCCTATAGAAAGCCACTATGTGGCTAGCCCTACCTCAGGGACCGCCCATGAAATACACTTTGGCCTGATCGTTTAGGACACCCTAAACGAATAGCGTTGCACCATATCCTCAAATCATCACATGTCAAACATATTCCATTGGAAAGCTTATTATTAAGCCTTCTTATGACAAGATTTGCTCGAATCCTCCTATTTTTTTTCTACAAAGGATTCAGGGGGACATTTGTAGACTGATTCACCCTCCATGCGGACCATTTAGATATTTTATGCTTTTGGTTGACTCTTCCACACGTTGGTCACACGTGTGCTTGTTAACCACAAGGAACGCTGCATTCTTCAAACTGTTGGCTTAGGTTATCAAGCTCAGGGCTCACCACCCTGATTATCTGATTAAATTTATTCGACTGTATAATGCTGAAGAATTCACATCTAAAACTTTTGATGACTATTGCATGTCGGTTGGGGTTGAAGTTAAACATCCAATACCCCATGTTCACACCCATAACGGCCTGGCAAAGACATTCATTAAGCGTTGACAAATGATTGCTCGATCGTTGGTTATACGTACCAAGCTCCTGATCGCTGCTTGGGACCATGCAATATTGCACGCAACCATGTTGGTCCACCTGAGGCATGTTGCGACCCAACCATATAATGTTATTCAGTTGGATACCGGATACAAACACGACATATCGCATCTACGCATTTTTGCTTATGCGGTGTATGTGCCGATTTTGCAGTCCTTATGTACAAAAATGGGGCATCAGCGAAGAATAGGAATCTATGTCGAATATGATTCTCCTTCATTCATTTGTTACTTAGAACCCTTTACAAGCGATTTGTTTACCATTCATTTCGTGAATTATCACTTCTATGAGACAGTATTTCCGTCGTTAAATGGAGATAAGAACAATAATGTTCTTGAAAAATAACATAAATTATCTTGAACGACTCCCACCTTGTCTCATTTAGATCCCTACACCGCTCAGTCTGAAACTGAAGTGCAGCACATATTAGATCTTCAGAGCATAGCTCAGAGCATGCCAGATGCTTTCACCGATCTAGCGCGAATGACAAGATCATATATTCCAGTTGTCAATGTGCTTGCAAAGATAGATGTACCAAATGTACGACGGACTTCCCTCCTAGAAGCCCAAGATGCCAACTTGGCAGACCTCTTGGTTCAAAGGATTCACACCCCCAAAAGAGGAAACCCACGACATAGGCCCCTAAACAGCCTACCGTGAATTCGACTGTCGCTTACTCATTCTATCAAACTCATGAGGAAATTCTAGATTACGGAAGCGTCATTGAAGAGACGAATCCACCTTCCGAGAATCGTGAGATTTCAGTCCATTATGCTAGCTTGGATGATGTTTGGTGTTGAAATGAGATGATCGTTAATGATGCATTAGCATATACAGTAGCTACTGAGATCATTTTGACGATGACATTGAACCCCATTATGTTGATGAATGTTGACGTATAACTAATTGGTCAAACTGGAAACAAGCAATCCAAGTCGAACTTGATTCGCTTGCGAAACGTAAGGTGTTTGGACCTATAGCTCATACTCCTCCACATGTGAAGCCCGTTGGCTACAAATGGGTTTTCATTCAGAAATGTAATGAGAGAAGAATGAAATTATGAATTACAAAGCTCGTCTTGTTACACAAGGCTTCTTACAATGCCCCGTGACTAACTATGACAAAACTTATTCACCCATGATGGATGTGATTACTTTTTGCTACCCTTTGGTAGTTTTTGAAAAACTTAGCTTGTAGCTAATAGACGTAGTAACTGTGTATCTCTATAGGGATCTTGATACGAAAATCTATATAAGAGTTCCCGAATGACTTATATTGACTGGATCAAATATTTCCAAACCCCAGAACACGCTCTCAATTCGGTTGAGGCGTTCACTCTATGGTTTGAAGCAATGTGGAAGAATGTGGTATAACCGTTTAAGTGAGTATTTTACAAGTTAGGGATATGTAAACAAAAAACTATGCCCTTATGTGTTCATTAAAAAGTCACATTATGGTTTTGCGATAGCTGCAGTTTATATCGACAACATGAACCTCATCGGAACTCCTAAAAAGCTTTTTGAGAGTACTATCGCGCACCTGAAGTCAAATTTGAGATGAAAGATCTAGGAAAGACTCGATACTGTCTCGGTCTTGAGATAGAGCATCGTTCGGATGGAATCTTAGTACATCAATCGAACTACACCCAGAAGGTGTTGCGCTGCTTTAACAATGATAAAGCAAAGCCTTCGAGTACTTCTATAGTTGTTCGATCACTAGAAGCAAAATGAGATCCCTTCCATCCAAATGAGGATGATGAAGAGATTTTGGAGACTGAAATTCCTTATCTAAGTAGGATAGGCGCTTTATTGTACTTAGTTCAAAGCACTAGACCCAACATCTCCTTAGCTATTAATTTTTTGTCAAGATATAGTAATGCACCAACACGCAGATACTGGACTGGTGTTAAAGATATTTTTAGTTACCTTAAGGGTACCACAAATTAGGGCTTGTCTTATCTCGACAGATCCTCGAATGATGCCACACCTCTTATCTCGAGTCAATTCTCGCCTTGTTGGTTATGCCGACACAAGATACTTATCTGATCCGCACAACGTGCACTCTCAAACAGATTATGTCTTTACCATTAGAGGCACTGCAATCTCTTGGATGTCAATTAAACAGACCTTAGTTGCCACTTCGTCTAACCATGCTGAAATTCTTACTCTACATGAAGCAACTCAGGAATGCTTCTGGCTGAGAGCAGTTATGGGCCATATTCGAAGTTCCTACGATCTTTACCCCGTCGTTGACATCCTGATGATGATCTATGAAGACAATGCAGTATGCATCAAATAGCTTAAGAAATGTTACATCAAAGGAGACAACACCAAGCACATTACACCGAAGTTCTTCTTCTCACATCAACAGCAAGAGCATCAAAAGATTGATGTCACACAAATCCATTCATAAGACAATCTGGCCGACCTCTTCGCCAAATCACTACCGAATGCGATGTTTTAGAAGCTTGTTTAAGGAATTGGTATGCGTAAACTTTCAGAGTTGTAACATTGTTAGTTCTTTTTGGAATTATGTCAAATTCAGAGGGAGTATCCTAAAGTATACTTGCTTGATTTTAATGTACTCTTTTTTCAACGATTAGGAGCATTTTTCCCACTGAGTTTTTGCTACCTAACAAGGTTTGATGAGGCACCCACCTTGGGTTAATTATATCCCTGATGACGTTCCGTAGACGTTTCATTTGACTTTGCATTTCTCACACATTTTTCTTTAGCCTATGGGTTTTGTCCCTACTCGGGTTTTACCATAGTCATTGGGTTTTTTGTGAGACTTACTTCCTTATGCAAGTTCCTGCTTTATTTGAGACTAGCGTGTTCCCAGAATCAGTGTCGACGAGTCGACTTTCTCAACTTTACATGATGCCGAATCTACTTGAGTATTTACACACTCAAGGGGGAGTGTTATAAACTTCTTATTTAAATGTTGTTGATGCACAAAATCAGTGAGGACTTTGGTACAACAGAAAATGTTAAGTTTGTGACCTTCGCTAGATTGCTCCCGTTACTAGTGTGGATAAGTATGTAAATGGATAAGGAAGCAAACACAAGATGTACATGGTTCACCCAGATTGGCTACGTCCACGGAGTAGAGGAGTTCTCATTAATTGTGAAGGGCTTACACAAGTACATAGGTTCAAACTCTCATTTAGTGAGTACTAGTGAATGATTTAGTACAAATGAGATTAGGAAATATTGTGGAAGAATGATCTCCTTTTACAGAAGAGAGTTTCTAGCTTTGTTTTGACATTGACATGTGTCGTGTTGTGATTGGCTTCTGATGTTGACACGTGTCGCGCTATGATTGGCTTCTGATGTCAACACGTGTCATGCTATGATTGGCCTCTTGGTTAGAGGGAAACTCTGATGGGTCCTTGACGGTATAACGTTGATCGGTGCTCAGTAGTTTCGGGATTGGTCAAGTATGGTATAAACAATGCTCCCCTAAGTTCCCGAGTGAGGGAAGCTCCTCAGTTGGGGACTTGCAAGATCCAAGCTGCTGAGTAAGCATGAAACTTCTAAGTACCGAAGTGTGGTATCGTCTTCACTTGCCTTATCTGTCTCATAGGTAGATGTGGCATCTTCTCTGGAAGTACTTTTCCTCCATCCAGGGGTGGTATCTTTAACTAGTGGAGATGCATAAGGTAATGTATCACTTTGACTTAAAGCTTACTTGTAGTTTCATGCTTGGTCAAGCGCGATACAAACCATGTAGTAGGAGTCCCCCAAGTCGCCGAGCTAGGAGATTTTCCGAAAGAGGTGACAGACAAGGTAAGCAATCAGAGTTCCAAGCAATCAGTCCCAAATCAGAAGTTTGATTTCGAGTTCCGGCTAATTGTTCTCATTCTCCCTATCTTGCAGGCAGTAAGAAGGATAAAGAGAAGAAAATGAGAAGATATGACATGAGATACTTTTGCTTTTGAAGAAGTAACTTTCCACAGGCTTATTCTTGAACTAGGCTGGAGGGTTTTCTGGTTTCCTCCAGAGTATAAGGCCGACTGAAGAATTTGAGGGTCAAAACAAGTCCATTAAATCTAGAGTATGTTCGACCCTGATGATCTGGGATACTTTTGCTGTTGACAAAGTAGTGGATGTTGGAAATGTGCCCTAAAACCAATCATATGATGATACTTTACGGACATTTCACATGTTAAACTAATCTAGTTTAATATCAAGGGTAAAGATTATTGTTGAAGTCGTCTCATATAAAAGTTATATGCTTAAACGATAAGTCCAAGGAATATGTAATTAGGAGAATGTGATTTAAACAAGTTAGATTACTGAGACCATTCTCTTTCGTATACATATCCTAAACGTTCCTGATCATAGGATTGCCAATTGGGCATTGACAGTCCGTTAAGATCAGTACATGCTATGTTTTCTCTTAGTGATAGTGACTAGTCTTGAGTCATTGGTGTGATTGACACCAAGACAAGCATGTAGGTGCTCAATAACGAATGAGTCCACTGAACACGATTAACGAGGAGTTCTCATACTTATGTCACATGAGAACTCATGGTTGGGATAATGCAAAGTAGTCCTTTGACCTAAGGCATCATAGTTGTCTTGTGGTTAAGTCATTGATCTTTGATTATGTCAAAGTCACTCCATCAGGAGGGTGTCCACGGCATAGTTGGGGTTAAGCCACTTAGCCATGGAGGCAAGTGAATGCGCAACAAGGGATCTCTAACCTTCAAACTGTTTGAGGGAGAATACTCTATGATATGATTAAGAATCTTTGGCCAGAGTATGAATGAGATTTAGGAAGTCATTCCAAATCACATTCAAGGTAATCATATAAGTAAATGAATCACATTGGATAGTAGACATGATTAAACTATCAAACCAAACAATGTGGTCAAGAGTATTGTATTAGAGAAAGACCGTATTGCATTGTAATCCTAAACTGAATAGGTTCTCCACCTCTTCTTATTAGCTTGGGTAACCATGACATACTGCTAGGTGTCACTCATGGTTTGTGGAAGCCCTAAACGTGTATAATCACTAAAGGGAGAATTGAAAGTAAGTTTCAATTCACAATCGATTTGAAAGTGTTCTAATCGCCCACTGCCTCGCTAAAAGGAACCTAATGGATCGTACACCGTGTAAGGCAGAGATTGAAGAAACAATGGAGATGAGTAAGAATAATTAAATGGTTTAATTATTTATGGCAAGGATTAATTAATATGTTAATTAATCAAACGAATCAAGTTCGTTAAAAGACCATGGGTTAGTTTTGGGCCTCAAGGCCCAATGGGCTTCGAACGTCAAGCCCATTGACTTAAGTTGTATGACAACTTAATGAAAAATAATTCACAAAGGCCTTAAAAGCCCAATGAAACCCTATGGCCGGCCATTTAGTTAAAGGAGTGGGTTTTGGACTTAATTACAAGTTTGCCACTCAAATGAATGTAGGTATAAATATGACTTTATAGCCAAAATCCATTTAGGGTTTCTTTTGAGAAAATTGGAGAGAACACAAAGCTCTCATTTCTCTCTAAAGAGGCCGGCCACGCTTGGAGGGATTAGCTAGTAATCTTTCTCCTCCAAGGTCACTCATCTCTTCTTCACATCTCACCTTGATGTGGAGACTTAGAGGTTCTCAACTTTGGGAACTTAGAGAATCTTATTCTTCCATCCAAATCCATGGATCTAAGAAGCAAGGAATGAAGGCCCTCTCCTTGGGTGATTAGCCTTTGCTTATGCAAAGAGGAATCTACAAAGGTATAAATTTCTCAACTCACTTTGTTTTGAGTTGAGTCTTGGTTCACCAATCTACTAGGCTTTGAATTTCATGGGTAATGTTTTGTTTTTGAGTGCATGCAAGCATGATTCCGCCTTTTAATTGTTAATTGCATGTTTTAGATGTTGCTCAAATGAACATGTTTTTCACAAAATTTTCTTCAGTGGATGTATCGACACGTGTTATATTACACTTGTCTCCACATGCTTCCTTGTATCCTTCTCACTTGCCCTATTTGTTCCTCAAGTAGATGTGGTATCTTTTCTGGAAGCATAAGATGTTGAAGATGAGTACTCGAGAGCAATCCCAGGTAAGTAATCAGGCAATGAGTTCTAGGTAGTCAATTCCTGACTGGAAGCTTGATTCCAAGTGCTGACTGATTGCTCTCTTTCTCCTTGTCTTGCAGGTAAGAACAAGGCCAAAGCAAAAGACAGGGAAATAACATGATATGGGATACTCTTGCTTTTAACCTTGATGATATGAGATACTTTGGCTCTGGTGTGGCTTGTTTGCAGAGGTATTATCGGAGGGAAAATAAGCTGAGTTTTTCGAGAGACTCTGCTGAGAGTGCCCTCTCGGATGTGAAGAAAAGTTGAGCATTTTTTTTATTTGCAGGTTGGCCTGGCTATGGAGGATAAAGGTCGACATATATAGGAATTGTCCCAACAGCAAGTAGTAACGTTGTTCCTTTACCCTTATCAGTCATAGCAATGTAGTGGAAGCTGCAAGATTCACATGTTTTAACTTTGTCAGAACACTTTGAAAAAAGTGGTCTGTGGTATCTGGAAAGCTGATGTTGCGTGTGAAGATTTCAGATAAGCTTTATCTAAGGAAATCTGGCTCTTGAAGTTTAGAGAGCGGTGCCTCTTCGATTTTCAAACAAGCAATCATGTCGGGGACCTAGCTCTCGAGATTCGGAGAACGGTGCCTCTTTAATTTTTGAGAAAGCAATCCTGTTAGGAGTTTTGCTTTCGAGATTTGGAGAACGGTGCCTCTTCGATTTTTTAGAAAACAATCCTATTGGGAGTTTGGCTCTCAAGATTCAGATAGCGATGCCTCTTCGATTTTTGAGAAAGTAATCATGTTGTGAGTCTGGCTTTCAAGAGTCAGATAGCGGTGCCTCTTCGATTTTTGAGAAAGTAATCCTATTGTGAGTCTGGCTTTCAAGAGTCGGATAGCGATGCCTTTTCGATTTTTGAGAAAGCAATCCTGGTGGGAGTTTGGCTCTCGAGATTCGAGGAACGGTGGTGCATCTTTGATTTTTGAGCAAGTAATCCTGTTGGGAGTGTTTTCTCGATGTGAGTAAAGGTTGGGCATTTTTGCCAGTCTGCCTTGCCACGGAGCATAAAGGTTAACACACACAGGGACTTTTCAGTTATCAAGTAGTGGTGCTGTTCCTTTACCCTTGTGGGTAATGGTAGGATAACTGGACCTTCAAAATTTATGTGTCTAAACTTTGTCAGAGATCTTTGGCAAAGTTATATGTGGTACCTGAGGAGCTGATGTTGTGTGTGGGGATTGTCGACATATTTTACTCAGGAAAATCTGCTTCTCGAAATCTGGAGAGTGGTACCTCTTCGATTTTTGAAACAACGGCCATGTTGCCCTTTCTTTTATAGGGACACCAATTGTGTGCAAGAAGTACGTTCATAGAGTTATTGCTTGCAGGAATTTTCCCCTTATTTTTATACTTCAAAGATTTATTGCACCTCATTTCTCCTTCATCATTTCTGAGAATGTTTGGCCCATCCGACCGTCGTTTTGACTTGAACTTTGGTGAAGAGGCAGCCATGCCTTCTCAAGACAACATATGGCGCCTATCCTTCTTATCCTATTCTGGTCCTCTTACCGTTGGGGACTCTGTGATAAAGAATGATATGACCGTTGCGGTGGTGGCCAGGAACCTTCTCACTCCCAAAGATAACAGACTACTTTCCAAACGGTCTGATGAGTTGGCTGTTAAGGATTCTCTAGCTCTCAGTGTTCAGTTTGCAGGTTCTGTGTCTAATATGGCCCAACGCCTATTCGCTCGAACCCGTCAAGTTGAATCATTGGCAGCTGAAGTGATAAGTCTCAAACAGGAGATTAGAGGGCTCAAGCATGAGAATAACCAGTTGCAAGGCTCGCACATGACTATGCTACAAACATGAAGAGGGAGCTCGACCAGCTGTAGGAATCTGATGGTCAGATTTTACTTGATCATCACAGGTTTGTGGGTTTGTTCCAAAGGCATTTATTGCCTTCGTCTTCTGTGGCTGTACCGCGTAATGAAGCTCCAAATGATCAACCTTCGGTGCCTCCTCCTTCTGGGGTTCTGCCTAATACTAAGGCTTCGAATAATCACCCTCTGGTGCCTCATCTTTCTGGGGCTCTGCCGACTGCTGAGACTTCTCCTGAGCAACCTTTGTGAATGTTCCCTCTTGTTTGTTTATTTTGATTCATGTATATGTACATATTTGTAACTTATCAGAGATATCAATAAATAATCTTTGCTTTATTTCAACATATTGTGTTAAATACACCAAGGCCTTCTTCACTAAGTTCTTTGAGTTTTTTCTTTTGTTGAAGCTTGTATGTTGAAGCTTTGTGAGTGAAGCATGTATGTTGAGGTAGTGCTCCCTTAATTTCCCGAGTGAGGAAAACTTCTCGATTGGAGACTTGAAAAATCCAAGTCACTAAGAGGTCGTGAGACTTCCGAGTATCAAGGTGTAGTAGCTTATGGTGGGAGTCCCCCAAGTCTCCGGTCGAGGGAGTTGACGAATTAGGCATTTCCCTTCTAAGTGGTAGCCCAAAACTCCTCATTCATATATAGTTGTTATGAAATTTGTTAGGCCCAAAGAAAAGGAGGCCTAGGCAATTTTTTTTTTTTTTCGAATTTCCAAATTTTTGAATTTTCGAATATTTCAGAAAAAAAAAAAATATATATATATATATATATTTAAGCTTTGTAGGTGAAGCTTTGTTGGGTACCATGAATTGATTTTGCTTCACACTATCTTGATCAAGATAGTGTGAAGCTTTTGTAGGTGATGCTTTTGTGTTGAAGCTTTGTAGGTGAAGCTTTTGTAGGTGAAGCTTTGGTGTTGAAGCTTTGTAAGTGAAGCTTTTGTAGGTGAAGCTTTTGTGGGTGAGACAACATATACAAATTTTGAAAATGTGGGAGAGACAACATATACAAATTTTGCTTCCACACTGTTAAGCAAGAGATTGTGATGTAAGCCACACCTTGTAGTAGTCGAAGGTTTGGACGAACCATATAAATTGAATTTGCTTCGAACAGTCTTGATCAAGAGTGTGTGAAGCTTTCTACGAGTTGTAGTTGCCCTTCATTGATGAAGCTTTTGTTGGCACCATAAATTGGTTTTACTTCACACTGTCTTGATCAAGAGTGTGTGAAGCTTTTAAGAATTATGGTTGAACTCCTTTGATGAAGCTCTTGTTGACACCATAAATTGGTTTTGCTTCACACTGTCTTGATCAAGAGTGTTGGTTTTGCTTCACATTATCTTGATCAAGACTGTGTGAAGCTTTTAAGAATTATGATTGAACTCTTTTGATGAAGCTTTTGTTGGCATCATAAATTGGTTTTGCTTCACACTGTTTTGATCAAAAGTGTGTGAAGCTTTTGAGAATTATGGTTGCCCTCCATTGATGAAGCTCTTGTTGACACCATAAATTGGTTTTGCTTCACACTGTCTTGATTAAGAGTGTGAAGCTTTTGAGAATTGTGGTTGAACTCCTTTGATGAAGCTCTTGTTGGCACCATAAATTGGTTTTGCTTCACACTGTCTTGATTAAGAGTGTGTGAAGCTTTTGAGAATTGTGGTTGCCCTCCATTGATAAAGCTATTATTGGCACCATAAATTGGTTTTGCTTCACACTTTATTGATCTAGAGTGTGTGAAGCTTTTGAGAATTGTGGTTGCCCTCTATTGATGAAGCTCTTGTTTGCACCATAAATTTGTTTTGCTTCACACTGTCTTGATCAATAGTGTGTGAAGCTTTTGAGAATTGTGGTTGAACTTCTTTGATGAAGCTCTTGTTGGCACCATAAATTGGTTTTACTTCACACTGTCTTGATGAAAAGTGTGTGAAGCTTTTGAGAAGTGTGGTTGCCCTCCATTGATGAAGCTCTTGTTGGCACCATAAATTGGTTTTGCTTCACATTGTCTTGATCAATAGTGTGTGAAGCATTTGAGAATTGTGGTTGAACTCCTTTGATGAAGCTTTTGTTGGCATCATAAATTGGTTTTGCTTCACACTTTCTTGATCAAGAGTGTGTGAAACTTTTGAGAATTGTGGTTGTCCTCCATTGATAAAGCTCTTGTTCGCACCATAAATTGGTTCTGCTTCACACTGTCTTGATCAAAAGTGTGTGAAGCTTTTGATAATTGTGGTTGAACTCCTTTAATGAAGCTCTTGTTGTCACCATAAATTGGTTTTTCTTCACACTGTCTTAATCAAGAGTGTGTGAAGCTTTTGAGAAATATGGTTGCCCTCCATTGATGAAGCTCTTGTTGGAACCATAAATTGGTTTTGTTTCACACTGTCTTGATCAAGAGTGTGTGAAGCTTTTGAGAGTTATGGTTGAACTCCTTTAATGAAGCTTTTGTTGGCACCATAAATTGGTTTTGCTTCACACTGTCTTGATCAAGAGTGTGTGAAGCTTTTGAGAATTGTGGTTGAACTCCTTTGATGAAGCTCTTGTTGGCACCATAAATTGGTTTTGCTTCACACTGTCTTGATCAAGAGTGTGTGAAGCTTTCTACGAGTTGTAGTGTTTGCATTGTTACAAAGGAGAAATGTCTGAAGCAAATGCTCTTGTTGGCACCATAAATTGGTTTTGCTTCACACTGTCGTAATCAATAGTGTGTGAAGCTTTCTACGAGTTATAGTGTTTGCATTGTTACAGAGGAGAAATGTCTGAAGTAGATGCAAGAGGGCTGAATAGCTTGATCTTCGTATGCCATTGCAATAAGACTTTGTTAGTGACTATAACTCTTGTTGGGCATAAGTGATCCCCTAGTTGAGTTGTCAAGCTTGAGGGTTTTTGATTATTTGTGAATGTTAGGAGTTCACATGTACAAGTTATACGACTCGTCTTCTGGTAGGTGGAATGAATTATGAGTTTCTTTCATCACTTGGTTAGTGGTATGAAGGTGTGTTCCTTCATCACCTTTCATCACATTTCATCACCTGGTTGGTGGCACGAAGTTGAGTTCCTTCTTCACCTGGTTAGTGGCATGAATGGCAAGTTGACAAATGATATTAAAGTACAGGTTATACATTTCATCACCTGGTTGGTGGCATGAAGGAGAGTACGGGTTGTACATTTCAACACCTGGTTGGTGGCATAAGTGGCAAGTTGCCAAATGATATTAGACTACGGGTTGTACATTTCATCACCTGGTTGGTGGCATGAAGGAGAGTACGGGTTGTACATTTCATCACCTGGTTGGTGAGAATAAGGGCAAGGTGTCGAGGAACATTGTAGTAAGTGTCAAATGACACAAAGTATGTTGAACCCTTTCGAAACACAATTGGCTTATGTATGAATGTGTTGGAATGTATGATTGAACGAATATATTGTGAAGCTGTTCGTTTATTTGTATAGTCTTGTTGACATATACTTAGACTTTGTTTCATGTTGGAAACATTCATGTTGAAGTTTTGAACCCGAGTGTTTCATTGCTAAGAATGTAAGAGGATTAGGACCGAGTTATCTAAATCACCTCTTTATTGAATTCATGCCAAATAGTCTTCATTACATAGGATGCCGAACGGCTAAAGCTTAACACTTGTACAATGTAAGTTTACTTGTAATAATACTTCAAGTGATCAACGTTCCATGGATGGCCAAGGGTCTTGTCATCGGAGCTTCTAAGCTTGTAAGAGCCAAGGAGACTGATGCCAACAATTTCAAATGATCCATCCCAGTTTGGACTAAGTGTTCCTTCACTTGAGACTCTGTCGCAGAGTAATCTTTTCTTCAATACCCAGTCCCCCACTTTGAAAGAACGAGGTTTGACCCTTGAGTCATAGTAGTTGGAGATGCGCTACTTGTAGGCGACATTCCTTAAGTGAGCCTGGTTTCTGTGTTCCTCGACTAGATCTAAGTTAAGGGTAAGTTGTTTGTAATTTTCGCTTTGCATGTAGTTCTGGAATCAGGACATTTCTTGCTCAAGCTCAACTGGGACAACTGCCTCTGTACCAAAGGCAAGTGAGAATGGGGTTTCTCTTGTTGATGTCCGATACGAAGTGCGGTATGACCAAAGAACTTGAGGTACAAATTCTGGCCAACAACCTTTAGCCTTGTCCAAGCTGGTTTTCAAAGTTCACTTAATTATTTTGTTGATGGCTTCAACTTGTCCATTAAACTGGGGATGAGCTGGGGAGGCAAAACATAAGTTGATGTTGAACTTAGAGCAGAACATCATGAACTTATTGTTGTCAAACTGTCGCCCGTTGTCAGTGACTATCGCATTGGGAATGCCGAATCTACAAAGGATGTTCTTCCATACGAAGTCTTCTATTTTTGCCTCAGTAATGGTTGCCAAGAGTTCTACTTCAGCCCACTTTGTGAAGTAGTCAACTACAACGATTGCATAACAGACCTTACCCTTCCCTGCAGGCATTGGGCCGATCAAATCAAGTCCCCATTGGGCGAAGGGCCAAGGGCTGATCATAGAAGTAAGCGGCTTGGGAAGGGAGTGAGGATTAGTTGCGTAGCGTTGACATTTATTACATGAGCGAGATATTATGATGGCATCTGGGTGGAGTGTTAGCTAGTAATATCCCTGGTAAAAAGCCTTGTGTGCTAGGGATCGAGATCTAGCATGATCTCCGCAGACTCCTTCATGTATTTCCCGAAGGACAATTTCCGCCTCTGTGAGCGTAAGGCATCTTAAGTATGGTAGGTTAAAACCCCGCTTGTAGAGTTGGTTATTAATGATCAAGTAACGGGTAGCCTTGTATCGAATCTGCTTAGCTTGGACTTTGTCATTTGGAAAGGTGCCATGAGCAAGGAATCTATAAATCGGGGTAATCCAACCATCTCCCTGTTGTAAGTTGCACATTTCCACAACCATGGTGCTTGGTGCTGCTAACAATTCGACCTGAATTTTTCTCCCAATCTTGTCTTCCACCGCTAAGGCGAGGCAAGCCAAAGCATCTGCATGACTGTTTGTCACTTGAGGAATTTGGATGATCTGGTAGTGGAAGTGTTTGAGCAACAATTGTGTTTGTGCCAAATATGCTGCCATGGAGCTATCCTTAACGTCAAAGTTGTTGGTGACCTGATTAACCACCAATTAGGAGTCACTGAAGATATCAATTCGTTTAACCCCAAGGTGTTTGGCCAAACGTAAGCCTGCTAGGAAGGTTTCATATTCGGCCTCATTATTCGACGCCTTGAATTTGAAATGAAAAGCATACTCCATTGCCACTTTGTCAGGGGTCGTAAGGACTAGTCCTGCTCTACAACCCTGTTGGTTGGACGAGCCATCAACATATAGACTCCATGCTGAGGTTGTTGGTTCTATTTTCTGAGTTTCCGAGGGTAATGAAACCACTTCTTTAGGCGTAGAAACAATGTCAACAGGATATGTGAAGTCGGCAATGAAGTCTACCACTACTTGGCCCTTCTCAGCTAGCTTTGATTGGTAGGAGATGTCAAACTCACCCAATGCTATCGCCCATTTGATCATTCACCCCGAAGTGTCAGGACTTTAGAGTATCTGTCGAAGAGGATGATTGGTAAGCACGATGATGGAGTGTGCTTGGAAGTAAGGGCAAAGTTTTCGAGCAGACATGACCAATGCTAGAGCTAATTTCTCAATGTTGGAATATCGTGTCTCCGCATCTTGTAAGGCCTTGCTAGCGTAGTAGACAGGCTGTTCGACATTACCATCCTTTTGAATGAGAACGGAACTTACTGCTGAAGCCGATACCGACAGATAGATAATGAGAGTGTCACCAACCTCAGGTTTGGAGAGCAGAGAGGCTTTACTCATGTAGTTTTTGAGGTTCTTGAATGCCTCGGCACATTCATCAGTCCATGTAATGTACTTCTTACTTCCCTTAAGTGCTTTGAAGAAAGGAGCACATCTGTCTGTGGCCTTAGAGATGAACCTAGTTAAGGCTGCCACATTGCTAGTAAGGCTCTAGATGTCTTTTGAAGTTACCAGTTCCTTCATGTCGAGGATTGCTCTAATCTTCTCGGGATTAGCTTCAATGCCTCATTGGCTTCTCATGAAGCCTAAGAATTTGCCAAAGCCTATGCCGAAGGCACATTTGTTGGGGTTCAACCTCATTCGATAGCTCTTCAGAATGGTGAAAGTTTCAGATAGGTTAACGATGTGTTGGTCAACATGTTTTCTATTGACTAGCATATCATCAACGTAAACTTCCATGCTCTTCCCAATCTGTTCGGCGAACATTGAATTGACTAGTCTCTGATAAGTCGATCCTGCATTTTTTAGGCCGAAAGGCATGACTTTATAGCAATATAGTCCCCTGTCAGTAGTGAAGGTTGTGTGTTCTTTGTTCAAAGGGTTCATAAGGATTTGGTTGTATCCTGAGTAAGCATCCATGAAGCTCAGGAGTTCACACCTTGCCATAGAGTCTATAAGTCTGTCAATAAGAGGAAGAGGAAAGATATCCTTCGGGCATCCTTTATTTAGGTCGGTGTAGTCGACACACATTCTCCACAAGACCTTTTGGAGCAAGAGACTTTCTTTGGTCGGATTTTTCTTAACAATGACCACATTTGCTGCCCATGTTAGGTAATTGACTTCACGGACAAAGCCTAAGCCTTTGAGTTTTTCAACTTCTGCCTTCATTGCTTCGTATCGTTCAGAGTCATAAGATCTTCGCTTCTGTCCGGCTTGGTCTTGGGGTCAATACTCAAGCAATGACATATGATATCGGGATAGATGTCTGGCATGTCCTCGTATGACCAGGCGAAGACCTCAGTGTTCTCTTGCAAAAAAGAGATCAATGAGAACCGAATGGGTTGTGACAAGGTGGTGTCAATCTTCACCATGCGATCTGGATAATCTTTTGAGATAGAAACCTTCTCTAACTCTTTAGCGAGTTGTGCTTGCTGGGTGAAAGAGTTGTCTCAAGGATCGTCGGGTTGACTGTTGCCACCGTGAAGATCCAAGTTGGCTTCGTCTGGGGTGGCCTTTATGACTTTGTCATGTATAGAAAAGGTTTCCTTGGGCACAGGCAGATGTTGTTGCTTGACCGAAGTGTTGTAACATGACCGTGCACTAAGTTGATCTCCTCTGATGTAACCATTGCCATAGGGGGTTGGAAATTTCATCAACAACATATGTGTGGATACCGTGGCCTTAAGATCATTGATGCATGTGCGTCTAAAGATGACAGTGTATACCGTTGGGCAATCAACCACCAAGAAGTTAGTAGTAATGGTAGTTATGTAAGGGCATGTACCAATGGTGAAAGGTAAGTGTATGCTCCCTAAAGGTTACACGATATCACCGGAGAAGCTTATCAAAGGAGAAATCGAGGGATCGAGCAAGTGTTTAGCTACATTATGTGCCTTGAAAGCTTTAGCAAACATGATATTGACCGAAGCCCCCGTGTCTACCAGGATTCGTCGTACTTCAAAATTGGCTATGTGAGCTTTCACGATGAATGGGTCATTGTGATGGTAGATGAT
The DNA here is from genome assembly GCF_042453785.1 of Malus domestica. Taxonomy (NCBI): domain Eukaryota; kingdom Viridiplantae; phylum Streptophyta; class Magnoliopsida; order Rosales; family Rosaceae; genus Malus; species Malus domestica. The sequence goes on along the minus strand of NC_091669.1, from coordinate 15,436,134 downwards.
ACCTCTTTCTTCCTCAGGGTAGAAACATATTGGATCCCATTTATGCTTTTGATACTTGCCTCCCCTGATGTCGTCCCCGTGAATCACTTGTAACCAGGCTTTAAATCTCGTTCGCTGTTTTTCATGGCTCTGTTGGAAGATTCAGATATGGGTGTGCCGCTGCTTATGGAACAAATCACATTCATTTGGCGTTGGTTACAGTTATCCCTTGAATGATGAATGAGGAATTGATCAATTTTTCCTTCACGCGCTAAAGCTTCAATATGATCACGAAGGGTGATACACTTCTCGCCGTCATGGCCGTTATGCTCGTGGTAGCAGCAAAACATGCCCGTGTTCTTCGTCGGCTTGTAACCCGACTGCCTCGGCATTGGCTTCGGTATCAGGTGTGCTATGCTGGGGTAAATGGCCACGCATGTTGGTGCGAAAATTATCTTAACACACAAATTTAACCCTCTTTTGACAATTGTAGTACAAGTATAAGTAGGGATCATTCTGGACCGGGGATTAGGAGGGCTTGCTAATAACCTCTAAACTGACTCAAAAACATAAAACTAAATTTAAAAGCACTTAACAAGACTCACAAGACTCAAAGCAAACTTAAAATACTCAAAACAGCTTAAAACAACCAAATAAACTTAAACTAGACACTAGGAATGACTTTGGACGAAAATTGACTTTTACTTGAATCAAAACACTTAAGAACACAAACTAAAACAGATTTGAAACACTTTGAAACAAGAAACAAAAAGGGGGTTTTGATTTGGATGAAGTTGAAACAAACAAACAAGTATGAAAAATTAGACAGATTGTAAAACAAATGTGAGAAATAATATGATGGATGGGATAGCTAGAGGCTTTTTCTCCACACATGACATGTATGCAAATAACTCGATTTCTAGTTACTACTTCATTGAATTATGAATGACATCATTCGACAACCCAAAACATTCTTCAAAAGTTACCTACATGACATCATAATAGAGATACAATCAAAGATCATTACGTTTAATGAAAATCATAAACATTGACAAAGCACTTGCAACTATGACATCATGTCACTCATGCTAGGAATTGAACTTAACGCGATCGTTTATAAGCGACCCCCACTACTTATGAATATAAGTTTGTAACGATTAAGTGAAACTTTCTTATATTCTAGCATCGGATTTATGTATGCCAATTAAGTGTCGACTCTTAATCAACAAATACAAATAAGTTATCAATCAAATAGTTAAGCCAATTGCATTCACGATTCAAGAGTTCATAACTGGAGTTTATCAAATTATATTGCAATAAACATAGTCATGGCTTTGAAATCACCCCTAGCCAAGAGGGGTTTAGCCACTCATATTTACAACAAAACGAAAGGAAATGAATTTAAACATTAGAAACAAAAGAAAGAAAACACCTAAACGCTCCAACGATCCAAGTTGGACAGCAAGCACGTCCAAGCACTTTCCTTCCTTTCCTTTGCTACGGCACAAGGTGTTGGTGAGTGTTTGAAGGTTTGTTTGTGTGGAGGAATGGATGTAAAGATGAATGGATGTGTTTGGATGAAGGTTGTATTAAAATGGGGATGAATGATCAAGCAAAAACTAAACTCTATGGCTGCCACACACACTTCCTTTTATAGAAGAAGTGCACCGCAATGGAGGGAAATTGGTGGTGTGTGCAATGATTCAAGGGTGAAAATGAAGTAATGATGCAAAGCATGGGGGGTAAAATGGAGTGGTGTTGCAGCAATGAGTGCATTGAGTGGTGTTTGAAATGATTCAAAGGTGAAAGTGAAGTGATGATGCAAAGCATGGGGGTAAAATTGAGTGGTGTTACAGCTAGGGAACATGAATGATTGTGCACATGGTAGAGAAAAGAAAGAGAGGTGGAATGGTGTAGAAATGAGTCAAAGGTGGAGCAAGACTCATGATGCACGACATGGGATTCCAAATGTGGTGGATGGTGCATCAATGAGTGCATGTAGTGGAGGTAAAAGTTGTATGAAATATGATGGGTGAAGGGGGCAAGAAATGTGCAGCAATTAAGTGCAATGATTCAATGTTTTGATGCATGAAATCAGAAATAATGAAGGAGACAAGGGTGGTGCACGGCATGGGTGGATAATGAGTGTAATGGTGCATGAAATGAGTGTAAGAAATCTGGTGCATGAAGGGGACAATGGTGATTATGCATCGCATGGGTGGAAAGGTGAGTAAGTGGTGAATCAATGAGTGCAATGAGGTGAAAGGATATTGTGCACATGGTAGACAAAGGAAAGGAAGTGGAATGATGCAACAAATGAGTCAATGGAGGGAACATGGATGATGATGCACGGCATAGGAATCCAAAAAGAGTGCAATGGTGGTGCACGGCAATAATGGAAAGGTGAATGGTGGAGTGACACCCCTTTGTAGCTAATCTCCTTATCCTTTTTACATTAATTCTTCTTTCTCTTTAACACATTCCTAGCCTCTTTAGTCTTCAATTTCGTCCATCCACCTTGCTCCATGCATGTGTTATCCATTCCAAGCCCAAAACTGCTCCAAAATGCATCTTATTGCTTTATAAGGCCTATGGACCTACAAACACACGAAAATAGCTTAAAGTACATAATTAACTAAGAAATAACAACATAAATGCATGAGAACAAGCTAACTCAGTCACATAAATATGCTCCTATCATATATGGTGTTCAAAGGTCTGTATGTCTCATGTTGGAAGTATGCCCACAAAGCCACTCATTTGATGTAATAGCTTTTTGGAATACTTAATGTATTAAACTTTTATATGTTTAATGAAGGGCAAAGCTTATTATTGATCACTATTTATTGTATCATGTGTTTAAGTAATAAGGGAATCCAAGGGATGTATTTGATCTAAGAGACAAGTGATCTAAGTGAGTTAGATTATCGAGACCATTCTCTTATGTTCATTCCTAAAACGTTCCTAGCCATAGGATTGCCAATTGGGTATTGACAATCCGTTAAGGTTAGTATCTGTTATGTCGACTCAAGCTTGAGTATGACTAGTCTCAAGTCATTTGGTGCTGGACACTAAGACAAACACATAGGTGCTCGAAAGAGTAATCGAGTACACTGAACAACGATTGAAAGAGAGTTTGAACATACATGTCATGTAAGAACTCGAAAGTTGCAATATGCAAAGTAGTCCTTTGACCTGAGGCATCATAGATGTCTAATGGTTAGGTCCTTGATCTTTGATCATGTCAACGGCATTCCATCGGAGTGTCCACTGCATTGTTGGGGTCAAGCTATCTAGTGATGTAGGCATATGAATGCACAACAAGGGATCTCTAACCTTCCATGGTGGAAGGAGAATACTCTAAGATATGATTCGTAAGTCTTTGGCCAAAGCAAATGAATATGACTTAGGAAGTTTGTTCCAATTCATATTCAAAGGAATCATATAGAAAAGTATCACATTGGATAGTAGACATGAAATAAACTATCACTTAAACAATGTGATTAAGAGTATTATATTAGAGAATGACCGTATTGCATTATAGTTGTAACTGGATAGGTTCTCCAACCAATTCTACTTAGCTTGGGTAACCATGAAATACTGCTAGGTGTCACTCATGGTTTGTGGAAGCCCTAATGACTAGCAAACACTAATCATAAAGGGAGAATTGAAATGAGGTTTCAATTCACAATCGATCGTTAAGAGTAACAATCGCCCACTACCTCGCTAATTGGAACCTAATGGATCGTACACCGAGTAAGGGCGATAGTGAAGAAATTAAATGAAATGGATATGCAATTAAATGGTTTAATTGAAGAATGGTCAAGATTAATTAATTAGTTAATTAATTATACGAAAGGTTCGTATTGGGCTTTTAAGTTGGTTTTGGGTTTCGGGGCCCAAAAGTGTTTTGGTCCATAAGGCTCATTATGTTTAAGTTGTATGACAACTAAAACAAAATGGGCAATAAGCCCAATCACAACATATAGGCCGGCTATGGTGAGGAGATGGTGAAAGTTTGCTTAATTGCAAGCTTGCCACTCACCAAAGAAAAGTGTTATAAAAGCAACTTTATAGCTATTTTCTCATTAGGGTTTTCTTTGAGGTAAAGAGGTGAAACATTTTCTCTCTTTCTCTCTACAAAGAGGCCGGCCACTTAGGGAGATTAATCTAGCAATCTCTTCTTCCCTAAGTCATCCATTTCATCTTCACACTTAACCCTTGGTGTGGAGACTTAGAGACACCAAACTTTTGGTGTTTTGGAGATCCTTTCCTTACATCCACAAAGTCCAAAGGAGCACAAAAGGAGAAGGAAATCACAAGCAATATCCAAGGAGCTAGGAGGTGACTTGAAGGCCCTCCACTTGGGTGAATCCCTTGTGTAAACAAGGATGAGCTTCAAGGGTAAAGAAACTCTTAATCTTTACTTCTCTTTAATGTTGTTAAAGAGTCTTTTGGTTCACCATATACTAGGCTTTGAAAGTCATGGGTTTTATGAATTGTTTTTTAATGCATGCCTACTTAAAGTGTTAATAGTTTGCATATGTATTCAAATGTTCTTACTTGTTCTTAGCTAAGACAAAATTTTTCCTTCAAGTGGTATCAGAGCCTAGGCCTAGTTTATGGTGAATCCTTTTGGGTTTTGTGATTTTCATGATTTATGATTTAAATGTTGTAAATGTTACAAGCTTTGTTCTTGCTTTTTAATATATAAATTTTGCTAGAAAATTTAGCATCTCAAATGTTTTAGATGTATTTCATTTAAGCATGAATATTGGAACTAAAATTTGGTGCCATGTGTTTTGGGAAATTCGGCCAAATCCAAAGGGTGATTTTTTGGGTTCATGTTTGTCTTGTTAAAATGGTTTTAAGGTGATTTTTGGAACCCCTAAGTACCCTAGGATATTAGCCCTCTTTTGAGTGGTGAAAAATTGAGTTTTGGCGAGTGAAAACATTCATGGAGCTATTATGAGTTTTCATGGTGTTCTTCAATGTTCTTGAAGTTCTTGCCAAGAACAAAAAGTTTTGAAGTTTTGATTCAAAAGTTTTATGTTTTTTCATAAAGTTTTGGTTTAATTTTGATGGGTGATAGTTATTGGTGAAGCATTAATATTGGCTTTAATGTTTGACAAAACTCTTTAATGTTTTACAAAACATTTTCTTACAAACCATCAATTTCACCTTTTCCTCACCCACCAAAATCAACTTGCAAAAACTTTTTAGAAAAAATTTTCATATCTTCTCAAATGGCCGGCCACCCCCTAGTGGAGGTACTTTTGGGGCCTTTTATGCAATTACATAAAGTTTTGATACTTTTGTGTATTTGCACTTTGGCCTAAAAGTTTACGTTTTTACGTTAAGGCCCAAAAACTCTAAAGGACAAATTGTTTTGATCCTTTAATGATGTTTTTACATTATTAAAATTTTGGGTTCTAGTTGTAATTACATGAAGTTGTGAACTTTTGTATTTTTACAAAGTGACCCCAAAAGTTTTTGTATTTGCATAATGGCCCAATTGTTATGGTCATAGTTTCCTTTTGGCCCAAATAAAATGAGAACAAAATTGTTTTGTCTCTTTAATGAGAATTGGATTTTCATTTCATTTAGTTCCATTTAAATCAATTCTATGGATCCAAAAACCAATTGTTTAAGTTGCTTTCTTAGTTAATGTGATTGATTAAGAAAATGATGATTATGAACCAAAGGCCTCAATAATTGAGCTATGTGATTGGCCGCTTTACATTATGAATGTTTGGGTTTGGTAGTGTAGATATTGAATGTAATTTGATTAATTCAATTTGTTGTAAATGGACATAAGTCCATCATTTGTGTTGTAAAAGGGCATAAGCCCTTCTTATTATTTCATGTATTCCTATTTGTTTAATTGTATGCAAAATTGAATAGTTGGGTCCAACGCCCAATAGGAAATAACGGTTTAATTGGATTAAACGCGTAACTAAAATCAACAACTATCTACCTTAAACCCAAGGTCCAACACAAGGCTCGTGTTGGATCAAATCAAACGGTTCATAATCATCCTAAAACCTAATATGACCACATAGTCCATATGAGGATGCACTACGTTCGTTAGTAGTTCCATATAGTCTCACTTGTTTCAACGAAACAGTGGGAGTATTATATGCTACTAATTCATATTAACTTGGACCAATGGTTATGATAGGCCCAAGTTCTTTTAATATGATTAAAATGATTTTGATGTAGCCCAAAACTACTCCCTCGACAAACGAATATTAAGTTGATAAGCGAGAGATGTTTTGAACATCTCTTCGTAGGCCTTCCACCACGATCGTTTGTGACTCATGCACCGGCTTCACCCTATCATGGGGGAGTTCAAAGTATGTGCTTACATCCAGGATGAGTCCATAAACATATGATGAGGTGAGTGTAGGCAACGAGGATAGCCGACATCGTATCATCGTGAGGCTATTCTTGAACCCCTTCACAAACTAAGCATGGTGGGATTAACTTAAACTAAGTGCAATGGAGCCGACATCGTATCATCGTGAGGCAACATTCTCTAGAGGCCAAACGGATGGGTAATTACAAAATGTTGTAAATGAATAATGCGTTATTCTCTCATCATTATTTTTGCTAACCAACATCGTATCATCGTGAGGTGGGCTTGGTAATGGTGAGTCTCCCATATCCCGCTAAGAGTTCAATATAACTCTCGAATTCTATTGAGGGATGTGGAATTTGCCAAAAATAGTGGGTGGTACTATTTGATTCAAAGACCCAATCAAATAGTTTTAAAACAAACAATCTAATACGATTTCTGTTATGTTATGTAGTTAACGACATGCCTAAAATTATACCCACCATTATACTTGACAAAAGGGGCCTAAAGGGCCAACGTTTCCTTGCTTGGTATCGCCACATTGAGAATGTCTCAAAGGTGAAAGACATATTGTATGTGCTTAAGCAATCCCCTCCTCATGTACCTCTTACGAAACTAGCTTCAAAGGAGGAGTGTCAAAATTATGTTAGACACTATGAGGATGACTTACAAGCCAAATGCTTAATCCTCACTTCACTTAGTGAGGAACTTATGAAGCTACATAAGCACATGGACACTTCTTGTGCCATGGTTGAAAGTTTGCATAAGATGCATGACATTGAGACTAGTAATGTACGATTCTCAAATGTTTGTAGTCTAATGAATGCCAAAATGGCAAAGGGGACATCGGTCCATGAACATGGACAAAAGATGGAAAAGATATTTAAAGATCTTAAAAGTTTAGGAACTTCCATCGATGGGAAAATGGCCCAAGACTTTTTCCTTGCATCTATCTCGGATGATTTCACTAAGTTTATTGTAAACTATAAAGTGAATAGATTCGATCATGCTTTAAACGAGATGATTGACATGTGCTGTAAATTTGAAAAAGGTTTCAAAAGGGACAGTGGGAGTGAGAATGCAATCACAAGGAAAAGGTTGCATAAGAAGAAGGCAAAGAAATCCAAAGGAACATGCTTTCATTGTGGAAATGATGAACGTTGGAAGAAGAAATACAGGGTGCGCATTGCGAGCCTTATGACACGAACTTTTGAAGAGACTATTTCTGTCATAGAGAGTGCTTTTACAGTAAGCTCCAATTCCTGGATATTTGATTCAGGCGTTAGTCAACATATCTGTAATACGATGCAGGGACTAGCGGGAGCAAGTCACTGCGCAATGGGGAGATGGTTGTGCGAGTTGGGAACGGCACTAAAATCTCTGCAAAAGCAATAAGCACCTACATGCTTAACCTACCATCTGGGGAAGTCCTGGAACTTAAAAATTGTTTATATTTTCCTTCATATATAAAGAATTTGATTTCCATCTCTAAGCTTTTACGAGATGGGCACTCAGTATTGTTTGACAAAATGAGTTGCACTTTATACTTGAACGGTCGTATTATCTCTCATGGTAATATGATAGAGGGACTTTTTCACCTAGAGACGAATAGTGGGATGCACTGTATTGTAAACGGGAATACCTCAAAACCCAAAAGGGCTAGAGAAGAAGTTAACCAAGAAAAGATGTGGCATCTTAAACTTGGTCATGTGAACCTTGATAAGATTCACAAGATGTCGAAAGACGAATATATCCGCCCATTAAGTAATGACCAGATGGGTACTTGTGAATGTTGCTTGAAAGGGAAGATGACCAAATCTCCATTTACTGGAAAAGGAGAGCGTGCCACTGAAATTCTAGGGTTAATCCACACTGACGTATGTGGACCTATGTCTACTACGTCAAGAGGAGGCTTCTCCTACTATATCACATTCACCGACGATCACTCTCGGTTTGGCTATGTGTATATTATGAAGTACAAGTCAGAATCCTTTGAAAGGTTCAAGGAATTCAAGAATGAAGTTGAGAAGCAAACTGGGAAACAGATAAAGATCCTAAGATCAGATCGAGGGGGTGAATATCTGAGTAATGAGTTCCTAGATTATCTCAAAGAGTGTGGAATAATATCACAGTGGACTCCACCAGGAGCTCCACAACTTAATGGAGTTTCTGAAAGGAGAAATCGAACCTTGATGAACATGGTTCGTTCTATGACGAGTTCCGCTGATCTACCAGTAACATTCTGAGGATACGCTCTATATACAGCAGCTTACTTGCTTAATAGAGTACCTTCCAAGTCAGTTTCACAAACGCCCTATGAGATATGGCATGGAAGAAAGCCAAGTTTTAATCATGTTAAGATTTGGGGTTGTGAAGCATATGTCAAGAAGCTTGAAGCTACTAAGCTCGAAGCGAGATCAGTAAGGTGTTATTTTATGGGATATCCTAGAGAAACTATGGGATATGAGTTCTACCATCCAGACGACCAGAAAGTCTTTGTCGCCAGAACTGCAAAGTTTCTAGAGGACGAATTTGTTCTCAAATGAACTATAAGCAAACAGATGGAAATTAATGAGATTAATAATGAACCACAAACAAGCACTCGACAAGTTGACAACCCTATTCCTGAACCCCTAGCTCCACGTAGATCTGAACGGGTTAGTAAGCCACCTAAGAGGTATGGCTTAGACAATGACTTTGCGGAATTGCACCTTCTAGGTGACAATGACACAAAGGAGGACCCTAGGGACTACACTGAAGCAATGTCCGACATTGATTCGAAGAGATGGCAAGAGGCCATGAAATCCGAGATGGATTCCATGTATCAAAATCAGGTCTGGACTCTTGTAGACCCTCCAGAAGGCATTGTACCTGTTGGAAACAAATGGGTCTTCAAGAGGAAGATAGGCGTTGATGGGAACGTGGAAACTTATAAGGCTAGACTAGTAGCCAAGGGTTACAGGCAAAGAGAAATGATTGAGTATAAAGAAACTTTCTCTCCTGTAGCCATGATTAAGTCCATTCGGATTTTGCTTGCTAAAACTGTGTACCATGATTATGAAATCTGGCAAATGGACGTGAAGACGGCTTTTCTGAACGGCTACCTAGAGGAAGAGCTCTATATGACTCAACCCGAAGGTTTCGTGTCCAAGTCTGAAAATACTAAGGTATGCAAGCTTCAAAGGTCCATTTATGGACTTAAGCAAGCCTCCAGGAGCTGGAACATTCGTTTCGACACTGAAATCAAAACGTTTGGTTTTACTCAAAACGAAGACGACAATTGTGTTTATCAAAAGGTCGTTGGGGAAGCAGTAGTATTCCTAGTGTTATATGTAGATGACATATTACTATTCGGGAATGACACTGCAATACTTTCTTCTGTAAAAGTGTGGTTGTCCAAAACCTTCCACATGAAAGATTTAGGAGATGCATCTTATGTACTTGGGATAAAGCTCTATCGTGATAGATCCAGAAAATTAATTGGATTATCCCAATCTATGTACATTGATAAGGTGCTAAGTAGGTTCCAGATGGAACAATCTAAGAAAGGTTTTCTTCCTGTGAGACATGGAATTCACCTTTCTAAGTCCATGGAACCTAAGACTCCTAAAGAGATACGGCAAATGAATATGATTCCTTATGCTTCCGCCATAAGGAGTCTCATGTATGCCATGATATGCACAAGGCCTGATATCGCATATGCTGTGAGCATTACTAGTCGATATCAATCTAACCCAGGACCAGAACACTAGGCAGCTGTCAAGACGGTCCTTAAGTACTTAAGAAGAACTAAGGACATGTTCCTCGTATATGGAGGAGCAGCAGAGTTGCAAGTGGAAGCCTATACAGACGCAGATTTCCAATCTGACGTCGATGATAGAAGTTCCAACTCCAGATATGTATTCACTCTGAATGGTGGGGCTGTCAGTTGGAAGAGCAAGAAACATAGTGTAATTGCTGATTCCACAACAGAGGCTGAATATGTCGTTACAGCTGAAGCCGGCAAAGAAGCGTTCTGGATGAAGAAGTTCATCACTGAACTTGGGGTGGTTCCAACCATTACATCACCAGTAACTTTGTACTGTGATAATAGTGGGGCGATAGCTCAAGCCAAGGAACCCAGGGCACATCAAAAGAACAAGCATTTTGACAGGCGCTTTAATATCATTAGAAGATATGCTGCCGAGGGGAAAGTCAACATCCTCAAAGTTGCTTCAGCCGATAACGTAGCAGATCCACTGACAAAGCCAATGTCTCAAATCCAGCTTGACCGTCATATGGAAAAGATGGGTATTAGATACATGGGAGGATGGCTTTGAGTGCAAGTGGGAGATTGTTGGAAGTATGCCCACAAAGCCACTCATTTGATGTAATAGCTTTTTGGAATACTTAATGTATTAAACTTTTATATGTTTAATGAAGGGCAAAGCTTATTATTGATCACTATTTATTGTATCATGTGTTTAAGTAATAAGGGAATCCAAGGGATGTATTTGATCTAAGAGACAAGTGATCTAAGTGAGTTAGATTATCGAGACCATTCTCTTATGTTCATTCCTAAAACGTTCCTAGCCATAGGATTGCCAATTGGGTATTGACAATCCGCTAAGGTTAGTATGTGTTATGTTGACTCAAGCTTGAGTATGACTAGTCTCAAGTCATTTGGTGTTGGATACTAAGACAAACACATAGGTGCTCGAAAGAGTAATCGAGTACACTGAACAATGATCGAAAGAGAGTTCGAACATACATGTTATGTAAGAACTCGAAAGTTGCAATATGCAAAGTAGTCCTTTGACCTGAGGCATCATAGATGTCTAATGGTTAGGTCCTTGATCTTTGATCATGTCAACGGCATTCCATCGGAGTGTCCACGGCATTGTTAGGGTCAAGCTGTCTAGTCATGTAGGCATATGAATGCACAACAAGGGATCTCTAACCTTCCATGGTGGTAGGAGAATACTCTAAGATATGATTCGTAAGTCTTTGGCCAAAGCAAATGAATATGACTTAGGAAGTTTGTTCCAATTCATATTCAAAGGAATCATATAGAAAAGTATCACATTGGATAGTAGACATGAAATAAACTATCACTTAAACAATGTGATTAAGAGTATTGTATTAGAGAAGGACCGTATTGCATTGTAGTTGTAACTGGATAGGTTCTCCAACCAATTATACTTAGCTTGGGTAACCATGACATACTGCTAGGTGTCACTCATGGTTTGTGGAAGCCCTAATGACTAGCAAACATTAATCATAAAGGGAGAATTGAAATGAGGTTTCAATTCACAATCGATCGTTAAGAGTAACAATCGCCCACTACCTCGCTAATTGGAACCTAATGGATCGTACACCGAGTAAGGGCGATAGTGAAGAAATTAAATGAAATGGATATGCAATTAAATGGTTTAATTGAAGAATGGTCAAGATTAATTAATTAGTTAATTAATTATACGAAAGGTTCGTATTGGGCTTTTAAGTTGGTTTTGGGTTTCGGGGCCCAAAAGTGTTTTGGTCCATAAGGCCCATTATGTTTAAGTTGTATGACAACTAAAACAAAATGGGCAATAAGCCCAATCACAACATATAGGCCAGCCATGGTGAGGAGATGGTGAAAGTTTGCTTAATTGCAAGCTTGCCACTCACCAAAGAAAAGTGTTATAAAAGCAACTTTATAGCTATTTTCTCATTAGGGTTTTTCTTTGAGGTAAAGAGGTGAAACATTTTCTCTCTTTCTCTCTACAAAGAGGCCGGCCACTTAGGGAGATTAATCTAGCAATCTCTTCTTCCCTAAGTCATCCATTTCATCTTCACACTTAACCTTTGGTGTGGAGACTTAGAGACACCAAACTTTTGGTGTTTTGGAGATCCTTTCCTTACATCCACAAAGTCCAAATGAGCACAAAAGGAGAAGGAAATCACAAGCAATATCCAAAGAGCTAGGAGGTGACTTGAAGACCCTCCACTTGGGTGAATCCCTTGTGTAAACAAGGATGAGCTTCAAGGGTAAAGAAACTCTAAATCTTTATCTCATACATCGGGGTAGGGCCTGTCCTGACACGTGCTTGGCCCACTATGTTGACTGCCTAAGGGCGGGCATTATCGTGGCGATACTCTTGGTTATCGCGATAGTGTCCCTTACTCCTTTTACTAAAATGAGACTGGTTAGGATGGAAATCTTTCTTTTTGCCCTGAGGTTGATATGTCTATTGACTTGGCGAAGTATTAAGTAAGGCAAGGGGAGGCACCGCTGCTATTTGGAAGGTCGATGTCTTCTCATTTGATTAGATCTGGTTTCCACTCCCTACTTGCTGATAAAGGGTGGCTGTAGGGGGTTTCCCTTGATATGTCCTTGCCTCGGCGGAGGCATGGTTGTAAGCATGTGCCATCACCTCAGAGTAAGTCTTCCAAGTGTTAGCATTGATCATGTACTTAAAGAAACAGTCATGTAGTCCTACCGTGAAGGCTTTAAGGGCAGTCTTATCATCGACCTCGGCACAACGGGAATACTCATGGCTGAAGCAGCCAGCATACATACGTAATGACTCGTCTGGCTTTTGGCGAATTGTGTATAAGTCATCCGCAGAGTGCAAGCGATCGGTCTGAAAAATGTGTTAAGAAATAAACAGTTTCCTCAATTCCTCAAATGAGTCTACCGTCGCGGGTGGAAGACGAAAATACCAGTTTAGAGCTCTGCCAGAGAGGGTGGAGGGGACAAAAAGACTTTGTTCTTCGTCGGTATGCATCTGGTATGCCATGGTGGACTCAAAGAGATTAAGGTGTTCAATTAGGTCCTTCTTTCCAGTATAGAGTTGCAAGCCAAGCTTCTGCTTTGTCTTTGCTTAGAGAGGGTGTCGAGGATCCTCCTTGTAAGAGGGCCAGGCCTAAGTTGGTTCCAATCAGGTATCTCAGCTTGTCGTTCGGCCTTCAACTTGTTTACTTCCTTAAGGAGCTGTAGGATAAGAGGGTCCTGAGTGGAGTCATGTACCACTGGAGCTTTCTTTCGTAAATCTCCATCTCCTCTTAGAAGTAGGAAGGTTTGATCAAGAACATGGGATTTTTCCCTGGACTCGCCGTACTGACTTCCAAGGTATGTTTGTCGGAACATCTCTAAGTCTCATATACCTTCATGTTTCTCTAGGACTTGTTGCCCCTTCCCCAAATTGGTAGCCGGCCTGGGACATGGGAGGGGACTGAGTCTTTCAGAGACCCCTGGGTCATTGATCTTCGAGCTTACATGCATGGGATTGTCTCAACATTACTTTAGAAAGTCTCGACAGTCACGAAAGATGGCTTTCGATCCTTCCACTCCTTCTGTAAGGAGGTGCTTTCCTCCACTCCTCCTGCTTCGGGTCGAAGCAGCTAGGTTGAAAGAAGTCTCATATTGGTCGCCATTTCAATGAGTAACTCGCTCTTCAACATGAATACCTATGTTGAAGGCAAATGACCCTCTGTGTTAGGGGGCACCCAGTTGATGGTTGACTTCCACAGGCAAATGACCTTCTCATGCTGTTATTGGAGGATCTCATTCTTCATCACTATCTTGTTATTCTGAGCGTCCAGCTCATCGACTTTAGCCTGAAGAGCAAACTTCTTTTGTTCCTTCTTTCGTTGCTTCGCACCAGGTGCAAGAGGGGTGTCATTCTATGTGTTGTGGCTTCATTAGCTCCCCATGTTGGAAAGGGATGTCTGGTCAAAAGAGAGTGCACGAATGGTGAAAACCAGCTTAACAAACCTGAAGATAGTGGGAATAAGTGTCGTTCCCACAGACGGCGCCACATGTTGATGAACAAAATCAGTGAGGACTTTGGTACAACAGAAAGTGTTAAGTTTGAGACCTTCACTAGATTGCTCCGATCACTAGTGTGGATAAGTATGTAAATGGATAGGGACAAGGAAGCAAACACAAGATGTACGTGGTTCACCTAGATTGGCTACGTCCACGAAGTAGAGGAGTTCTCATTAATTGTGAAGGGTTTACACAAGTACATAGATTCAAGCTCTCCTTTAGTGAGTACTAGTGAATGATTTAGTACAAATGACATTAGGAAATATTGTGGAAGAATGATCTCATTTTATAGAAGAGAGTTTCTAGCTTTGTTTTGACATTGACACGTGTCGTGTTGTGATTGGCTTCTGATGTTGACACGTGTTGAGCTGTGATTGGCCTCCTGGTTGGAAGGAAACTCTTCTGGATCTTTGACGGTATAACGTTGACCGATGCTCAATAGTTTCAGGATTGGTCAAGTATGGTACAAACAAGTGTGATTGTGTAAATCCTAGATTAGATTTTATTCTAGTTATTCTTCCCTATTAGGACTTGTCTTCCTTGGAGGAGAAGGATTGCTTCACTCCTTTATTACTATAAATAAAGGCATTGCATAGGGTGAATAATACATCCTCTACACAACCCTACAAACACATCTCTCTCTATATTTTCTCTGTGCCGCCAATCCCCTATCCTTGTCAGTTAAATATAGGTCACAACAATGCATACTATTTTGCACCATCATAGTAATTGGCAAATAAATTATTACAATCTGATTAAGAATTCTCAAATGTATTTGCAAGTGCATTAAGAGTTCATAATTACTGTGTGAATGAACATATTGATAGAAAAGAATGCATTGTAGGATATACATGCCATGTTTTTATTTGAAATCTATAGAGAAGGATATTTTTTTGGGTCAAATACAAAGAAGGATAATATGGCTCAAAATCACCTTATTATCTCAATACATCATTTAATAGTAGATTCAACAAATTTAATCATCTTACATCCCGTAATCTGGTGAATGGCCATTAGATCGATCACACAATGACCAAAATCGTATACAGCGAGGCTATCAAATTGATGCAGATAAGTAGTATTTACATACATGAATTATTGTGATAAAGTTCATGCACGAGGAAGTCCATACATTGCATTATAAAATAATTATGGCTTTCATAGTAGGATAGTGCTATTCATAATTCACAAATCCATTTTTACCTTCTATATACCCTTGTTAATTTTTTTGTCATTAATCTTCTTCAGTTCATTTGATTCAGCAACCAAAAATTAAGAGTGGTGTTTTTCCCCAGTTTGAACCAAAAGAAAGTAGTTGAAACCCGAGACCAAAGGAGTGTACGTTACTTAAGGAAGTGTACTTAACGAGGGGCTGTTGAGTAATGGAGGGGTCAGTATACTAATATAAGTCTTTGTCTCTACCCTAACTAGAAGAAAGAATGGGTATGCCTATGCGTAGAAGACCTAAAAAGCCTCATTTGGATCATCCTATGAAAAACAGTTCCCCGTGGAAAGCGAGAGAGCTGTTGATGGAAGAGGAATCATCGGGTACTTCAGTTTAATGGTTGGGAAGCTAAGCTACTTAGAAAGGATTGACCGAGAAGTAAAAACATGTGTGTGGATGCAAATTTTCTCCTCCTCGATCTTGGACGATTTTGCACCTACAAAACAACTAGCACCTTAAGTTAAGGCCAAAAGCCTCACGCGCCCACAATGAATGGGGGGGCTTTGGCCGAAGAACCTCCGATGCCAAAGTTAGAATTTTAGAGAGAAATATTGTTTAGAGTATTTGGGATTTTTTGCAAGAGGTTTGGAATGAGTGTTTGGTAAAAATGGGTGACTATTTATAGGACTAGGTTGGTCCACTTTTCCAAGAAAGTGGCCGGCCACTTTGTATGTTTTTTGGTGAGTTTGTGATGTAATTAGCCAATTTATTGGCTTAATTAAATATGAGAAAAATAAATGGGAAGTTACCAAATTGAATGACTAGCTTTATTTGGGTAATAAGGTGGAGAAAATCAGAAAAGGTATGGAGCAAAGGGAGGTGGCCGGTTTTGTCTACTAATTTGGGTCACTTTATTGACAATTAGGGGATTAATTGAGTTGATCCCCTAATTAATCAATTATTTATGATTTTAAGGGATGATTTTAGGAGATATGGGAAGAATATATTATTTAGATAATTAATTAACTAAATAATATATTAGAGAAATTAAGTTTTGGAAATAATTACCTAAAATGAGATAATTTGGAATTGGTTACCTTTTTTGGAGCATTTTTTAATTGATTGAGGATGATTACCCACTACTTGCGCGTAGGAAACCCGGTATGCCTCGAGGGTATTTTTGTCCTCTTTTGTCCAAAAGTTCACGTGTCACCTAGTGAATATTTTTGGCTCCACAATGTGTGTGGTTAGCACTACCCTAATAATATTCTATGTACTAGGATTATCTAAGAGTCATTGTATAGGGATTAATTGAGTTCATGAATCACATTAATTTTGGTGATGAGTTTGTATGGGATGAGGGATAAAGCCTATAAACCATTGTAGGCCTAGATTTGTCGAGATCAATTCTTCACCCATTTTGAGTGTGGTTTCTATCATTGATTGACATTAGGGGTAGACACAGTTCAATTTGGTGCAGTTTTGAATGAACCAAAATCGAAAATTTTTGTGGTTTAGTTCGGGGCAGTTTTGAAGCCGTGTGATTTTAAATTGTTTTGGTTCGATTTCAAACCATTTACATACAAAATGAAAAAAATTCTCTCTCCCTTAACACCATTAGTATTTTTAAGAAAATATACGATTTCAAACCCTATTTCAAACCATGGATGTAAGGTCAAGGTGTATATTCTAGGTCTGGCCTTAATCTAGTAACATCGAAACCATTGGTCCCTTAGTCAGCAAACCATTCTTGGTTATAGCAACACCTACTTTCTAGTTCACCGCCCAATTCATCAAAGCACCACCAGCAAATGCCTTCTCATTCTAATAATGTCACTTAAAGCCAGGTTCCACCAGTTCCTTCCAATCATACGACATCTGCTTCACATCAAACTGGCTCAATCAGGTATGGCTTCCAACCACCACCAACTGTAGCCGTTTTCACAGACACATCAACAACAAAAACAAGCTAATCAAACTAGCAGCTACACTCAGAATATGCACCATGACTTTGGATCAACATCTAATATGAGTATTTAATTAAATTTTTTGTTAGTATTTGCGGCGCAGTTCGGTTTTGGTGTAGTATTCAAAGGCCAAAACAGAAACCAAATTGTGTCCTTACATTGCAGTTTGATTTGTAACTGAAACCGTTTCAAAACCGCAAAAACTAAACGGTTTGGTGCGGTCTAATTTAGTTCGTGTTTCGGTTTTCAATGCAAGTGCCCTTATAATTGACACATGTTAATAAACTTCCTTAATTTTATTGTCATAAACTTAACACATATCAATTAATGATAGAGGCTACACACAAAATAGGTGCAGAAGATTTGATTTTTTGTCAGGAAAGTTTTTCGATGTTAAAGTAAAAGAAAGAGTTTATTCTCTTCTGTTCTATTCACTTTGGTGTAGTGCCAAAAAGATGACACATGGACCTTTTTCTGAAAAAAGAGACAAGAATGCCCTCATTAAATGGAAAGGGTCCACAAAGACTCTAACACGCAGTCCAACATCTATGCAAGCTAGAGCAGCTGTCTTTGACATCACTAAGCTGCCCTGCTCGTGGCAAGGAGGAAAAGTCAAAGGTAATAAAGATATGATTAATTACTAAATTCTATCTTTAATACCTGGTTGAAGATCAATTCAAACAAGTAAGGAATCCTAATCATATCCAATCAAGGATACTTCCCTTAATCAAATGTGTTATTTTGTTTTGTAGGTACAATTTCGTTAAAATTGAAAATGGCGGAAATTTACTACCATATTGAGTATTCCATAGGAATCAACAAGGCATAGATTTTCTTTGTTCTTGGCTATTCTCATATGTGAAAATCAACAAACATTAAAGATTTAGAGAGCTGATCTTCCCACCCCAATGTCTTATCTTCCCACTCACCTTTTTATGAATTTTTTAATTACAAATTTGTCCATTTGTAAAATGACTAATAAGAACCTTAATTACCCCATTTTGCATTACTTTTTTTTTTATAAAAAATAAAAAGGAAAAGTTTGGGTGTGATAACTCTCACACTATGTTTAGACGATTTGTCTCCCTTACACCCTAACTCATCCTTCCCATCTCCTTTCCTTGAGAGAAAGCAAAAAGATTGAACTTAGAAGACGACATTTCTATGGAAGAAGTAGATGATTATGTTTCCATCGAAGAGGTAAAAGATAATTTTATGTGGGTCAACTTGATTTGTCGACATCGTACAATTGAAGCATAACTCTATGACTTTTTATTTGAATTTGCATTAGGTTAGGGTGCAATTTGTTTCACGTTTTTCTATGAGAATTCCTAGAATTTGTTTTCATTAGGTTAGGGTAATAATTCAAGTGAGGCATGTTTGTCGCAACTAACATTGATAATAGTCCAACTTGATGTGTTGTCTCCAAAACCTACACACAAATCCCCTTCTTAATTAGCACTATTTTCAACTTGATGTAATGCCCATTTATTTAAGTATGGTGGAATTCGTTTGCAGCAAGTAGATGAATCTAGTAATAATTCAGCATATAGACATATGGTGGACTGTACTAGTGAATTTACAACAAATAAGGTAATATTTGCTTGTCTACACAATTGATTTACTTATATACTCTTGTATGTTTATTCATAATGTGCAATTTTGGTACATAGTTATTCAAGAGTAGAGAAGAATTAATACAATGGGCTCGAGAAGTTGGGAATGTCAATGGTTTTGTTATTGTGACGTTATGATCCGATCAAGGTGGAAAAGATAACAGAAGCCCTAGACTTACATTGGGTTGTGAAAGGAATGGACAATATGTAAGTCGAATTCACAAAAAAAAGACATAAAGGATAAGGATAGAAGGAATTCTGGAACAAAAAAATGTGGATGCCCGTTTCAATTCAAAGATAAAAAGCTAGCAACTGATGATGATTGGATATTGACGGTAATTATTGGAGTACTTAATCACATAGAACAGGCCAATTAGAGGGTCATTCATTTGCTGGTAGATTATTGTCTAAAGAGACTTCATTATTGGTTGATCTGTCTAAAAGTTTGGTGCAACCAAAGGAGATTTTGACTACACTAAAACGAAGAGACAAACGAAATGTATCTACACTGAGGAAAATTTATAATGCACGTCAACATTTAAGGCTTTTGGAGAAAGGTGGGAAGTTCCAAATGGAACAATTGATGAGTAAGGTATATGAGCATAGGTACACTGAGTGGCATAGGAGTTGCCCAAAGACTAATACTATTTCGGACTTGTTTTGGACACACCCAACTTGTTTGGCATTGTTACATGCATTTCCATATATTTTGATTATGGATTGTACGTACAATACCAATAGGTATCATATGCCCTTGTTAGAAATTGTCGGAGTTACGTCAATGGATATGACATTTTCTGTTGGTTTTGTTTATCTTTCTACAAAACAAGAAGATACTTACGTTTGTGCCTTGAGTATATTGTGAGGACTCATGGATGGTATTGTTATGCCTGATGTTATTGTGACAGATAGAGAAATGGCTTTGATGAGGGCCATAGAACTTATATTTGGTACAAGTAAGCATTTATTATGTACATGTCACATCAATAAGAATGTGTTAGCCAAGTTCAAAAAATTATATAAGTCTAAGGAAGATTGCGATAGATTTTTGGAGAAATGGAATACAATGGTTGCATCTTCTACTGAAGCCGATTTCATAAGGCAGATAAGACAACTATGCAATGAGTTTAGTATGTATCAAGAGATGCTTCAATATATTTTTATCCCTAGGAATTTGGTTGCTCAAATTAGAACCCACCTCTCTGCGACTCCTATCTGCCTTCCCTTAATGAAATTTCAAAAAGCTTTATCCATCATCATCTAGGATAACCTCACATACATGACACACCCTGACCCGGAATGCCCACTTGGACTTTGAATCAAGTTGTGCTGGCCGACAACTGGAATGTGACAAAGCCATAAAGTGTAGTGATGTGGAAAATGTTTGTAAATTTAAACCTAAAAGTGCATAATTTTAAGAGTGCGCTTGTGAGCGGGAATGAACCCATTTCACACATGATGTCAAAGCATAAGTAAAGTACAGTAAGGTAGGATGAGAATTGTACCAAAGAAGTTAATCCCAATACCAAGATTTGCCAAGAATCCTTCAACATGAAAGCTTAGCAACTAAAACCTGGAGAGGCGAAAACCAAGGGTGAATGGGCCTAGAAACAAATCTTTTTAAAAACCTTTTTGAAAACATAGTAACCCCTCGCTGTAAAACTAGTATAGTTTCCTAAATCTACATACTACTTTTATGGTAAGAAAATACTTACAATAGCCTGCAAAATCTCAAGAATTCATTACGACACAATATCTCGTAAATAAGGCATGACATCCATAATCACAAATGCTAACACACGAGTTCATGCAGAGGTATTTGATATGAACATGACAGGGTGTAATCATAATATATGCCCTAGTGCTACAATCACGTGAAGATTGACGTTATTCGTGGTCATATACTAGTCGGAGTTACCTATTGCAAGATGTACATCAGGACTGACACCTACTAGGATCCAAGGCGAGCATGCAGTGCTAACGTAAACATACACGTGAAAGATTGACCCTGGCCCTAGGCGAGCACTAACACCGGGTGCAGCAAACGATGAGTAGATAACACAAATATAGTCATGCCATAGTGATTCGATAATTCTAATCAACATACTAACATTCATAGTCGTAGGTATACTTATGACATCAAAGATTATAAGCATACATTTGCATCCCGTAGGATGTAGCATATTTCATAAATTCCGTCATTTCGCTAATTCTTATAAACTTTAGTCTAATCCAGGCGTACGTAAGAAATTATTTTTCAAATTCATAAATGGAAACTATCAATCATACACACACACACACACACACACACACACACACACACACACACACACACACACACACACACACACACTATAAAAAGGAAAAGACCCATTCACCCGAAGTCCACGTTATAACTCCCTAGCACGAATATCGAGGCGTCACGAACGATCGTTGTCTAGAACAAATATCAAATCACATCTCAGAATTCTTATAACACGTAACTTACATAAAACACATCCCCAAGGCCATTCTAGAATGATTTGTAACCCATTGACCAAAAGTCAACCATCGGTCAAAGGTCGACGGTAGGGTCCATAACCCTATGTAACTCGATTTGGAAGATCCACATCTCAGATTTCCAATCCGTAACTTCCCAAGAGTTTCAATAAGCTTCTAGAACAACATCCTAAAGTTTTAGAACGATCCAAAAGTCGGATTTCCGCCAATCGCTAAACTTAAGTGGCAGCCAACGTTTAGATTTACAAACTTAGAAAACCCATCCAGGAATATCCGTACGTCAGATTCCCAATCCATTCCTAATATCCTTAAATATTACGTACTATTACGTATTAAAGTTTGGTAATGATCTAACGGTCGGATCGTCGTTTGCTACACTATTCAAGTGGCGGACCTTAATAGAACGAGGTTCAAACGACAGAATTTCGTCAATTGAACTTCATATATGGAATTGGGGTATCAAATTTAGCCTAAGAAGGTCTAGGGGTGCCTCGGCCCACATGCTGCCGCACACCCCGACTAGCCGAAAAATTCAACTATTTTTTAAAATTCTTAAATTTTACAGGAATGAAGATCTCAACGAATAGAGCAAGTTTTATACATGTGGTCAAGTCCAATTTGGCCGAGAAAAGCTTCAAATCGCCACGAACCTTCTGGAACCCTAGAATTTGGGTGTTCCTCAATTCATTTAAATCGTAGCTCTGCAGCCCCCAAACTTGTTTGGGCTTTGATCCAGGCCTCACAAAAGTTGAACAAGGGTGGTTATCGACAGTAGCACCTGTAGAAACGGCGGAATTGCCACCGACACCCGTGAATCCCATCGAGGAGTTTTCCACCAAATTAAAACCAAATTCCTTCTAATTTTGGGTGGAAATGGAATAGGAAAGGCTAGGGAATTGTTTTTAGGTAGTGGTTTACCTTGATTTGCTGGAAGATCGACGAGAAAGTGGCTGGATAGAAATAAAATATATAAGGATAGAAATAAAATATATAAAGATAGAAATAGCTTGTTATACATAAAATACTCGAGATAGAAATAAAATATATAAAGAATAAATCAAGCTAGAGTGGTTGCATAAAAGAAAATGTCATTATGTCGCGATCGGAGTGCAGTGATCCCTCTTTCATGCCTCCAAACTCAAACTTTCATTCTCCTTCAGTGCAATATTACAATATAAAATCCTTTATGAAAACATCAAGTCAACAATAGATATATAGTAACATATCGTCAAAATACGTATATAATAAAATGAAGTTAAAGTAATTGTATCGAAATCAGAATTGAAAATAGAAAAAATTTCACCTACATACACGTCGGGTCACGTACTCCAAAGATATATAGGTAGTAACTTTGGGTTATGTTCAAACCATAAATAAATAATAAATAAAAATACTAACGTAGACAGCCTAATTGTCTACTTACTTAACGAAACCAACGAATAAGTTATTGATACTACGGTCTGCAGCCCACAATATCGACAACTCATTGTTGTCTCGATAAGTAAGTAACAAATTCCATAGGGTGCAATATTACCATCTTGCCCCTCATTGGGAAATACATATAAATTGTTTGATCAAAGTCTCAATCGTGCTCACGCACTACCCTCACGGGTAACATCAACAATAATAATAATTTTTCTATATCGTAATCTCGATCATTCAAATACATGTTCGTAATACTCCTCTGTCACTCATGTACTATGCATAAATCTCCACATTACGTCTCATCGATGTCATAACTAAACCAAAATTGTAACCATAGTTACAAGAAACTAAAATAAAGATAACTATGTGTTACACCCATGCTAATTGTAGAACGGACAAAATGCAACATGTCCACTTAGGTTTGAGTAGCTCATTTCAGACTAATCGTTAGTTTGAGGGTGAAATGTGGTCCGTGACAAAGTTTAATACATATGGCCTTCAAGAAGGCTCCCCAAGACTTTGAAATGAAACACATGTCACAGTAAGATATAGTAGTGACACACACATCATATAACCAAACAATGCAGTTCATAACGCCATAGTGAGCAGGTTAATATTGAATTTCCCTCGAGTTTAGCAAAACGATGCCAAGAAGAACAATCAAGAATTTGAGGGTCAAACAAGTCCATCAAATCTAGAATACAAGGTAATTGAAATTAATGCATGACACCTCGCTACAACGGTAGCTTCTAGAACATTCAATCACCAACAGTAAAAATTCGTTTAGTAGAGTATTTGTTGGGTGATTGAAGATTTACTGATCACAACTAAAATTTCAACGTCAGAGCGATTCTTCTAGATGATATGTCTGCCCCATAAACAATACAAAGTGTAGTAGGGTAGACACATACCCGAGGTTGACCGGAATGCCTTCTAGCACAAAGGATAAATATGGAATCACAATCAAAATAGACGCTGGTCTAAATGCCAGAAAAATCTGATAATTTCAAGAATGAGGAATTTTACCAAGTGGTCTAAACATAGTCCCTCTGGACCAACAAAAAATGAGCTAACTTGTCACGTTGGTCGATGGTCACTGAAACATCATCATAACCCCACATGTACAAGATGAATCGTACCATGAACTTAGGGTAAGATTTCCCATCTCCATTCGAATGCAAAATGTGATTATAACCACTTGAACAATTTCCTGATGATTTGTAAGTAACGTCAAACCAATGCTCGTGAATTCCAACTAAAATGGAATAGGACTGGTTGAAAGTATTTCAAGGGTAATGAATGTCTTTTTGCACAACCAGGATGATACACAATAGTACAATCGTAGACGTTGTCCTGGCTCTTCCATTGCCATTATCAGAATCTAACTATTTTCAAGAGAATGTGTATTTGAGAAGTCTAAGCTTAGTAAAAAATTTTGACAAGTTTCTCCACCAAGAAAAGTCATCCGGTTTTCAAATGAAGATGATATTTGTTGACTCTAGGTCATGGGTAAGATAATTCATTTCGAACGATTCTAATCGTTGGGAAGCAATATCGATACTCCTTCATGCTGCATTTACACAACCAAAACATCCAGAGAAAACGTCGTCGAGGATTTCGAAATGATTAATGTCATTGAAAGGTGTAAAGCGAAGGTGAGGTGAGACAATAGTTCGGTTGTCAAAAAATTTATTCATATCCACATCACCACTAAACCAAATTTCCTTAATTGATATGTGAAGAAAAACACTATAGCTTAGAAATCGCTAACAAATTGTCGATAAAATTGATAAGATAAAAGATATCTCTAATTTCACAACACTTTGTGAGAGTTTCAACTTCCTTCCACTACAATCTTTTTGGGAAAAGAAAAGAACATCGTCCACTGAGAGCACGTCTCCCAAGAAATGTACCTGCTCTAATCAAGTTTGAAAAATTTGGTATAAAGCTGACTATTGATATTTAGAGAATTTGTTCTCACTATCGAGGTAGATGAGAAGGTCGTCGATAAGACCACTATGAAATCGTCAGGCCATGGAGAAAAACTTGAGTTACAAAGGTTAGTTGGGTAAACCAGTAATTCGAAGTATGGATATTAACGGTTTTAATCATCACCCGATTGAGTTGCTAAAATCTAGGTACGATCCTAAGGTTCGGTCTTTCACCTTCGCAAATAGGTTCAAGGTTTCCTAGATAAGGTGTTTGGTTGGGTAATTTCTAATTAGTAAGCTTTTGCAACTAAGTTCTCTCAATGATGTAGGACTTGTTCGAAAAGATGTAAGGAAAAACTGGTATAGTAGGAGAAAGTGTATTGATGGTGTACTTCACTCCACCATTTGGTGATATCCCAGGTAAAATTTTGGAATATGACGCCAGAGGTGTACGTCCTCGGACGTACCATACTACTTCTTTTCACTACGCCAAGTGCGAATAGGTCTTCATAGCTTTCTCGATACTCAGTTCACTCTAACAGTGAGAAATTAACTTGTACTTCGATTCTACTATCTACATGTGGAAGTGATCGAAAAGGTGACTAGTCGGAAATGTTCTGTTTACCTAGCCAGATGATCAGGTAAAAACAACTATGAGTTTACTGTCCTAATACAAAACTTGCTCCTCAGTTTCCATGATTTAGTTTCTTTGGCTCAGGTAGTCACTGTTAATCAGTCTATCAGTCGCACCGCTAATTAACGCTTATACGATATTTTGATATTGTTTGCTACCTTGAAACTATGAACCGACGTTCTGGCATAAAGGTATCACTTCCAGATATTAGCATGTATCCGGTATCAGAAATCATACCGCCTGAATACTGGTTGACAGTTCCTAGATATCAGACAGTATCATCAATTAGTAGCGCCACTGTAGGCTGATTAAAGCACGCAAAGAATTGGTCTGGTGAGATGGTTTCATTAATTCTAGGGAAAATACTTACTAATTCGGGGATTTCTACTGACCGTAGTTATAACAACTCGTACACATGTGCCTATGCTCGTCAAAATGACGAGTATAGCACCAAAGGAACCCTGGAACCAATATTGGTTGAAATGTTCCTAGGTTATGAATGGAAATTACTAAAAATATCTACTTCGAAATAGGATTCAATGAAGTAAAATTTTCCTCCCAAAGATCCAGAATGATCCTTAATGCGTTTGAAAAGATTAGTGCTATCAGGGACCAAAAGTGATTGTCTCCCAGATGTTCTTCCGTCGAGTGCTACCACTTTAGCAACAGCTTGTCGCTCAAGACATTTCTGGAATCTTGACGAGGTAAACTTTGTAGAAATTCTAATATATGGTATGCTAACGGGTACTGCCAAGGAATCAAAACTACTTTTGGTTTCTTATCTCGAAAGGGTTGGTAATGATGACTGGTGGATGGTAAAGTCTTCGGTGGTACTCAATTACCGATATATTGGCCCTGCTTCAGGGCCACAAACTCGTCTTTAAGTTGGAATTTTCCTTGGCAGAAAGATTCTTTGTCTAAATCTAGATGCAGTCACCAAAATGTTCTTCTAGAAGGTCGATAAGTTATCTGCGAAACCTAAAACTTAAGAAAAGCTAACACATTTTTCATGATTCGACAAGGTGGCAAGATTCAACATTTAGGCTCAAGAATCGAGAATGCTTACATCACGCGGGTGATGAACACAATACTGCCCAAACTTATGCTCTAATACCAAACTGACACACCCCGACCTGGAATGCCCACTTGGACTCCGAATTGAGTTGTGTTGGCCAACACCTGGAAGGTGATGAAGCCATAAAGTGTAGTGATATGGAAAACGTGTATAAATTTAAACCTTAAAGTGTCTAATTTTAAAAGTGCGCTTGTGAATGGGAATGAACTCATTTCACACGTGATGTCAGAGCATAAGTAAAGTACATTAAGGTAGGATGAGAATCATACCAACGAAGGTAATCTCAATACCAAGATTTTCCAAAGATCCTCGTCAACAAGAAAGCTCAGCTACTAAAACCTGGAAAGGCGAAAAACAAAGGTGATTAGGCGTAAAAACAATCTTTGTAAAAACCTTTTCGAAAACATAGTAACCACTTGCTGTAAAACCAATATAGTTTCCAAAATATACATACTACATATGGTATGAAAATACTTACCGTAGCCTCCAAAATCTCAAGAATTCATTACAGCACAATATCTCATAAATAAGACATGACATCCATAATCACAAAATCTCACATAAGCAACATATCCTAATGGGTGCTCATCGATACATGCTGACACACGAGTTCATGCAGACGTATTCTGACATGAACAGAAATGGGTGTAATCATAATATACGCTATAGTGCTACAATCATGTGAAGACTGGTGATATTTGTGGTCACATACGAGTCGAAGTTGCCTATTGCAACCTGTACGACAGGACTAGCACCTACTTGGATCCAAAGCGAGTGTGAGGTGCAAATGTGAACATACACGTGAAAGACTGGCCCTACCCCTGGGTGAGCACTAACACCGGGTGCAACAAACGATGAACAGATAACACAAATATAGTCATGTCATAGTGATTCGATAGTTCTTATCAACATACTAACATTCATAGCCATTGGTATAATTATGGCATCAAAGATTATAAGCATACCTGTGCATCCTATAGGATGTAGCATATTTCATAAATTCCGTAATTTTTCTAATTCTTATAAACTTTAGTCTAATCCAGGTGTACGTGAGAAATTCTTTTTCAAATTCATAAATGGAAACTATCATTCTTATATATATACTATAAAAAGGAAAAAACTCACTCACCTGAAGTCCGCGCTACAACTCTCTAGCATGAATATCGAGGTATCACGAGCGATCGTCACCTAAAACAAATATCAAATCACGTCTCAGAATTCTTATTGATAGAATAGTAACTTACATAAAACACATCCCCAAGGACATTCTAGAATGATTTGTAACCTATTGACCAAAAGTCAACCGTCGGTCAAATGTCAACAATAGGGTCCACAATCCTACGTAACTTGATCTGGAAGATCCTTGCCCTGGATTTTGGATTCCTAACTTCCCAAGAGTTTCAATAAGCTTCTAGAACAACAACTTAAAGTTTCGGAACGATCCAACGGTCAGATCTCCGCCAATCACTAAAATTAAGTGGCGGCCAACTTTTAGATTTAGAAACTTAGAAAACCCATCCGAGAAGATCGGTACTTCAGATTCTCGATCCGTCAGTTCCTAATATACTTAAATATTACGTACTATTACGTATTAAAGTTTGGTAATGATATAACGGTTGGATCGTCATTTGCTACACTATTCAAGTAGCGGACCTTAATGGAACGATGTTCAAATGGTGGAATTTCGTCAATTGGAAATCACACATGGAATTGGGGTATCAAATTTAGCCTAAGAAGGTCTGGGGGTGCCTTGGCCCATGCGCCGCCGCCACGGCGTCCTGTCGCCCCTACTCGTCAGAAAATTCAACTATTTTTTAAAATTCTCAAATTTTACAAGAATGAAGATCTCAACAAGTAGAGCAAGTGTTATACCTATGACCAAGTCCAATTTGGCCGGGAAAGGCTTCAAATCACCACGAACCAGCCGGAACCCTAAAATTTGGGTGTTCCTCAATTCGTCAAAATCGTAGCTCCGCTTACCCCAAACTTGTTTGGGCTTTGATCCAGGCCTCAATGAGAGTTTAACAAGGGTGGTTATCGATGGTAGCACCTGCAGAAACGACGGAATTGCCGCCGACACCCGTGAATCCCGTCGGGGAGTTTTCCACCAAATTAAAACCAACTTCCTTCTCATTTTGGGTGGAAATGGAAGAGGGAAGGCTAGGGAATTGTTTCTAGGTAGTGGTTTACCTTGATTTGCAAGAAGAATGACCAGAAAGTCGTCGGATTCCATGAATCCCGATAGGTCGGGTGGAAGAAAAAACCGAGCAAGGGATCTGGTGTCCCTCCCCTCCCCTCCTTTCTCCTCTTTTCCTCTTTTATCATTGGCCGCCTTCTTCCTCTCTCATCTTCCCCTTGGCCGAATCTCTCTCATTTCTCTCCCGGAACTCTCCCCCCTTTTCTTTTCTTCTTTCCTTCTCTCATTCGTCCCTTTCCCTCAACTAATATTAATGTAATAACAAAATAATGTTAAAATAATAATATAATAACTATAAGAAATATATAAAATAATAAATAGTAATCTTTACAAAAGTACTTTTCGGATTTGTAGTTCCGTAAAATCTTCATCGTAGCCCCAACTTCGATTCTGCTTGCGCCTACGCATTCGTACCGTCAAGTACTTCGTGAATGCGGTAAGATAAAATAGTAACTTGCATGCGTCACTAAATGATGGTCAACTAAAGTCAATGATCTAGCCTCTAGGGCATTTTCGTCAATTCACTCTTTTGTCACATACATGCGTTCCTTGCAAAAAAACCCTAGAGGTTCGGGCTTGAGAGATGGTTTACTTGAGTAAGCTTCTCCATTTTCAATCCCAACCAAACGTGTACATCATGCTAAAGATTAGAAGATGTTGGTTTTTTTTTTCTAGAAGATTAGAAGAAAGTAATATTATTTGTGTATATTCTTTTTTTAAGAGAAATGTTTATCTCTAATTATATATACATATAGGGAATTGTTATTAGAACTCCAAAATTCTCATTCTACACTCCTAACTTTCTATATTTGGAAAGAAAAATACACTTGTGAGGAGCGTATAATGAGATTTTTGGAGTGCCAATAACACTTCCATATATATATATATATATATATATATAGGGTTATTTTAGGAATAATAGTGAGTGGGAAAATAATTTTTTTATTTTTTAACTTTTTATAGTGTGTGTAAATATAACGTGGGTGAGAAAATAAAACAACAGGGTGTGTCATAGCTCGTCCCGAATGTATATATTAGTTTGTCGTCGATAGCGTGGAAATGACGATTTTACCCTTGAGTGTTGAGTTGTGTGTGTGTAAATGGGCTATGAAATTGGACCAATCATTTTAAGTCCTAATCATTTGGATTTAATTAGGACTTAGATTTTCCTTGTTTTTGGTTGGTGACCCAAGTTGGACCACAAACACACCCACACTAACCCGTTGACCCTCTCTCCTTCTCTCCCTCTCGGATTTTTCCCATTTTTCGTACAAGTGTACGGTCAACCTCTCAACGAGCTTCACTAGTCACGGATCAAGGCTGTGAAGGTGACTTTCTTACTCCTTGCGAGCTCAAGAACTCATCAATACCCTTAGTGGGTTTTAAGTGGTTTTGAGACTTATGAAGGTAATATTTTTACTTTACTAGCACATTGGATCGATTTTGGAGTGGTTTTAACGTTAGAACACTCGGGTTTATCGAGTTGTAGATTTGGCAGATTTTCATGAGATTTTTCCAGCGAGTTTCCGTTGATTTTAGGACCATTGAAAGGTACGATCATGTTCTACTTGTTGAGGGCTTCATTTTGGTATAAAATTTGTGAAATTTGGTGTAGAAATGAGAAAGATATTGAAGTTTAAAGTTTTTTCCAGAATCCGACGATAGCAGCGGTAGTCGGTACCGGACTTCGGCGAACCAAGGAAGAATGAGGGGAATATTCAGTCAAAGTTGACGGAATATTCTTACTGCGTCAGGTATCTTTAACGGTATATTCTAATATTTAACAGAATATTCCCTAACGATGTTAGGGAATCCGTCAGTGTGTCAGGCAAGTGCCTGCGCGTGGGCGGGGCAAGGTGTCTGGCCGTGCCTTGGTCGGCACGTGAGGGCGCGTGGGACATCGAAAAAAATTTCTAAAAATATAGGGATGTTCGTGGGGTTGAGTAGGTCACAATGGTATATTCAAATACCCCATTTGAGCAATGTATAAGAAGCGATTACCTAGTTTTGTTTATGTGCTTAAAAAATAACGTTTAAATAGTTGTTTCGCATATAGGTGAGACTTATCCTGAAGACGAGTGTAGTCAAGCAAGGCTTGGGGGTTACAACCCTTCCACATATCAGTGAGTGGGCTTTTGGTTTTCAGTATATATATATATTTATTTATTTATTTATTTATTTCCCAGAAAACTTAATTAAATGGTTTGATATTTTGAAATGCCATGTCAAATACTCTTTATGTTTAATTGTGCATTATTATGGTTACATACATATTGTTGCTCGACACTGTGGACGCTTAGGTAAGCTTCAGGTGAGTATATTGATGGTAGTGAGTACATTAGTGCTGAGATATATTTCGAGCTTATTATCCTGCACCCCGGTGTTAGTGCTCTGACCGAGGACAGGGACTAGCCTTCACGTGATCGTTCACCTCCCACACCACATGCTCACCTTAGATCCAAGGCAGGTGTCAGCCTGTCGTACAAACCACTTCAGGTGGTTCCGACTCGTAGGTGACTTGCGATACTTTGCACAGCCTTCACGTGATCGTAGCACTTAAGCGTATTTATTTACACCCAACCTGTCGTACAGACCACTTTAGGTGGTTCCGACTTGTATGCAGAGAACTAGTTGATGAGTTATAGACCCAGCCATACAGGTCACGTTATGTGACTCCGGCTTGCATACTATTTCATATTGATTGATTTCACCTGGCTTACTTATTTCTTTCCGAGATTTGACATGGTATATTCGGTGGATTTGCTATTTTGAATATGATTTTGGGATATAATCGTATATGCTATTTTTTGGGAATTATACAAGTTTTACAGTAAGGGGTTACTACTTTTGATAAATGAAATGGTTTTGAAAAGCTTTGTTTTTTCCCACTCACCTCTGTTTTGCATCCCTCCAGGTTTTAGGTAGGAGTTCTCGTTGGTGGCTCACGAGGAATTCACGGCAGCTCTGACAGATTATCACTAATGTAGGACCATCTTTGGTATTGTATAATTTGTAACTATCCTACTGGACTGCACCTAGGATACCTACGCTCTGGTTATGTGTAGTCACACTTATTCTCGTCTTTCACCTTATCTTATCTAGTGTCTTAGTCAGTTTGGTTTTTATTTATTCGCAATTCTTTATATTGTTATTCTTCCGCACTGCGCACATAGCTACGTCACTCTCAAGTGACGGTCAGCATGCCTCGATCTAGGTCGGGATGTGTCATGGTGGGTCTAGCAGCTCTCTTTTATTATGTTCTAAAATTTGTTCCATTTTTCCTATATTATCTTATGCATCACAAACTCACCAATGTGTTGGGTGGGCAATGATTGATTTTTTCATGTAAAAATGTGATTTTTCATTAAAATAAATAGTTCCATGAGCTTTTCGTTAAAGTTCCAAAAGAAAACTCTGGATAACTTTTAAAATTCAATGATAGAGTTCAAAAACCCGGATCACACGTTTAAACAATAATTTATTGTACCAATTTGAAAACGCAACCAATCACAAAAAACATAAATTCTCCTTTTCAAATGACCATCAAACGTTCATGAACTTCACATGCCCTAAATGATGTCATGCATGATGTGGTCAAATTGTGTGGTTGAGAATGGCGACCATTTATACAGTGAAACAAAGGAAGATGCGGCCACTCCCCATTAAAGGGATGAACAGGCCAATGCTTCCCAATTCAAACACCAATGCACACTCTTCCAAAAAAATAAAAACACCAATGCACACATGAATAAGGATGTTCCGCACATGTTGGGGAGCTGTTTTTTATTTCTTTTTCAACCAACTTTCAAGGGCGAGTGAGAAAGTTAGCTACCATTAAGCAGCCCATGAGAGGCATTCAGGTCAATCGAATTTATATATGCTTATTTTATTATTTTTTATTTATTATTTTTATCGGGATTTAACGGTCCTTTCAGCTGTAGGAAAATGAAATGCGGATGGAAAGGTATCATGATCACCACTCATAATTACAGAAATGCAGGCATACATAATAATTGAGCGTATGCACAATTTAATATCTTTACTTATCTTGTACTATATAAATAGTTTAATATATTTTAATACTAGCAAAAATGTTAGGCAAAAACAAGGTTCCCTAAATCACATGCAACCTACACACTTGAATCATGACCCTTCTTTTTCTTTATGCGTCGGAATATTTTAAGATCCAATTGCCCTTAATGATATTGTGAATCAGTTCCCCTCCCATGCATGCCTCAGTATATACATATACATATATATATATATATATATATATATATTGAGTCTTCCACGCTCTCATGATCTACCCAGAATAAGTCGGTCATTAGTATTGCCACTAGAGAGCCACACTGAGAGAGAGAGAGAGAGAGAGAGAGAGAGAGAGAGATTTTAGGGTTCCTTAATTCTATAGGGGCGGCTTATAGATGGGAAGGAGTCCTTGTTGTTCAAAGGATGAGGGGTTGAATAGAGGAGCATGGACAGCTATGGAAGACAAAGTACTGACTGAATATATCGGAAATCATGGTGAAGGGAAATGGAGAAACCTTCCCAAAAGAGCAGGTGAGATACACCCATACATATATCTGCGTGTGTGTCACTCATGAACCCTTTCTTACTAGGGGTCTCGTTCCACTATAGCAAAATTTGCACAATTGAAACATATAATTGTGACAAACAGTTGTTCATTCCCTGTACGTATATGTTTCAAAAGAAAATGTAGATCACGTAACGACATTTCATATATGGGTTTTTCAGGGCTCAAGAGATGTGGCAAAAGTTGCAGGCTGCGATGGTTGAACTACCTAAGACCTGACATCAAGAGAGGAAACATCACTCGTGATGAAGAAGAGCTCATCATCAGGCTTCACAAGCTCCTGGGCAACAGGTAATTATTATTTTTTTTTTTTTTTGGGGGGGGGGGGTGTTTATAATTATTAACAAAAATTGTGCGAGTTTTTCTTCGTATTAGTCTGGAATACACGAATTTAAATTTTGACCGTCAATGAGAATTTACTAAACTTTGACTTTCAATTGAAATGTCTCAACGTGAAATAACATAATGTATTGAGGTTTTTTATTTTTGTCGACTCATTTTGAGTTAGGTTCTCTACTTTGGTAATTTCGGATCCACTGCCCTTATATTATAAAATTTTTTAAAATTATCTTATCTGTGCAGATGGTCTTTGATAGCTGGAAGGCTTCCAGGCCGAACAGACAATGAAATCAAGAATTATTGGAACACTACAATTGGAAAGAGAATTCAAGTTGAAGGTCGCTCATGTTCTGATGGAAATCGTAGACCAACCCAAGAAAAACCAAAACCTACGCTGTCACCTAAACCTAGTACAAATATTTCATGCACCAAAGTGGTCAGAACCAAAGCATCAAGGTGCACAAAAGTGGTCTTGCCCCATGAGTCCCAAAAGTTTGGTTACAGTACTGAACAAGTGGTCAATGCAGCACCAACACTAAACCAGGCGGTGAATAATCCAATGGTGGGGATTGATGAACCTTTGTTACCAATGTCATTTTTGGACGATGAAAACAATAATTCGTGTGAGTTTTTGGTGGATTTTAAGATGGACGAGAATTTTCTATCCGATTTTCTTAATGTCGATTTCTCTGTGCTCTATAACAATGAGGGAGCTGGTAAAGCTGCTGCTGCTGCTACCACTGAAGACACGAGTAATAAGTTGCATGGCCCAGATCTCCGATCATCCAAGGCTCCTATCATTGAATCTGAATTGGACTGCTGGCTCGTAGATAATTAATACAGATCATTAATCAAATAATATATCTTAGTTCAACCTTCAAAACCCTAATTAGCTTATTATATGCATAATTCCCTATTAATTATGAGAAAAATACTTGTAATTATTGTGTCTATGTTTGTGTACGTGTGACGATGATGAAGTTGACTTTGATTATCTGGTAGTCAAATGGAACAACGGCCCAAGTTTTTGATCATTGAGAAGTCTAGCTACTATATTTTATGGTGATCTACAGTAGGAGGCTGTGTAAAAAAATAATTCCTCAGAATTCTCTCTCTACTGTATGTAGTTGTTTGTTGCAATAAAATCAATGAAAGAAATGGGCCAGTTTTAATTGATTCAAGTTGTCACATCTTCTTCTCCTTCCATTTCATTAACGTAAGACTAACAATTTTATACCTATTATACATATGGTGCTTTACCACAATGGCAATATACATATTATACTATGGTACTTTACCGCATTAGCGAAAAATAATTGTCACTACAGAAAAAAAAATTATTACAAGATGAAAAAGCTTCATTAATCAATTAAAAAAATAATTGCATATAAAAAATATTAAATACGAAGATTAAAAAAATTATATTGTAAAATTGAAACTAAGTATATACAACTAAAAAAAATTGTTCGTTCAAATATATTACATAAAAAAAAAGGAATTGTACACGTTCAAAAATCTCTTGGGCCTGAGTTTGATTATTTAGCCCACTCAAGGTCTTTCACAACCAAATAATCAAGAGGGCTAATGTTGCGGCCCAAAAATGTCACATGCAAACTTGACCAAGCCTTGAAGCCCAATTGTCATGCAAGTCTCTATTCAAGCCCAAATATAATGCAAAGGTGCGGGATTGAGGAAGAAATATATTTACGAACATGCCATGCTACGGTAATTAGACCGGATTACGCCATGCCTATTTATCACGCTAATCACTATTCATGCTAAGATAAGCCCAAGTCACATGAATTGTGGTGTGGATGGTTACAGGAGTTCATTGGGCCTATGTGGAGTCAAGATTATAAAAGACTTCGGGTTGCTTGGGAGCCAAAAGTCCAAGCCCATAACCTTTGTATTCCACGTGGGTAAGTTTGAGAGAGAACTAGCCTAGTTTGCCTCTTTCCCTAGCAAGCCAACCTCTTAGTTAGGACTAAACTAGATTCCAACATTAAATGCACTCTAAGCTCAGCAAGTCAGGCATTTAATGATTTCCCTTCCTTGCTTGCACAGACAATCAACGAGTGAAAACTATGAGGCGCGTTGCCTAAAGTAGCGCCTACGAAAGGCTAGCCCAAGAAAGCCGTGCCTTGGGAAGAAGCAGAATGCAGGTTTTAACAGTACAGATAACTTACAACAAAAGAGAAATAGTATGAGAGTTAGGGAGAAAGGAAGGGGAAGACCAAGCCACAAAAGGAGATCCCCTTGAAGCCTAGAGAAGAACCCTTCACTTACAAAAGGAAGGGGAGAGCCATTAAGCAAGGAAAGGAAGAACAGAGACAGAACCAAGAAATACCACATAAGAAATTCCACATCATGCCTCACTTGAGCAAGCCATTATTTACTTAATCATGTCATCTTCGAGGCATCTATCTAACCGGGATATTTCCTAAGACAAGCTAACTCCTTCGAGATATTCTGGGACTTGGTACGAAACCGAACCAAGGGAGATAAGAGGACATTCTCAAAGCTCAAATCCACATCAACCTAAAAGTTCCCCAACAGTTGCTTTTGTCAAAAATGATTGGTATTTAAAATGAAAATTTTAAAAATGTCAAACACTATTTAGACGAAATATAAGAATTTCTCCGATATTTAATTGATATGCTAGAAATATCGAAGAAATCTATCGAATTTAGCAAAAATTTAAGAATTTTTCCGATACATAGTGAATTTAGACTTCACCCTCCTCTTCATATCTTTTTCTGAATTTTCGGACATCAACCATATTGAAGAAATTTCAAACACTGCCAATATAGCATACCTATATTAAAATATAGTAATTATTTATTTATTGTCAGAATATTATAATTAATTAATTAATGTGTCCAAGCCAATGAACCAAACTTAAACAGATCGGGCCGAGTCGACGAAGCTCCAAATCCAATAGAAACTGTATCGGTTCTAGGAAAGCCTCTTTGAAACCCATTTCTCAAATTCCGGTCCCAACAGAATCGAATTGAAACTCCGATTTTTTTGACAAAGTTCAATTGAATTAAACTCAATTACCATATATTTGAGGCGTTCGATCGGAGATCGTCTGCAATGGCTACCACGGAGTCTCCGGGTGCTGTTAAAAAAGGTGAGACTTTTGGATTTCTTACGAAAACCCATTAATTCTCAATGATTAATTGGGGTTTTAAATCCTTTTAAACTGTTTTGATCAGTTTAGATTTTGGGTTTTCTGTTCTTTGATCGATGGTGTTTTTATTTTCTGGGTTTCTAATTTTGTGCAGTGGTTGTTCATCTGAGAGCTACTGGTGATGCTCCTATACTCAAGCAATCCAAATTCAAGGTATTCCTTTTTGTGGTTACAGACTTACAGTAGTGTTCATGAATCTTGAAATTGTATTCCACTTTATTTTATCATGGTTTATGATGAAGATTTTTTGTTTCAATAACATTGTTGGAATTCTTTAGATTTGTTTAGGGCATTTGTATTTGCACTGCTGATTTATATGAGCTTCTATATAGAAATCTGATTCGGTATGATCTCCATATGGGATGTTGAAAGTGAAATTAACCCTTTACTTTCTATGAAATTTTAGATTTCAAGCACTACGTTTGAGCCCTGCTTCTTTTAATTTTACTTTTTTGTCTCTGGTTTTATGTTTGTTGCTCTTGCTTGATTACCAATCCGGTAGTTCTTTCTATGAATTGAGACATGCTAGAATTCTGGTTAATTCATAGATCTCTAGCCATACTTAATAGCCTTAGGCATGTGAATGTGATAAAAGAGTAAGTTTTAGCCATATCGGTACAATGACAGGAAAGGATTAATTTTGCATACCGTATTGAATGAAAGTTTGTAGTATAATGGAATATATCTGGAATGATACTTAATGATGGGAGTTGATGCATTTTCATCTGTCTTGAATTGTCTCTGCAATGGATTAAAAGAAACAATAGATATTATGTCGGGACATCTAAATTCAAACAGCTGCTTTTTACCTCTTCTAGAAATCTTGTGCCACTGGCACTTGAAATTTTTTTTTTCTGTTTTGTTAGTTTTGTAATGGGATATGAAACTCAGTTCTCCTCAATGGATAGATTCTTGGAACCGACAAGTTTGCTAAAGTGATTGAGTTTCTACGAAGGCAACTTCACAAGGAGACCTTGGTAAATGATAAATGATCTCATCATTGTATCTTTAGATAATTGTAGTAGTAGTCGATAAGTTTTGGTGTCCTAATCTCATCTTCCCGGTTTTGCAGTTTGTATATGTAAACAGTGCATTCTCGCCAAACCCAGATGAATTGGTGATTGATCTGTATAATGTAAGTTTGTATAACTCAAGAAATATTATTATAACTTGATTTTTAAAGTTGTGTGGTTCAGTTTATCAGTTCCAAAATCTTTTGGTGGAGGGAAGTGATAAATTGCATCATTTGTTAAGTGTGGTTAAGATTCTAGTGATGTGTTATGCTCAACCTGTTTAGGATAAATGCAGGATTCTACTAACTTGTCTTTATCAACATTGCAGAATTTTGGTTTTGATGGTAAACTGGTGGTTAACTATGCTTGCTCCATGGCATGGGGCTGACACTCAGGTTCGGGCTGGCACACAATGTAAGTAAGTATGCAGTTTATGCATCAGTTCGGAATTACTTTTCTGTATTTTTTTTCTTAATAAGTATTTTATTTATCTCGATATTATTAGATATGTCCTCGGGATACAATACCAAATTAGCCTGAACAATCACTTCTCTTCCTCTCCCAAAAGATAATGATCTTTTGAGTGTTCTTTGATCACTAACTTATATTAGCGCTGCTTGTTCAGGTGAACACAAAAGAGTTCATTCTGCAAAAGCAAAGGGAACGTGAGTTTTCGTCAATTGAAACTTCTGAGCAGGTGGAGATACGGTAGAAAAGACCATAGTTCAAAACTTTTTCTTTTTGTATATATGCTATGATTTCCTATTGGTAGGGATGTAACTTTTGTTAGTTCTCCATCAATATCCAAAGATGTAATGTCAAAACTGGATTCATAATGTTACTGTTCATCAACTACCTTTATTCCATATTCGAAAGTATTTTTGTCGATCTAAGAGCATCCTGAAGTGATGCTGCAAAACAACCAAAACTATATTTTTTAAGAGTCAAGAGTCGAACTCAAAAAATTCATCTTCAATTCAAGAGTCAATCTGGAGAAAAATAAGAGAGAAGGTTGTTTTAGAAAATAAGTGGATTGGGTTTTGAATTGCCTTCATAGTTGGAATGAGTTTGAACAAGAATGGTTGTTCACACTCTGACTTCTGAAGCACACGTATCGATTCGAATTTAATCAAAGTTTCTACATCGTTTGGAAAGAAAAAAAAATATAATCAAAGTTTGCTAACAGATAATGTTGTTGGAGATAAAAAGCTAATTTGAGTAAGTTAAATGGTTTTTAATTACAATATTCACTTGCTAGTTTAAAAGCATCTCTAAAAAGATAAGTTACTACTTCTTCAAGTTAGCAAATTGGGATTCACAAAGTATTTTATTCAAAAGTATTGTTTAATAAATAGTATGAAAATAAAATTTGGGGTCTCATAAGATAAGATAAAGTTAAGATATGAATATTTTCAAGTGAGATGAAATTTAAGGAGTTGGTTGAAAAGTGAGTTGAGTTAATACATTTTTAAATAGCATAAAAGTGCCAAATGAGTATGCAAAGGACTTTTAGAGAAAAAAATTGCTGCTATTAGTGATAATTTGGACATTTTGAGATCGACGTCCAACCAGTTAATGGATACAAGTGGGAGAAAGATATTTAGAGATTTCTGTATAGCAGGGGCTTAATGGCAATGGTCCTAAAAATTGATGGAAATTTTGTATTTTTCCTTTGGTTTGGGATAGGTGAATTACTTGGTCTCTGAATTTCAAACTAAATTGAGCAGTGGCTAAAAACTCAGTGCAATACAAGTTCTAAGAAATTGACCGGAAGGTTTGGCCTTCCCTTCGGCAAAAGATGACATGAGATTAAGTGATTAAAAGCGTTTATTCTTGTGTTCGATATTATGTGTTCAATGAATGAGAGTTTGGGTTTTTTTTTTTATTATGCATTGGTGTATACAACATACTAAATTTTTTGGCCGTTGGATCTTTGCTTATTGCATCATTGGCTACACGTCTAATCCGTCATTCATTTGGTGCATACCGTACACTAGAACATAAGATAATTTTCTAAGCTCTTAGATATATAGATTGAAACTTCTAATGCACTTGTAGAGAAGTTATCGCTATGTATATTCATACTTACAAATAATTAATATGAATTCATGTGTGACAGAATAGACAAATCGACTTTATAGGAACTGATATTATATCTGTGAAAGGTATAATAAACAAATGTGTGGGTGTACTGTTTGTCTGCCTAACAATTTCTTGACCTATATATGGATGCAACATGAACAATTATTCAGGCTGGAAGGACCACATCTCTTTCAGCATTTCCCGGGAGAAGGACTTGCATGGCACGAGTTTACCGTCACATGACGTTCCGTGCTAATAATACATGACATGTATTAGCTTTTTTCTACATGTCCTTATATTGGCACAAAACGGCACTGTAAGAGTAAACATGTGTCATGCAAGTTGTTCTCACCATAGCTGAAGCTCAATTTCATGAATAAACTTTGATTGCATGGTGTCCAAATTATATATACTCATACATAGGTCACCCCATTGTCAATGACTTTCAACATCAACGAATAGAGGATATGATATGAACATCTATAAGGTAATCACCACTCACTGACCAAAGGAAAATACCACAAACCTGTATTGTAATGAAACTTGAAACTAGGGGCTTATTGACCAAAATATCTAGAGGATTAAAATTCAAATATAAACAATGAGAATGTTATCGTATGTCGTGGGCATGTGGAGCATTTCAGCTATTGAATGACGCTCAACTGATGACAACACTTCTCCATAATACAAATGAGATATTGTTATTTGGATATTCAAGTTTGTTTTGGTGTCTTTTAACACTACTATATAGACTAATATAATAAAATTTTGTATTCTCTAATTAGTCTTCGACTTGGTAAATATAAGCATGAATCACGACTTCACCACTAGTTTTTGTCCGTGACGTGTGTCAACTTAATTCAGATCGGAAAACAAATAGCAAAACACACTGTTTTTTTCATGTTAATTAACATCTCATGGTTGCAATTTTCTGATGAATAAAAAAGAACAAATAATTGTGGAACAAGTTAAAGATTTGTCCCAGGAAAGTCTGGCAAGCAAATGGTAAATTTTAAAAGCATACAGAGATGCAGCCTTCTGTCTTATCGTACATCACAGATTTATGCACTAACAAATTGTCCACAATATAATATGGACAAACTCAGTTTCTCTTTTTTCGTTACTCGCTATCTTTGCTTTAAATCCTCCACTATTAAAAAAGAATCTCTAGAACCAACTGGGAACTACATGACAAGCCATGCAGTGATTAGGCTTCTGTTCATCGTCTTTCAAATGCCTTAGATTGCTATCTTTCAACTTCCTTCTGCAGGTTCACTGTTTTCCACTTTACAAATATTTTACATGTATGTCTGCGTGTATATATTATATATGGACGCAGGGAGAGAGACACACACACACATATATATATATATAGAGAGAGAGAGAGAGAGAGAGAGAGTCTTGTATGTTTGTCCTCTGTATTTGTCGGGGGACGAAACTAAGTATTTAGAAAAAGAAAAAGAGTTTGCGAAGACCATTCTCCTTTCTTCTACCTCATGTTGGTATCGGATGAAATTTGGAAATTTTTACGTCCACATAAGAGAGTGATTCTACATTTGAAGGAGGAGTGCTCCCACCACTACACAATGTAAACCATCCATTTTTTTTTCTTTCGCTTTTCTTTATACAAGCCCTCATTGTGTGATCGTCTTTATACAAATAAATATAAAATGAAATTGAACCAAAAACAGAATTGATAAACTAATTCATATCGTCGACGATTATTTAATTACCGGAAATATTGTATATATTTGCCAAGTATGTATGTGCAGAAGAAAGGGCAGAAGTAAACTCATCTAAGTTTATATTGATGTACAATAGTTTCAGCGCACCGTCATGAACTCCATTAGCTCACAGACGGTGAAATTATGACATACAACTATGATTAATTAGCATGAAACTGCACTATTGGTCAGTTAAACCATCTGCCATCATCTTGTCCAAGGAACTTGCTCACCCACTCCAAATTCAAAAGCCCCTCATTGGAGAAATCAAAGAAATCATCCACATCAATATTAATGTTGGAGTTTTGATCACCTCCTTTAGATGCAGCACTTGTAGTACTAGTACTAGTACTAGTAGCACCCTCTTCCGATGACGAATCTTCTTTCATTTGTACACGATCCTTCTGATGATCTGTGGAGATCATTTGTCTTGTTAAATTGGCTCCATTTTGCTTCTCCTTCTGGTTCATTCTCTTGCTCAAATGAGAATTCCAGTAGTTTTTTATTTCATTATCTGTTCGACCCGGCAATCGCCCGGCAATCAAAGACCACCTAATAAGAAATTAAAAACCCATAAGAGAATGATCAATTTTGTAAGTAAATCTGACATTGGCAAGGACTATAGGATAAGGCGAGCAAAATTATATATCAGGGCCAAGTCATCGAACTGTCTCAACAGTCTACCTCCTGCTCTGAGCGATTAGAGGGATCCTAGACCCCAATTGAATACCCCCTAATCCTTCACACACTATTTATGTACTTTAAAATTTTGATGCTAATTATCGTATGAAATCAATGGATACCTATTTCCAAGAAGTTTGTGAAGCCTAACGATCAAGTCCTCTTCTTGCTCAGATATGTTGCCTCTCTTGATGTTTGGTCTGAGATAGTTCAACCATCTTAGCCTGCAACTTTTACCACACCTATTGAGGCCTGGATCAATCAAAATTAAGACACTTTTAAGCTCTCGATCATTATTCAATAAGTCGAGTACCTGCTTAATTTAATGTTAAGTATATATGATACACACACACACACACACACACATACCTGCTTTAGATGCAATTGTCTTCCACCTTTTTGCACCATGTATTTCAATAACCTCAGCCAGTTTCTGATCTTCTTCTGCTGTCCATGCTCCCCTGTTGACTTCCCTTTTTGTGTTTTTCATGGCTTCAACTCCCTTCACTTTCCGTCTATTAATGGAGCCTTTTGTCACAGGATCCATTGAGCCACTCAGAGAGATAGAAGGAGATTGTGTGAGGCTTTGGAAATCTGCGTTATGCAGAGAGGATGCTATTTTGGGTTTCTGTCATCTAACCTTCTTGATGGAAGAGAAGAACCCAACTACCACTTATAAGTCTCTCTCACTCTCTCTTATAATCTCTCTCTCTCTCTCCCAGGTTGAAAAAAAGAGACGTGATATTTTGATCATGGAATTGATGATTGAGCGACAAGAGAGCTATAAAGGTTGATGCTACATTGCACATACTAATACTACAAAGGCTGCCAAATATGAAAGTGTTTGATATAAATAATTTACTTAGTGCGCAAAAAGACAGCGAAAAGAAAAAGAAGAATTTGAGGTGAAAAGGGTAAAAACATAAGAGAAATGCTAATGGGATTTTTTCAAAATTAAGATTCTATAGACCTTCTTTCAATTCATAATAACATTAATTCTCGTGTGTAAACATGAAGTGACAAAAATTCTATAAAAAATTATACTTTGAGAGATTCTTAGCATTTCTCAAGATACAAATAGATACGACGACTGTGAGGAAAGTTAATCAGATCCCATGTAGGAAGAGGATTGTCTTGTTGTGGATATACGTGATTATTTGGCAAGCTGCACAATTTCTTTTTGCATGTGCAAGTTGTGGTAAATAAAATTAAAAAGAAAATAAAAGGGCATGCAGTCTTTTAATAAAAGTTTTACGTGACAAAAGGGATCAGGATTCTCTATGAGCTTAAGAGGCTGAGCCTCCTGAACAAATCATACGGCATGTTGGATCAAAATTCAACAGTTACAATTATTATAATTTTTAGATAAGTTTTCTGTTTGTAACCGTTGAATTTTAATACAACGGTCCGTGTGATTTGCTCAGAAAGCTCAGCCTCCTAAGTTCATGAAATGATCTTGATCCAAAAGGGAATAGTAGGGGGACAGATAGACAAAGGAAATGAATACAATATTAGGGTTTATAAGTAGCACTTTTGTCTTTGAAACAATACGTGCTGTGCTCTTTCAGTATCCAGAGCCCTAAAAAACCATAAAAATCTTAGAGTGAGTTGCATGAAGAAGTAATACGATTGGTTGGAGCACTTATTTCTCAGGGTGAAGGCCTCGAGTACTGGTCTTTGTGTTTCTAGGGTTTGAAGTAGACCAGACTGCACATGACCCTCACGTAAATAATACTAATTTAATTATTAGTTTGCTTAATTACTAGTTAATTACCTTTTATGTTATAATTTGCATTCAATATTGTAAATTGAACATATGCTTTGACCACAACAATTCTGACTCTTTTTTTTTCTTTGAACAATTGCCTAAATGTTAATTTTCTTTTTCTTTTTATTGCATAAAAGGGATCCTTAAATAGAAAGTATGTCTGGATTGGTTGAACTTGCTTTTAGGTGTGTGTAAAAAGCCCTCTCTATTTGTTTATTACCTAATCGTATTATATAATAATATTTTATTGCTCAATAAACGTGCTCGTGATCAAACCAATTTGACAAGAATATATATTAACAAAATAGGAATTAGGTTTCAAGTAGTTCTTAATTCAAAGATTAGGTGAAAGAAATATATAGGAGTATTATATGTGGACCAATGACAATATAGCTGACATATATGATCCCTTGATTTGCATCTGATTTTTTGTTGTGCACTTATAGTTTGGAATTTCATGGCATGCTGGATCTTCTGCATTTTTTTTTTTGTCAAACTAGATCTTCTGAAAATTCAATGCCACACATCTAGAAATGTGCATGTGTGGGTCACCTCTTTTCATCTACTACACTAAAAATGTGCATATGCAAATTTATGAGAACAACTTACTTACATGGAGAATACATTCATCACATCACTCATCATGTAATCTATAATGTGTGAGATAAAGAAAGTTGATATATCTCCATGACGGGTCAGTGGTCCTCCATCCATGATGTGGTACCATTTTACAACTTAGTTTAATGGGAAAATAGCAATTAATTAGTTTCTAATCAAATTTTGATTAGTTATGAAAAGATGAAAGGAATGTAGAGTTCAATGTAACAACATTTTATAATAAATTTTTAAGCCTAATAAGCCCA
The DNA here is from genome assembly GCF_042453785.1 of Malus domestica. Lineage (NCBI taxonomy): Eukaryota > Viridiplantae > Streptophyta > Magnoliopsida > Rosales > Rosaceae > Malus > Malus domestica. The sequence continues at coordinate 15,391,239 of NC_091669.1, read as the reverse complement.
AACAGAAAAGAACCTTTTAGCCTAATAAAAATGTACGTTATAATTATAGATAAAATTTACGTGTATTAGAGATTGTATATATAAGTGTGTTGGTCGTATGCATTACTCTAGAGTCTAGACATTATAATCAAGCTGCAAGACACGGTTTTCCCAAGATTATGTGCAGAAACATTTTAGCCTTATAATCCATTGCATCAGCATTCCAGTGAACCCTTTGGTTACAAGTTGAAGTCTAAGCATATCCTGCTTGATTTTTGCCCGTGCGTATCATCAAGTGTCATCTACAAACTAAATGATTGTGTTCTTCAAAATGTATTAATTCCAGATGAGTCACATGACTTGGGAAACAGCGATCGATGCAGCAGCAGCAAAGGTGGTGGATTGACAAACCATACGACAAAACTAGTCAGTGAAAATCACTGTTCATGAAATTAATCTTTCTTCATACTTAAACGACACTTGTCAAATTTATCGATGAGATATTACTCTAGAATTGGATCCTCTGATCATCTTGACCAGACAACACATACCGTTGATTTTTTATTTAACAATTATAATTATTATAATTTTAGGGAAATCTTCTTGTTTGTAACTATTTGATCAAAATCCAAAGGTCTATATTATTCGACCAGGAGGATCCCGAGGCATTGCCTGAGAGAGGATCCAATTCCATTACTCTATCTACCAACATGATCCTCCTTAGATTCTTTTATTGAGGATCCTAGAGATCTGAATCTAGTACGTTTGTCGTACATAGTGCGATCAATTTTTATCAGGTACTGTTTGTGTGTTAATTTTAAATAAAAATATTTAAAATAATTTTTTACCGCACAATATACGATGAACAGACATAATTCGCAGAATTCCGAAATCCTCACAAAGATGATCCGGTGAGGATCCGGATTCCTCTATGTAGTAAGGTGTTGTGAATCAATAGTATATAGCTTCTATTGGAATATTAATATTATGCTAGCAGAGTAGGAAGCTAACTGTGCCCATTACCATTGCTCTTTACACATTTTTACAAAAGCTGTATCGCGAATTAGATTACAAATGGCCTATAGTCGGAGAATATATATGGGGACAGTTCTTATAACAAGTGAATCTTTTTACGGATTTTTTAGTATGTACTGGTCTACTAGAATGTGAATCTTTATATTCCAAAATTTTTAGCCGCACACTTAACACTTCATTGATCTTGTGCATGTCGGAGCATAATAAATTTCTTATCGTTTTACAGTACATTTTGCTAACTTGTGTTGGAGTTTTGTGATTGTAGGCAAAGTACGAATGTGAAACAACTTAATTTGATATCGAAAATGTACAATGAACTTTTTCGCATGTGCGCGTGAGGATAAAGAATGAGTTAATAATTAAAGGAAAATAGTTATACACTAATAGTGCCAAAGGTGTTTTGAAAAAACCTCACACATGGATGGTTCAGTTGAAACTAAGTAGCTTTGTGTTGGACCTAAACGGTTAAGTTAGGAGCCATAAGGGTAGCAGATCATATTTAGTACTGAGAGTCAATCAACAACTTAAACGTATGTTCATAATAATTATACTAACATCAATCCCTCATACATGTAAAACTGTGATGAGGCAATTTAGTTAAAACAACTTTCTAATCCAAGGTGTGGTGTGCATGTGTGAAGCTTGGGATTCTTACAAGCCAAACAAAACAAGTTGGCACGGAAAAATGATAAAGAAAAATAGGCGTGCATCAGAATTGGATATGTACAGGGCGAAAGAAGGTAGTCACTTTGTCAGTGCCAGATTTTTATATGAGATTCAGAGATTACCCGATTAATTAATACCTATTCAACAATATTTAGATGCCCTATGATTATGGAATGAGGATAGCAAGTTGGCACGTCCACATTTGACCACAATTAGGGTTTGTATTTTCTTTAATACATATAATATTAGGGTAAATTACATAAAACTACTTTAACTATTAGATCATTAACAGTTTCATACCTTGTCTTTAAAAAGTTTAAATGTCATACCTTATCTTTGAATTTGTTGCAATGTCATACATTCCGTCAGTTATCTATCAATTCCACTGTTAAATGCTGGCGTGGCATGAGACATGGTCCACTTTATATTAATAAATATTAAATAATTAAATAAATAAAAAACGAAACCCAGATCCCATCCGCTTCATCATCTTTATCTTCCCATCCCCCTCCCCCCCCCAAAAAAAAACCTTCCTTCCAAACCCAAAACCCTACCCCCACTCCCTCGCAAACGCACCCCCCCCCCATTTCTCCCTCCTGAGCCTCCCACCCACCTCCCTCTCCTCCACTCTCTTCACCTTCCCTCCCATTCAAAATCTAACAAACAAATGAATAAAAAATAAATAAATAAAAAAAACCAGTTGAGGTGGTCCGACTTCAATGGGAAGGAAGGGTTGGGTAGGGTGCGACGATTTGGACAATCTGGTTGGGGTTCTGGGTTTGGAAGGAAGGTTTTTTTTTGGGGGGGGGGGGTGGGGGGTGGACGGGAAGATGAAGATGATGAAGGGGATGGGGTTTCGGGGGTTGGGGGTGAGGGTGATGGGATTTGGGTTTCGTTTTTTTTTTTTTTTAATTTTTTTTTAATTTTTTTAATAGAAAATGGGCCCTGTCAGCATTTAACAGAGGAATTGACACACAACTGATGGAAGGTATGACACTGCAATAAATTCGAAGATAAGGTATGACATTGAAACTTTTTAAAGACGAGGTATGAAACTGTTAATGACCCAATAATTAAGGTAGTTTTATGTAATTTACCCATAATATTATCTACACTAAGATGCGAGAGAGACGACTAAGCCTCCCATTCATTGTTTATTTGTGTTTTAATACCATTTTTGCACAAAACATACACGCACGCCCTTCTTCTTTTAGCCATTAAAATGAACAAACTATAAGTAAGTCCACCCCTAAAGACTTTGCGCCAACACCCAGCGCATTTATCCACTCAAGTGAACAGTAATATACTTCAGTGAACAGTAATATACCAAAGCATCTCCACCCCTAACAAAAAATAGCCTAGTCAATTTTATTAAAATATTATTATTTTTTATTATAAAATAATAAAAATAATAAATTTATTATATTTAAAAATAAATTTAAAAAAATTTAAAAAAAAAGTCAGGAACCTCCACGGTTCCACTAGAACTCTATACTCTCCCTCTACATCCCCAAACGCCACTCCCGACGCCAACTCGCTTTAACCTCCCTCTGCATCTCTCTCTTTCTCTCTATTGGGTGGAGCTTTGCAAAAACCCACCACCCTGTGCAATGATAATCCCACCGGATTCCAACTTTCCTTCCGGTTCACAATCCCCAATCTTTATTCCTCCACAATATTCCAACAATTTTGCCTATCAAATTCCCTATCAATCCAACCCCACTAACCCAATTTGATCTTTTCCTCAACCGGTGGTTCCCTCGGCAGTAGCTGCCGCGGATCCAGCCTGTCACCTGCTCAGCACCGACCTGTATGACAATTCGGGCTGGTACCCGTGGGCCCGTGTTAGATTCCGAGGTCAGACGCCTTTTGGTGAAGGCCCCGAAATCTCCCTCCGCCCCAAAATCAACCTCAACCCCGATGAGCTCTGCGACGTGTTGATCGTGTGTGAGGTTGATGGCCCGGCTGACGTCAGATGGCCCGGCATGTGGGTCTATCAATTTTAGGCTGGTCTTTTGCCTGGCTTGGGCTGGGTGCCAGTCAAAATGCTCGACTAGAGTGGATAGCTTGGGTGCCAGGCTGGTTTTTTGGCTGGGTGATGGCCTATCAGTTCCCCGGTGGAACTACTCTAAAGGAGAATTAAGCTTCAGAATTAAAACAGGCATAACAAGTGAAGAAAAAAAGCCTCAGTCATTCTTTTGTTTATATTAGGTTGGATACACAACATACTCTTCTCCAATAACTAAATTTGATTGTCCAAACAGTTAGAGAAATGTGTCAAACAATGTAAAATTGAACGTAATTTGACAAAAAGAAAATTCAATAAACAAGTGAATGGTTTCATTACTAACAACACGTAGTCTTTTATGATAAAAATTAACATTTAATGAGTATGAAAACGGTTTAAGTGGGGAGCAATATCAATGTTGGATCATGTACAAATAGATTACTGGTTCAAAACTCTAAAATTTTAACAAACAGTTGGATCATGTGTTGCCCAATCCCAATACAAAGGAGTTTATATTATTCAATACCCTTTCCTAGGAGTCCAGTTAGGAGTCCAGTTATGGGCTCCATTACGAGCTAACCAAATCAAGTCCACACCAGGGCCTAAGCCCTGGGAGATTATGACCCGACCCAGGCAAAGCCTCCATGTGGATTTATAAAATGGGGTGCGCTATCCACACACCACATTTTACTTCTCACACACTCCTTGATAATTTATGTCCGTTGATCTACTTCAATTCATCCGATTCGACGGCCGAAAATTAAAAAAGTGTGTGAGAAGTAAAATGGGATGTGTGGATATCACACCTGTCTCTATTGTTGGACTGTTCTTGGGTGTTCATAGAATCAACCATGATAATTCCAAAGGTTGATGATCTGGAGGGGCTGGGTCATTCCACAATAGATCACCGTACAATATACATTGTCTTTTAAGTGGACCTCTATAGTCTGTCAAGTTTCTTTGCTTTTTGAGTGCACATTTAACAGTTAATTTCCGACAATTTATATCATATAGGAAAATTAATGAAAAAACCTTGAAAACTTTGAGTTTTAACGTTAAAGACAAAATAAAGGGTAAAGTGAATAGGACCAAGATTGATTTTTTAGTGTAAAAATGTGGTTTTTCGTTAAAATAAACAGTACCGGGAACTTTTCGTTAAAGTTCCCCTAAAAATACTACTTAAGTCTTCTATTTTATCCCCTTCACTGCTTGCAACTGTACAACTAATGACACTAGTTTGTAATTTTCATTCGATTTGGATACATTAATGTTGTAGAAATTCGATTGTCCACTTATTAATTTGGGTAAATATAAAGGAAAACTAATTAAAAGGGTTTGAAAACTTTGAGTTTTAATGATAAGGACAAAATAAATGGTAAAGTGAATAGTACCATGATTGATTTTTTTGTGTAAAAATGTGGTTTTTCGTTAAAGTGAACAATACCAAGAACTTTTCATTAAAGTTCCCTAAATATAATTGAAATATACATATAATTATATATTTTGATTGACCTAAAATCAAATGACTCGAGAAGCCTAAAACTTTAGCATTAAAGAAGCCGAGCAACACATAATTAGGCCATAACCCTTTGTGCGGGCCAATAAAAGCGGGTAACATACTTAAGCGCTATTGAGAGTTCTAGGAATCTAAACAAATATGGCTTGACCATCACAATTGTTTGATGATGGGGAATCGGTTCATTTGGGATTGAGCATCTCCAATGGTGTAGGCAAACAAAATAAATAAAATTGTACAATCTATACTATAATAGTTGACGTTAAGAGTTGCCAACCTGATTGTCTCATTGAAAAAGTGTCACTCAATAAAATAGGTAAACAAAGTAGGTAAAATTTTATTTTTATTTCATCTTTAACATATGTGTTTATCATTTATCTTTGTCTTCTCTACATGGAATACTTTATTATAAGTAGAGACGTGAGACCCCATTTGACACACCCCGATCCCGATATTCCCTGAATACCAGGATAGGCACGTGCTGGCTGACACACGAGGGTGACAAAAGCCATTTGTAGAGTGCAAATGCTAAGAATAAGGAATAGATAAGACTTATAAATATAAAAGAATCAAGAATAAGCATTTAAGGAACGTGTTCAAAGCATACAACTAATTAGAGTACTAGAGGAAATAATATAAAATTAGATGAACAAAGGAGTGGGTTCGATACTGAGAGGACTTGAAGATGCCGATGTAGAAATGCTTAGATGCCGGGATTGTATGCCTTGATTCTAAGTCTTGAAGATGGCGCAAAACAAACATGAGTTGACCAAGTTGATATATATATAGTAAAACAGTTATCAATGTACTAACCCCCAGGTTTGATGAAAACACATATATAATGATAAACATAGGTTTTTCGAAACCTAGCATGATGTGCAATGTCTCAAAAGAATAACTTGTATATATAATAATCACTAGTGAATTGTCTAATAACCCCCAAGCCCCATGCCGACTCACCGTCCATGTGCTAAATAGCCAGAGGAAACAGACTTCAAGCCCTATGCCAACACCAAATCGTCGCCCGGGACGGACCGGATTCTATCTTTACGTCCTGTAGCGGAAATGACCACTAGATAAGTACAAAACCACTAAACATATATATCTTGAAAAGCAACTTCATAGTATAAAGTCATCCATCATCTATACTATAAAAAGGTGTTCGAAACATATTTTAAATATCATATTGTCATCCATCGGATATTCTATAGGAACATGAGTTATAGGAAAAATATAAAATAGCCTCAGTAAGCATGCTATCTTAAAGCGTTTCATAGAACATAATCATTAAATCATATTTTTCCATGTATGCATTTCTACTATTAAAACATGCATTTTTAGAAGGAGTCAACTCACAGTACTTCACTGCCGAAGAGCCACGCAACTAGCGAAGACAGAAATGCCACTATAATTGCCCCTAATCACATAAATGGCTCAATTAATAAAACTATATAATAGCAATAGAATTTGGGAAAACGGATATTGGAAACATATTCAAAACGTCGAATTACCCTAAGAAATGTCCTGGATAAATTTCGTAAACATCAATAGAATATTCTCTAATGGAATATTCTCCATAAAGGGTTTTGGGCCGACTAGGGTTTAGGGTTAGGACTTGGGTTAGGTTTAGGTTCAGGATAAAGGGTTAATGGGTTTAGGTTAATGAGTTAGGGAATTAGGTTGATAAAAGGCTTAGGGTAAATAATTGGGTTTAGAGTTTTTAAACTAAAAGGGTTTATTAGGTTAGGGCCCTAGGTTTTAGGGCTTAAAGAGGAAAGGGCTTAAAGCCCTGGTTCAAAAGGCCCAAAGGCTTTTAGCCTAAGGGTTTCTGTGTTCAACAAGGGAACGGGCCGAAGGCCCTAATTTAAACATGGCCCAAAGGCCTTTATAATTAAACAATTAAAATTAAAACAAAATAAAAGGAAAAAGGGTTTGGGCTGAGCTCGGATCTAACGGGCCTAAAGCCCCAGTTCTAAATGGCCTAAAAGGCCTGGGTTTTCTAGAATGTGGGTAGCCGGACCCATTCGAAAGAGAAGGCCGGATTCGGCCGGAATTTACACAAACTTTAAACGGCCATAACTTTGTCAATACTTAACGAAATCAAGTGATTCAAAAACGAAAATCATAGCCCTCGAAGAGACAAAGAGAATGGTACCTCACACCACATCTAAATCGCTGTTTTTTGACCGTAAAATGCCTCGAAAGCCTCGAAGATCGCCAAAAACTGGGTAAGATTCAAATGAGTATAACTTCTTCAATACTCAACGAAATTGAGTGAAACAAAAAGGAAAGTTGTAGTTCTCAGCGAGACGAAGAGATTGATATCTTACAGCCCGGACAAATCGTCATAGTTTGGCCGAAAATTGCCTCGAAAGTGGCGGTCTGCGTCGGAGCTCGTGTACGGGGCTTCATGGTTCGACTTCCAAGATGCCAAGACTATGGTTGAGTTCGTAGCGACGAGATAAAGACGATGGTGAAGTTGAAATTGTGATTTGATGATGATTTTAGGATATATGTTATGGGTGTGGCACGGTGAAGTAGAAGAAGAAAGAGAGTGAGAGACAGTGACGGGAAAGAGAGGGAAGAAGTAGACCAAAAAGGGGATGGGCTCACGTGGCATACAATTTAACACCAAAAATAATTTTAAAAGAAAACAATATCCAAAACAAAATGAAATTACATTACTTTTAGGAGTGAGGTTTTACACCATTTACCTATAATGTTGAAAGTACGCAACATTAGCTACTTTGTGGGTGTAGGCAAAATTTAAATACACCTTTCGAACATGTTTTTGCCTACGCAACCGGTCAAAATAAGCTTGTCTACTCCTTCTAAAAAACATATTTTTTAAAGGCGGTTTTTAATATGACTAACACCTGAGTCTTATGATGAAGCCCGACAGTATATACAATGATCAAGTTATATATGCAGAAGATTGAACCACAAAGGGGGCAACTATGTAAAATTAATGAGTGGTTATGTGTGTACCCAACTTTCATCTCTAACACTTAATTTATTTTTATACATTTATTTGGATATCCAAAATAATCTACTAAACTTTCGAGGATACTTTTCTTTTACTTTTATGAATTTATTTTTCACTGAACACCTAGTTTTTATTTTCTTTGGACACCCATTTTTCCGTTTCGAATGCCTCCATACCTTCCTTATGGGAAGGAGTATAATCTCTCTATTTGAAAAGTTCCAGAGAAGCACGACAAAGTGAAATTTAAATAAGTACGACAAAGTTTTAACATCGAAAAGTTTAGATAAACATGGCAAAATAAATTCAAAGGCCATATAATCTCTCTTTATTTGAAAAATTTCGGAGAAGGACGACAAAGTGAAATTTAAATAAGTACGACAAAGTTTTAACAATTTTAAAGTTTAGATAAACACGGCAAAATAAATTCAAAGGCCATATTTTCTAATAGTTCAATTTATTTTCATGACTTCGCTCCCTCCAAAGAAAGGTGGTCTAATCAATTGAGGCTAGAATGATTACTACATGACATGCATCAAAACACATTATATGTCAAGGGGTGTGCTATCCACACACCCTATTTTACTTCTCACACACCCCTTGATAATTTATATGAATTGATCTTCTTCAATAATCCGATCCGACGACCAAAAATTAAAAAGGTGTGTGAGATGTAAAATAGGGTGTGTGGATATCACACCCCATATGTCAATTGTTCCATTTGAACGATCGATGAAAGGTTGCAAGCCATGCATAAAGCAATTTCTACGTGACAAATAAATGTTCATCTATATCTATATTATTAAGAGAACACTCTTTGTCAACTTTTTTTCCATTTTTTCCTATTTTGCCCTCACTTTTGATTCATACTATTGACAAAAAGAGGGAAAAATAGTAATTTTGTACCTTTGACAAAATGACAATCATATCCCTATTTTTCCTATTTTACTTTTTTGTTTTTCATAAAATGACAATCGTATACTTATTTTTCCAATTTTACCCTCACTTTTGATGCACAATATTTACATAAGGAGGACAAAATATTGACATAAGGATGGCAAAATAGTATTTTTGTACCTATTAAACTTTTTGCCCCTTTTTCCTATTTTGCCCTCACTTTTGATACACAATATTTACATAAGGAGGGCAAAATAGTAATTTGGTATATTTTGAAAAAATAACAATCATATCCCTATTTTCCTTATTTTACCCTTACTTTTGATATACAATATTTACATAAGATAACAAATATGCACTTATTAAGAGAAATTGTCTCACCATCATTTTTTCATACAGGTAAGTGAAATGATGATGTTTTTTGGATAGTTTGAATGAACTGAAGCGGTTGCGCTTGAAGAGAACGCAGGAGGAGGTGGGCGGAGGTGGGCGGTTGAAGAGGCTTTAATTTTATACCTTTTGACAAAATCACACTCGTTAATAAAAAACAAAAAATAAAATGAAATTGTTCACAAATACAAAATGTGTACTCATCTTTTAGTTAACTTAGAAAACAAAGAGTCTCGGAAGGAAACATATACTTCAAAACAAAAAAATATTTGCTCCAACCTAAAGACAAAGAGGAAAAACAAAAAATTCTCTACCGCTTGGGTTTCTCATTAAGATAGGACGATTATTCTAAGGAAACTTTCATGAAGATGGTTTGAACTAAATTTATTTTAATAAAAAAAAACATGTTATAACTTTATTTAATGAAAAAAACTTAAATTTTAATAAAAAAAACTCTTAAATTTTAATAAAAAGACAAAAAAAAAAAACAAAAAAAACTTAAAGTTTAATGAAAAAAGACATAATTTTAATATTAAAAAAAAACTGACGCATGGATCTGCATGCCCCTCACACAAGCTGTTTATGAAACTTACTACACTATTTATAAAATATATTACACTGTTTATGAAATTTAATGGTACTACATTATTTATGAAACTTAACGGTACGACACTGTTTATGAAACTTAACGGTACTACAATGTTTGTGAAACTTAATTGTACGACACTGTTTATGAAACTTAACGATACTACACTGTTCGTCCAAGATTTTCAAGTTCTTTCACCAGAATGCAACGAAAAGATAAAAAAAAAAAAAAAAAACATGATAGAGATCAACATCCACACCGTTAAAGTCATGCATGGCTAAAAGATGTAGTTCTGAATCGAACGGAACCCACTTCAATTTGAAATTTGAAATTTAGAGGAATAAAATATGCTTGGATTATGTCAAATGGTTATGCAACTGAATAATTGGTTGGGTGCTCTTTGCATGCGCCTTTAGTTAGGTTTTTATTTTGTTATTTTATTTTATTTTTCTTATCCATATCATTAAATAAAGTTATAACATGATTTTTGGTTAAAACTCAAAATTTTGAAATCATTTTCATTAGTTTTTCTTTATTCTAAAACCTTGTAAAAGTTAACAAAGATATCTTTCACCATAAAATATTCCAAATTTGCTTGTGCTTCATCTAGTTAGAAATTTTTATGTGTATGTTACATTTTCACATGTTATTTAATTTACTCATATTATTATGCATGTATTTACTTATTAAAATTATATTGTAGGTCAATTATATCTATTTTATGACATAATGTCACAATATCCCACTAAAAGTTGATGTTGTTTAGGGCTAGTTTGGTATTGCTGTGCTTTGAAAAAAAGTTGCTGTGAGAATAAGCGGCTGTGAAATAAATCAGCAGAGTGTTTGGTAAACTTTTTTGTAAAAGTGCTTTTGGAAAAAAAAGCAGTCTGATAGTGAATCTTTTCATTAAAGGAGCACTGTAGCTCGGTATGCTTTGAAAAAAAGCTAGTTTTCCAAAGCTGCAAATAGCAGCTTCAGCTTTTTCCTTTGATTTCAGCTTATTCTCACATCAGCTTCCAAAATAAGCCCTTTTTTTTTTCAGTTTACCAAACACCTAAAACCCTTACAGCTTTTTTTCATGGATGTTTTTTTTAAGCACCTCACTCTCAAACCACCCCTTAAACCGTTCAAAGTATTTGTACATTTTGACAGAAAAAAAAAAGTATTTGTAAATTTGATTTTGAACTTGTTAGACAAAAAATAATAAAGTAATATTAGGAAGACTCAATTTGTAGATTAAATTTTAAAAACTTAAAAATATAAAAGTTGATTATTGGTTTATTATTTAAATATTAATAAACGTGTTCATTTTTTTTGATAATAAAATTTTCTGCTTGTCGTAGCCACCACTGCAGGAATATGACAAAGAAATGAAAGAGGGGAGAGGCACAGAGTCCAAGGATTTCAATACAAAACAGAAACAGTGGTAAGAATATAAAGACGAATGGGACTTCTGTAGTTTTTCACAAATCGGGTTTTAGGTCTACACGTCTATAAAGCCCCATAGAGAGGAACACCCTCCCCCCACAAGGACTAATGACTCTGAAGAAGTAAATCTATGGAACAAAAAAAAAACGAACACATACTTTCATATCCTAGCTAGCAAACTCGTTTCTCCCCCTTGTTCCCCATAACACTGCCACAAGTCCCCCCTTTTTGAAAGCTCATAAACTTCCCAAAAACCCAACTATTTGAGAGAGAGAGAGAGAGAGAGAGAGAGAGAGAGAGAGAGAGGTGTTTTTTGAGTGGGGTTAGTTATGAGTAATTGGTTGGGATTCTCTCTGGCTCCACACTTGAGGATCCATGAAGGATTTGGTGGGAGGGAAGAAGAACAAGAACATGTAGGAGGTGGAGGCTTCTCTTCTGAAATGACCATCATGCCCTTGCGCTCTGATGGTTCTCTCTGTGTTTCTGCTGACCCTTTCAGCCGCTCCAATGGCTCTGAAGGTATTGCATATAAAGTAGAAGCTTTTTTATAATTATTTTCTGGGTTCTCTCTTTCTGTGCATTCTTTTTTTTAGTATTTTCATATGATTTGTATAATTTTTGGAAGATTGGAGATATGAGAACCAAATGGGTGCAACAAGTGAGACAGCTGCAGACCCAAACGAAGACGGTCCAAAGCTTGAAGATTTCTTGGGCAGCTGCTACTCCAGCTCTCCTCCTCCAACTGATGAAACCAAAGCCTACAACTTCCACACCCAGCAAGACCAAAACCAAGACTCACCCATCTCCCAAATCAACGTCAACGAGTCTCCCAACTTCACCACCACCACACCCAGCAACGGAGAAATCGAACCCAGCAGAGATCGCTTTATCAATAATCAACCCTACACCCATTACTGCAATACCCTGAACCCAGCACAAAGCCTTGTCCCTAGTAATGGCATGTACAAATCTTGGTTGGGCCAAACGCTGCCCTTTTGCGATGAGAAATCATTATGTGGTGGTGATCATCAGTCCGCTCTCTCACTCACCATGTGTCCAAGCTTGCAAAATGGTAATAATAATAATAATATGGGTGTAATTTCTCATCAACAAATCCAAATAGTAGATAACAAGAAAAGGGCTGTTGGGAAATCTCCTGCTAGAGAACCAGTTCCTAGAAAATCTCTCGACACTTTTGGTCAGCGTACTTCTCAGTACCGGGGTGTCACCAGGTACATACCAACTATTTACTTTCTTTTCCTTTTCTTAGATTTTCTTTGTCGATACAAGCGATGGTGGATAGCCGGAAATTGAACTCGGAAGCTCGAGTACAGAAAGAATGCTACTATGAAAATATGTTCCTTTTTTTATTAACTTTTTTGTTCTTAAATTTATCTGTTTTAGGCATAGGTGGACTGGGAGATATGAGGCCCATCTGTGGGATAATAGTTGCAGAAAAGAAGGGCAAACAAGGAAAGGAAGGCAAGGTGAGAAAATTGTTATTAAAAGTATTTGGTTTTCTTTTTATAAATTTTTTTGGGGTACGTTTGTTTGTTAGAGGAATATACTAACGGTCTGGTTTTTTTTTTTTTTTTCTTTTTGTTTTTCCATGCATTTTGTTATGGGGTTGGTCTTTCTTCACACTATTGCAACTGCAGTTTATCTGGGTAAGTGAATCTTTAGCTCTGAACCTCTGATACCAATTTGCATGTATTTTCCTCTGATACCAATTTGCATGTATTTTCTGTATTCAGTTTTTGGACGTAACTTTTATTGATCGATTACATTAAAAGATATGCATTTTAATTTGTGAATTTTTTAAAAAAACTTTCATATTATTCGTTTCCCCTCTGCAAAACGATCATCAGGCGGTTATGATAAGGAGGAGAGAGCTGCTAGGGCTTATGATTTAGCTGCACTCAAGTATTGGGGTTCAACTACTCATATAAACTTCCCAGTAAGTTTTGGTCTCTACCACTCTTAAGATTTGGTTTTTATGTATTATAAAGCGATCGTTGTAAACTAAGTTAGTGAAAGGAGAGGGAGAGATTTCGACCCGTTAGTTGTTGAATAAATTCAAATATCCTAAAAACTGAAACAATTCACCAACAAATTATCAAAACTATTATTTGTTTTCTTCTGTAATTTTCTTCCTGTCTCTTTCTGCTGATCAGCTAAGTACTTATGAAAAAGAGTTAGAAGAGATGAAGAACATGACAAGGCAAGAATTTGTAGCCAATTTGAGAAGGTACATACCCTTTTACTACTTTCTGGACCATGATTTTCTTTTTCGAATTTGTAGCATCTTTTATATATTTATTTTAGTTTGAACTTTTTCTTGGTCTGAATGGCATCTTTTGATGTTGGTATTAGGAAAAGCAGTGGGTTTTCAAGAGGAGCCTCTGTATACAGAGGTGTGACAAGGTATGGCACACAGCAACTTTAATAATAGAGTTGCCATTATTTACTGCAATTTTTTTTTTTTTGCAGCCTTTTCAATTATCATAGTCAATAATAGGCAAACATTATTAAAAATGTCCATATGATATCAAACATTTCTAAATTTTAGTACATTATTAAATTCCAACCTCATCCAATTTCCTATCCTTTTTTTCCCCTCAAATCTGTCAAAACGAAATTATTTTCTTTGTCCTGACAGACACCATCAGCATGGAAGGTGGCAAGCTAGGATTGGCAGAGTTGCTGGAAACAAAGACTTGTACCTTGGAACATTTAGTAAGTTGATTTCACATAAATTAAAAATCCCTTATCAATTTTGAGGACTCTCTAGTACGTTGTTTCCTTATTTTATACGCTGAAATTTATTACCATTAAATTCGAGTTTTGGAACGAGAATCTAACAGTAAATTTTTTTAGTGTTCATAGAATACAGCGCAACATAATATAATTTTGTCAAATGAATCGAATTTATATACGACATTTTGAATGATTATGATGATGTTCTTGGTGTCGATTAATTTAGGCACACAAGAAGAAGCAGCTGAGGCTTATGACATTGCAGCAATCAAGTTTAGGGGCACAAGTGCTGTGACCAACTTTGACATGAGTAGGTATGATGTGAAGAGGATTTGCTCAAGCTCCACCCTCATTGCCAGTGACCTTGCCAAACGTTCACCGAAAGACTCAGCTCCTCCGGCCGCAGCGATCGAGGACTTCAATTCCTGCGCTTCGTCTACTTCTCCACATCCCCTTTTGGCCATCACAAGTGGTGGTGAACCTTCTGATGACTTGGCTGACATGATGTGGAACAATGCAGCAGAGGATCATTCAAACACAAACGCACCATTGGGTGCCTCAAGCCCAAAAAGTCATGAGTTTGGCATTGGAGGAGGTGATTATTCTCATGCTTATTTCTCAGCAGGAAATAATGGTGGGACTGATCACAGCAGGCTTGGAAATCTTGGTTTGGTTCAACAGGTTCCTATGTTTGCACTGTGGAATGACTAATCATTGTGAATTAGCAAAAGTAAGGAACACAAATTAGTCTCTAGGAATTGGTTAATTTGTGGTGGAAATTACGGTAGCTAGCTAAGTTAGATTGTAGAAATGAAGAGCAGAAATGTAACATGGAAGTTAATCTGGGTTCATGTTTTGGTGTTACATCTGATTAACTGTAACCGATATTGTTTAAGAACAAATTAACTGAAATTAGTGGTGACTCATGTTGTTCTGAGATCTGACTATAGAATCTAGCCAGCTGACCATAAATATCCCTTGAAAATAAAATACTTAATTAATTTAGGGTTTTTTGTTGTGTACTCAGTAATTTTATACTTCCGAGTTTTTAACTGTTGTATTGTCGGTAAATATATATTATGAAACCACGGTTATTCACTTCTTTCGGGGGCCAAGAAGAATCACATAGGGTTTCGAACTCGAGACCTCGGGGTTTTAGTTTTAAGGAAGTTTTGTAATTCGTTCTTTACTACTGTGCTATCAGCTCGTGGTGTCTTTTTATTATTATTTTTTTAGTATATCGATATTTTAACATTAGGAGGAAGAGGAGTTTGGCTAAACCATACAATGAACAACCTAATTTGCTATCGAATTTACTATTTATGAGATTCGAACCTATGATCTCTTGTTTTTAAATGAAGAGAAATGCCAGTTTCTTTTTATTATTAATTAAATTGTCTTATTTCATGCCTAAAAAAAATCCAATTTATCTTATTTTTCTATTAAATTGATATTAGTTCGATCTGTTGAGCGGAAACGTGGGATTTCCAACGTTACAAAAATTTAAAAATTTTGGGCCGCGCCACGTGGTACTTTGTGGAGCTTCAGATTCTGAAAATTTGAATACTTCAATTGCAAGGATTAATCCAACTCTACAAATTACCCAAAAAATTAAAAAGAAATCATTAAAAATGTTCAAAAAACTTACAAAGTCCATACTTATGAATTCTTATAAAGTTTAACTCAATTGCAAATTAAACATTTAAAATTAAACAAAAATCTACAGCGATAATTATACATGGAGAAAGACGAAAAAAAAACATTAAAAGATAAAAAATATATTGAAAATAGTGATCGTTTTTGTTCTTATCCTTTCTCCTTTCAAACTGAAAGACATACACAAAAATAATTACTGTTTTGAGTGGAGAGTAAACGCAATTTTATTGCCTTCGCCCTTCATCAATTGATATAATGCTCTAATTAGGAGACTATTGCCATAAATTTAGTCTATTTATTTTAACGAAAAGAAACAGAAAAAAAAATTATTATATCATGCTGTGTCACTTGGAAGATTGAAGTAGACAATTCGAAGTCCTTTTTTTTTTTGGTCATTCAATTCGGAGTACTTTGGATAGCAGTTGAGTAAACTGTGAAAACGATGGAAGCTATTAGATGAAGACCAACTTGACAAAAGTTCTTGTAATAAAGAATGAATTAAGTTTTTCTTGGGAAGGTAAAAGCGGTGACATCAAATATTTGTTATTCTTTGAGAAGAGATTTGACTTACTTTATCAAAATATAAGTATATTTAAAACGAAAAAAAAATTCTTCTCATGGCTCATGAGCCTCATGTAACATAAGTTCTACTAGGTTGAACATTGTAATTTTTCACCTTGAACGATGTTTATTTTTCGAAATACGTACTAAATAAAATTCGTGATGAATTTAGTTCTGTCAAGTAGTGTCTTGAAATAAAAACTTTATTTGGACACAACACAAGCAAAGTAATGTTGTAAAAGCTGTTTCTAAGATTTAATTTTATTGAATTTAGGCCTCAAAATCGTAGGCAAACTCATGCAGTGGAATTCTTTCTTCTTGGGCAGCAAAAGCGGTGCGTGCATGGCGGTTTGCTAAAATACGCAGGTTACGTAGTACATTATGGCGGAAAAGGTCAAAGAAGTGGGGGCACGTCCCTTTGACTCGCGGAAAAGAAAAAGAATCCAGCCAGTTTTTCCTGATAAGCTGAGACTGAGGAGGTGCGGTGCCTTAATTTGCGTGCCCTTTGGCATTTTCTGATGAACTGTGCAGCAGTGCGCCTCTCTCTATCTCTGGCAAAAGAGTAATGGTAAGATGAATAAGTTTGTAGAAATTGATAATTGAATTATTATTTAAATGTTGAAAAATATAATTATTTTTATTAATAATATATTATTTAGTTAAATTTATTTATAAATTTAGTATCTCTAAATTTTTAAATCTGACCATAATACGATTACATATGTTATACGTTATTATACAAATAAAAAACTTAAAAAATCTTCTTATATAATAATACAATCTAGTAATTTGATTCTAGTGGTATTACTACTCACAAGTAAATAAGAGATTTTATATTTAATTTTCGTTAAAAACGAATTTAAATGATTTTATTACTAACTTATTATAAGATTAAACTCATTTCCTCTACTTATAAATCATATCGATTGTTAAAAAAATAAAATAAAAAATACATGAGATACTGCACATTGAAAAATCTGTTCGGTCGAAGGGTCTGCAGGCATGCAGCCAACCAACCCATCAATCAAATCTAAAGACAGGTCAACAAGTACTTCGC
Organism: Malus domestica; assembly: GCF_042453785.1. Taxonomy (NCBI): domain Eukaryota; kingdom Viridiplantae; phylum Streptophyta; class Magnoliopsida; order Rosales; family Rosaceae; genus Malus; species Malus domestica. Next base: position 15,373,720 of record NC_091669.1, on the reverse strand, counting down.
TTCAATTAATTTGGATCAATTAAATTTCGTTTTTAATACCTGAATAAAGCCTAAACGGGAGGACGTTTTTAATGAGATATTTTTTAAAGAATAATGCTAGTTAGGCTAATTGTTGGGACAAATAAAAAATTATACGATGTATTATTAATAAAAAATAAACGTATTAATCACATTTAAGTAATAATTTAATTATAAATAATCTATTCATATTACTCTTTAGATTTGATTTAAAAAGTTGACTTTCTTAATATTACTCTTTTTGAAAAAGTAGATGACAATAATTTTGAATATTGTTCAAGATTATGGACTTTACAATAAATTGAATATAAGCTTGGCAAGTGAAAGCCACTTAATACTATGGTTTACTCATTTTTATTTTATTTTATTTGTGAGAGAAGTCTTATGTTTGATTCTCGCCAAATGTACATTTGAACATTATTACTAGTCTATTTCCTACTCTGTTAGTGTAAATAATATCGCTTGTTTAAAAAAAAAAATTTACTAAGTGTAAATCCAAGAAGAATTAATTGTAAAAAAAAGTTGGCTTAGTTTTTAAGGCTTCTTTTCTAAAATTTAGAGTTCATATAGAAGTGATTTTAAAATGACTAAAAACGATTTTGGTGAAAATATTTTTTTAACCAATTCTTAGTACTTAAAGTGTTTTGTATAAAAAAACACATAACTAGTGCTTATTCAAAAAGCACTTCAAGTGCCTTTAAAACCCACAAACATTTTCTTTAAAAAGACTTTCAATCATTTTAAAAACACTTCTAAAAGTGTCCTTAGATGTCAATTTTTATACTATTGAGTTGGAGTTTGTTTTGCCAGAAATCTGTAGCACGTGCTTTTAAAATTTAGAGAGTATTTTGAATTTTTTTAGGGTGATTTTGTATAAAATCAATCAAATGTTATGATATTGACAATATATCAATCAAATTTATTTCAATTATAAATAGGTCAATAAGACGTTAAGCTACATTAAAACACCTTAATCAAATTAAAATTACTATTCATGCCATTGTCATTTAAAACACCCAACCTCTTCATATGCCTCATTGTAAACCGCGTAAAACACTATCAGACTTCAACCTCCTTTGCCTTGCAGCCATAAAACGCCCTCAGACAACAACCTCCACCGCTTCCCACCACCTTCAACCTCCATTTTTTGGCCTCACAACAACTGCCTTTCAACTTTGTGCCACTCCGAAGGATTTCATACTTTTGCCCTAATTTTGACGAACAATTCCCACTTGCGCTTGAGAAATCACGATCAAGTTATTTTTTTTCTTCCTATTTTCTTCTTGTTCTTCAATTCTAATGTTTTAGGTTACTTAAGTTGTGTTTTTAAGAGATTTGGTGTAATTTTGCACATTACACCTTTTTTGGTTTTGAATTTGAGCTTGTTTGGATATTAAAATCAGTTTGGGCATATTACAGATTTAGTCTATTTAGATATATTTGCTAGCTCTGTGTATGTTTGTTTATTCATGGTGGTTATGTCGTTTAGCCTAATCACCACTCCTCGTGCTCTTTTTCTTAGGTTATGTGCTCCATTTCAAATTCTAAGTTTTGTGGATTCAGACACTGCAACGCAATGTCTGTTTCCTATTCTACGATTGTACATTGATATTCAAAAAGTTTTGTGAATTCAAACATTGTGTTCTAGTGTCTGTTTCTTGTTCTGTGATTGTACGTTGATATTCAAAAGTTTGTGATTTACGCAGTGTCTGTTTCTTGTTATGTGGATTCAGACACTTCGTTGCAGTGTTTGTCTCATGTTCTGTGATTATGCATTGATGTTCAAATAGTTTCCATGGATTCAGACACTACGTTGCATTGTTTGTTTCTTGTTCTACGACATGCGGTTTAATTTGATGCAAAGCGAAGAACTTTACTAGGGCTTGACATCCCGCAAATACTCTTGAAATAGAAGGGTGCCTTCGGGTACACGGACACATGTAGTGCATGGCTGTCGTTAACTCGTGCCGTAAGGTGTTGGGTTAATTCTCGCAACGAGCGCAACCCTCGTGTTTAGTTGCCACCGTCGAGTTTGAAACCCTAAGCAGATTGCCTGTGATAAGCCAGAGGAAGGTGAGGATGATGTCAAGTCATCATGTTCCTTATGCCCTGGGAGACACACATGCTACAATGGTCAGGATAAAGGGTCACGATCCTACAAGGGTGAGCTAACTCCAAAAACTCGTATTCAGTTCGGATTGTAGGCTGCATTACAATACAACTTTATACACTACAATACAATACTCGATAATATGGTAGAAAGAAATATCTGAATCTTTCTACAATACTATTGTATCTCTAGTCTGCCCATTTCATTTAAGACACGAAATTTTTATCCTTTTTGATATTCAAAAGTTTATGTGATTCCGATAATGTGTTGCAATGTCTGTTTCCTATTATGTGGATTCAGACACTGCAACGCAATGTCTATTTCATGTTTTGTGATTGTGCATTGATATTCAAATAGTTTATGTGGATTCAGACACTGTGTTGCAGTGTCTGTTTCCTGTTTATGTGATTGTACTTTGATATTCAAAAGTTTATTTGGTTTCGACACTGCGTTGTAGTGTATGTTTCTTGTTCTATAGATTCAAACACTTCATTGCAGTATTAGAGAGAGAAGAGACAGTGAAGAGGAAATAGTTAAGGCATGGTTGGACATAACGTGTGTTAAAATATAGAGAGAGATAAGGAAAGATGGATAGAAAAGTCAAATTCCAAGTATTTGTAATCACTTAAAGCCATTGTGACATTCATCATTGACCTAGGCCTAATTAATAAAAATATATCATTGATTAAGTCTAAAACAAAAATATGTCATTGATATATGTTTAAATAGTAACGTTTATTGATTTTTGGCTAAATTATTATTTTTATTTATTATTTATTTTCATTTGGAAGTTAGAGTTTCCTAAGAAGGTGGAGCTAGAATTTAAGTGTGGGGCACCAAAAAATAAAAGTGTAAAAATTATATAAACATCATTCGAAACAAAATTACTAAATTACCAATACATGCCATTTAATATTACGATATAGTAGTTTTTTTCTTCATTGGTAAGTGAGGTATTCTATATTCAATTCTTGCTAAAAGTAAATTTGAACCACATTATTGCTAGCCTATTGTGAGGTTTAACCCACTCCCCTAACCACCGTAGACCTACTCTAACCCTTGGAGTAAAACTCAAATTTTAGGTTCTAAACTTATCACAACTTGCTACAACCCTAGAAGCAAATATGAGTTTTAACCCACAACTCATTTCTGAGGCAAATTTAGGTAAGGATTTCTCATGGGTTAGTACGACTGGGTCACCATATATATGTATTTTTTTTTAGTTTTATATTTATAAATTCATTGAATCCAACGACTAAGATCTAATATGATCAAACCCAACGGTAAGAAAAAAAATTTAACGGTCCAAATTTAAATCCAACAAGTAATTAAAAAAAATTCTTTTATGTATTTCATATGCTTTCGTAGTGTTCCACGAGTTTCATGGTGTCTGTTAATGAATTTTCAATATTTATTTGAATCTAAATATTTTTAGGTTAAAAGGTTCATAAAATTAAACTAGGATAGTCTACATAATTTTTTCCCCAAAAAAAAAGTTCATTTAAGAAAAAAATTATCCTAAATTCATTTTTAATAATATCGGACAAAAAATTTAACCCAAAGGAATTGGAGGAGAAAATATGTTTCTGGGTTAAACCTAAATTTTTGAATTAAAAATTTTTGTTTTAACTCCAGGGTTTGAAATGATCCAAGTATAGATAATACGTTTGTTTAAAAAAAAAAAAAAATCTCCAAGACATTATCAAAAAGAACTCATAGAGAAATCTATGAATCAAACAAGATTTTTATTTTTTATTTTTAAGAAGCGATATTATCTACACTAAGCGGGTGGGGGAATTGACTAAACCTCACAATGGGTGGGTCAAAATATTGTGGTTCAAAATTGCCTTTGGTAAGAATTGAACTTAAGACTTCTCACTTACAAATGAAGAGAAATATCACTAGACCATAGTACTAAACGACATGAATCAAACAAGAATTATACTCATTGTCATAATTTTTTAAAGGAAAAAAGATAAATTAAAATAAAAGACAAAAATACATAAAACTGAGCTCAATCCCCAAATAGAAGAGTATATTCAATAAAGAAGGGCTTGACGTAGTAACATGGCAACTTTTCTCAAGATTTGTATTAATTACATTGCATTACTGTTTTGCTAATATGATATAAACAAGTTTTAAGATTGAGCATTCTTCAAACTATTCAATATTAAGAGCACTTTCATTGTAGGAAGGCCCTCCATGACAATTGGCAATTGAATCTCCTTCACTGAATAATAACTGTCTTTAATGAACAGTAATTGCCTTTTGTATTTCCACCCCTAAACTGAATAGTCATGGCAACATGCAATAAAATATAAATATTTTTTATTTTATAAAATAATAAAAAATAATTTTATTTGTAATTTTTGATAGGATTTTTAACCGGTCTCATTACCCCATGTGTCATTATCCAAAAGTAAAATTTTTTGTGATGGATTTTCGATAAGATTTTTAACTAATCCCGTCGCGTCACGTGCCACAATCTGTTTAGAATCTTTGACGATAGATTTCCAATAAGATTTTTAACCAATCCTGTAATGCCACGTGTCACAATCTGAGTGAAATCTTTGAGGATAGATTTCGATAAGATTTTTAACGAATCACGACGTACCACGTGGCATTATCTACAACCTAATCCTTTCTTTTTTCTCCATATAACCCACCATTCATTCTAATAAATCTCACACCAAAATCAAAATCTCTATCCTTATTCATAGTTTCTCTTTCCTTCTTACACTATCTTCTTCAATGATGTTGTAGGAAATCAATTAGCAAGAGAAAGAATTGTTTAAGCAAGGGGAAGATATGTTCAATCTCCAAGAAGGAGAAAATGAGATGGAAGACGAAGAGGATGAGGAGCGTAGAAGGAGTGATGACAAAGTAAGAAGCCAAAGAGCCTCACAATCCCGTCGAGTCGTCCAAGTTGTGGCTGAGATATTCAGGCCCAACCATTCCGCAAACATTGATAGAAGCAAGCAACAAAGAGGTAATGATCTCTTGGATGATTATTTTGTCCATAACAGTGCATTCCCTGATACGTACTTTTGACGTTGTTTTAGAATGCAACGACATTTGTTCAACAAAATCATGATTGCTATTTGCAACCATGGGTCTTCTGCCTGAGCAAAAAATTATTGCTGCCTTGCGGATGCTTGCATATGGAACATCTGCAGACCAAGTGGATGAGATAGTGAAAATGGGGAAATCAACCATTCTTAAGTCCTTAATGAAGTTTTGCTTCGCAATCGAATTTATCTACACCAAAGAGTACCTCCAGAGACCTACGACAATTGACTTGCAAAAGCTTCTGAAGAAGAGTGAGATGCGAGTTTTTCCTGGCATGATTGGAAGCATCGATTGTATGCACTGGACTTGGAAAAACTATCCAAGTGCATGGCAAAGAGCTTATGGGGACATAAAATGGGCAAAAAGTATCATTTTGGAGGCAATGGCATCATTTGATACATGGATTTGGCATGCTTTTTTTGGTGTTCCAGGATATCAAAATGACCTCAATATCCTTGCCCAATCTTCAGTGTTCAACGAGGTGCTACAAGGAAAAGCACTGAAAGTCACGTACTGGGTCATTGGACATAAGTACGATGGAGCATACTACCTAGCAGACAAAATTTACTCAAGGTGGACATCGTTTGTCAAAACAGTGCCACATCAGCTAAGTGAAAAGAAAAAGCACATCGTAAGATGTCAAGAGGGGTGTAGGAAGTATGTGGAACGTTGTTTTGGTATCTTCCAAGCTCATTGGGTTATTGTCAGGGGTGCTGCCAGATTGTTTGATTTAGAGTCACTTTGATCCATCATGATGACGTTTACCATTCTTCATAACATGATTGTGGAAGATGAGTATGATTATGATGTCATTGATGAGTTTGAGCCAGACACGGTGAACAATTCCAAAACATAAATATATTGTGCTCATGACGCCACCTAAGAACCCATGCAACACGAGCCATTAGAAAGGGATGGACGTTAGAATGAAAGTCTCATTCACCGATATATTTCACTCCAATCCTCATACTATCACAAAGTCAGGCAAAGTGACTTGATATAGCACTTGTGGGAATTGAAACATGCTCAAGAAACTTAAAAATAAGCTTGTGGTGGAAGAAGAATGCTCTTAGTTTGTTTGGTGTGTTTTTTAAGTTTATTTAGTGTGTTTTTTTTTTATTTGGTGTGTTTATGTAATTTTATTTGGTGTGTTTTTATGTAATTTTATTTGGTGTGTTTATGTTCTTTGAATAAAGATTCTCTTAGTTTAAATAAAGTACCAAATTAAATAAAGATACCCTTAGTTTAAATACTAAATTAAATAAATACGAAATTACATAAAGTACCAAAATAAATAAATATGAAATTACAACACAAAGTGATTGAAAAATTATGGGCTCCGATTATACAACAAATTCCTTAGTCCCTCGTGAATGGAAAATCATCACCTAACCAATTTGTGGTGCTAAGACCATCACCACTTGCTCTCTCTTCTCTTGCACACCTCTTCCGCAACACGTCAGTTTTCTTCGAATTCCAAAAATATTTAGAATTCAGAGACATCATATCTATAGGCTCCTTCATAATGTCACGATCTTGTTAAGCCCTTCTTTCTTCTTTAAGTTCTTCCCTTTCTTGCCTAAGTAGCTCTCTTTATCTCTCATTGGCTTGAAATAATCTTTCAGCACTGCAGCTTTTGCCTCATCTGTAGCCTTATCAGCCTCAAATTTAGCCATTTCCCGCACCAAAGTCAATTTATCTTAGCGAGCAAGTTCTTCCATATATTTTGCATAATCATTCTTGGAAGAACTCCATTTCTGTTTGAAGCCTTCTTACCTTGAGGCCTAAGTGGATAACGGGTCGATCTCGATACTTGTTTAGGGGTTGCTTCCGACACTTGTTCTATGTCACTTTCATGAACATGCGAGTTGTGATTTGGCATATAGTGTAAATGGGGGTTGTTCATGACAACTTCTGAACTGACTGACACAACTCTGATGGGACAATCTTTGACAATATTCCAACATTCCCACCGGTTGAATGATTTGTTTTTGTTTTTGGCATTATACCAAGCTTGCACTTGAAGTGTCCACAAAATGCAGGAGCAAAAAAAATTATAATCAAAGTAGATAATGTAAATTTGGGTATAGTACAAACAAATAAATAATGTATTATTACCTGATCCACGTAATTTTCCCCACTTCGAATATTAGTACTAGCTTGTGCCAAGGTGTTTCTCCAATGGGTAAACGATTGGCTAAGTATTCTCCAACGACTTGAGAGCGATTGTTCCGTTCTTTTGCCACCAATTTTCTCAAGAAAAAGGGAATGAATATTGCTCCACATTTCTTGCAACTGCATCTCATTACCCGTAATCTGATCATGAGTAACTTCAACCCAGCTAGAACATAAAGTAACATCTTCAATAAGCGTCCAATTCGTACCTGCATCATTCGCCATTTTTTTGGAAACAAAAGTATATAGAAACTTTGAGATAAAGATTGGAATGTGGTTGAAAGTATATGAGAAAATATGAAAGTGTTGTGTAAGGTGGAAGATAATGATAAGGTATTTATAGAAAATAAAATATTTTTTTTAAATTGTTTTTAAAAATTTAAATAAATTTTTATTAATTTTTAACAAGTATTAATTTTTTTATTAACTTAATTAATTTCGATTGTTGGATTACATAAAATTTGAAATCCAACCTTCCAGATTGTGACACGTGGCATAACAACAACATATCAAAATTTTTTCCCTTTTTTTATTTTTAAAGTTGAAAAACATGGACCGTTGATCTGGAATCGAACGACTCAGATTGTGCCATGTCATATAGCTGTTGGGGGAGTTTTGAAATTTTTTTTACCGTTGGAAATCAAACGGTCTAGAAAAAAAAAAGCCATTAAAATCCAACGGGCGAGTGGGTGCCATGTTGCACCTAGTAACGGTAACATATTAGAGTGTAAACCGCGGGCCCCACCATTTGAAATCTTGTTAGTGACGCGCCCTCACGCGTCTGACGCAAATTTTTTTATAACATGGCTGACATCAGCTTTGCATAACAAAACCCTCAGACACTAGGACCTTGGACTCCCACCCGTCCTCTCCCACGGGCTCCCCTTTAGCCCAATTGCTTGCATGGGCCATTCACCACGCTGGATTTGCTCTAAACTTTGTGTTGGGTTTTACGTCTCAAAATTAGGATGATGCAAAAAATTAAGTTTGTGTTACCTATTTGGTTTTGGTGTCCTTTTTGGCTTTGGATTTTGACTTCTTAGTTGGTTTCCTTGGTGGATAGATTTTGTTAATTACCTATTTGATTAGGATTTGTATTTACTTCCTATTAGGATTCTTATTGTAACCTAAGTCCTATGCACTATAAATAGGACCCTAGGGTTAGCGTATTTTGTGTGGCTCTTTCGTGTGGCAATTTGGTGAGAGTAATTGAGTTTGTTAGTTAGAGGGCAATTTGGGAGAATCTTCTCCATTAGTTTTGGGTTCTCTACTCGTTTGGTTTAAGGTTTGTAATTTGTGGGATTTGGGTTGTGAGAGTTTAAACACTATTTTGTAATCTTCGTTTGTTTAGTGAAATTCCTCGTCGTGTTTTGCTTGTGGACGTAGGCTTTACATCGAACCATGTAAATCTCTTGTGTTAGTTTGAGATTGTTTGATTTAGCTTTCACCTACAATGTTGATATTGGTACTTTGTTAGAATTCACTCCATTTGCACATAAAAGTACAACACTTTGGAGTAACTGGAGCTCAGAGTTATGGTTCGATATTCATGTTTAAATCATATTTTATAATGAGCACTTTTGTACTATTGTGCTCACTCCATTTCTTATCTCACTTATTTTGCCACCCATAATTAAAATTAAAAAATAATAGGATATTATTTTCACACCCAACATTATTCTTAAAATAACCTTAATATTTTGAATTTTTTTTTCTAAATTTATTTACGAATTTACAATTGGTTGTTGTAATGGACATATGCCGATACTGTGTGAGCGTCACACAATTTCAAAATTATCGACTTTGGAGAACTTGCAATCGATGGGGTTTAGAGGAGAAGCACTTGCTATATTCACTTCATGTTCCCAAATTCCCAATGAAATCTCAGGTCCCCAAACCCCTCTTAACTCTCATCGAGACCTGCACAAGCCTTCAACAACTCAAGCAAACCCACACAAAGTCTATAATCTCAGGCCTTTCCTACAACTAAATCACCGAGGGTGTAAGTTACACCGTGTAACCACTACGGCTCCAAAACTGCCTACCTCCACCCATTAGGCCTCTTGTACACATTTTTTTTATCACCGAATTCGAATCAATGTGGCACACTATCACGACAGAGAGGAGTGTTGGGTGATGGGTTGGCTATCAAGGTTGGTTTGTGGGGGTGACGTCGTTTGGGTTTTTATTTTTAACATTTTCATTTTTATTTTATTTAGAAGTAGGAATAGCAATTCTAATCGTTAAAATCGATAATCGTGGATAATCGTCCGAATGGATTGGATTTAGGTATGAAAATTCAGGTATATTTTGGATAGGAGGAAAAACCGTGAATAATATTTGGTTATGGTTTTGGATATGGTTATAGGAGTTCCCAATCCATATCCGGCCCCGAATCCGAACCGAATTATATATAATATAATAGTATTTACATATAATTATATATAATACAATTGTATTATAATATATATATATATATATATATATATATATGTCACAGCCCGTCCCGAAATATTAGAATATTCATTCTCGAGGACGTGAATTGACGGTTTTGCCTTTGGACAGGTTAAGTTATTTTGTGTTGTGGTGTGTATGTGATGGGAACTAAGTGATTATACAATTGAACTAATCCCTAAGTTTTGGACCTAAGTGAACTAAAAAGGGATTTGGTTTTGTTTTGGTTGATTGGTGACTTTTGGACCACACACATTACACCCTACTTTCTCTCTCTCTCACCCTCCCGTACTTTCTCTCTCTCAGATTCACTTTCTATCTCTTCTCTTTTGTACGGACGAGACCTAAAACCCTTGTAAACGTGATGGATCGAGGTGGAGAAGGGAACCATTGTGTTTGTGAGGACCATACGAGTTCAAAGGTACTATTTTTAGGTAAGGAAACCTTCGATTTCACGTGGAAACCCTATCTCCGATTTGAACATTGTTCATGCAAACGTTAAATCTTGTGTTTTTGGAAATTTCAAGCTCACATGGAGCTTAAGGAGATCCTTACGAGGCTCGGAGTACTTCGTTGGAGGTTTTTGGACGTCGGGATATCAAGATATGCAAGTTTAAAGTTTTGGCCGGAAGTTCAGAGATTCTCAGGCGAGATCCAGTGGTTTTTGGAGCTTGAAATTGGTATGATTTTATTCCAAATGTTGTAAGCTTCGTTTGGGTACAAATTTCATTAAATTTGGTTGAGAAACAACGAAGATATAAGGATTTGAAAAAATTCACAGTTTTCCAGCGACGACGACGGTCGCCGGAGTCTGAGGTTGAAGACGACGGGATATTCCGTCAATTCTGACGGAATATTCTGATGTCGTCAGTTAAGTTTAATGGAATCTGTTAGGATTTAACGGAATATTCCCTAATTGCTGTTACTATTTCCGTTAGGGCTCCCTACGCGGGGCGGCACATCTTGGCGTGCACTCGCAGGAGCGTGGCGGCGCGTGAGTGGATGAAAAATTATTTTAAAAATTTGGGGACAATTATGAGATTGTGTAGGTCACTGTGGTATATTCATATACCCAATTTGAGTTATGTATGAAGAGTTATTACATAGTTTAGTATATGTGCATTAAAGTGACGTTATTTCAGTACTTCTCCTATAGGCGAGACCTATCCGGAGGACGAGCGTAGCCAGGCTAAGCGTGGGGGTTACGACCCAGCTACATATCTGTGAGTGGGCAGTTATTTCAGTATATATATATATATATATATACACACTTGACATTTTTCCCAGAAAGCGTATTTAAAGGAAATGTGATTTAAATGCCATGTCATACCTGCCTCATATTTTAGTATATGCATTATCATAACTATGCATATTGTTGCATAATGTTGTGGAGGCTCATGTAAGCCCAGGTAAGTATGTTTGGTTATGTGAATTGTCGATGATATGATATGTGATTGAATAATGTTAAGCTCATAAAATTGCACCTAGGGTGATTGTGAATTAGCCAGAGATATGATACATGCCTGTTTATTATGTCACCTCCCGCACTATATGCTCATATTGGATCTAATTTAAGTGCACAGTCTTGTCGTACATACCTTATTTACGGTTCCGACTCGTAGGTGACTAGCGATTTATCGCCCGGCTATTATGTAAGAGTAGTATTGAGCATAATTATATTACACCCAATATTGTCGTACAAACCTTTCATTTGGTTCCGACTCTTATGTAGTTTATTGCCGTATAGGTCATTGTGGTGACTCCGACTAGATTGACTTTTGAGCTATGAATTGAGCCGTACAGACTGCCACAGGGGTTCCGGCTAGCATGTTATATTTCTATGAAATTATTCTTACCTGAATGATTTACTTTATTATATGTTGGCATGGCATACATATTATTATGATTATGTAAAGCATGATTTGAAGTGATATATTTATATACATATTTATGTATTCTATTTTCTGGGAAGGTAACTATATACTTGTTTTACAACGAGGGGTTAATATATTCAAAGGAAAATAAGGTTTTCATGTAAATGTGTTTTACTGACCCACTCAACTTTGTTTTTCGCCCCTCTAGGTCTTAGGTAGCAGAGTTTGGTGGCCACGAGGAATCCAACGGTGTTCTGACAGAATTCGAGAAAGTAGGATTCACCTTCGGGTGTTGTATTTTAGTAATTGTCCTACTTAACTGCAACTAGACTTTCTTATTGCTTTGAAAGTGTATTTACACACTTAAACTCTCACTAGCATCCTTTCTTAATTGGGATTGTTAGTCGCTTGGTTTTAAAATTTTAGTATTTCTCTTACTCTTTATCACTTCCGCTTTGCACTCATGGCTACGTCACTCTCACATGACGGCCAGCACGTCTCGACTCTGGTCGGGGTGTGTCAATATATATATATATATATAATATTTATTATTCACCGAATCCATTATCTTGAGAATACAAAATTTGTGTGAGTTGCATTTTGTGGGCAATTTCAAAAGTTTTGATATAAATCAAAATCTATGAGAATCCAGGCCAATAGTACTTATGAGAGATATCAAAGATCAGCCAACATTATCAATGTTTAGTTTTAATTTTTATGCTCCATAATATTCATTCATTAAATCATTTTATACATCCAATATTTAATGACGAAATTAATATTTTTACTAAATTATCATGCGTAAATTGAAGGAATATATTTTTTGTATTGACTAAGATGGGTATAATTGTTAACTGATGGAGAATCCGTTACCTGATGGGTATGGTTATGGATAATCCCAGATGGTTAATTTTCGTGGTTATGGGGATGGATAAAACATTTTCGTCCCAAACCGAACCGTTGCCATCCTTCAATGTGACATCCCGTCCCAAATTTTACATTTTTTGTTAATTTTTATAATGTTTATAATTATTTATTATTTAGTTATATTTTTAAAGAGGAAGAAGAGGAGAAAGAAGAAGTGGGGGGAAACGGGAGAAGGAAGAATGAGGGGCTACTGCCCAATCAGAGAGAGAGAGAGGGTAGACAAATGGGGAGAGGAGAGGAGAAGGTGACCAACCAGAGAAGGGAAAGGAGGGAGAAGAAAATGAAAAGGGAAACTGGGTTTCCCCCTTGACCCGCTCGACCCGACAAGCACCACGGCCAAATTCGGCAATTTTTCCGACGATTCAAACCTTCCCACTACCTGCAACCTACTCCATAACCTTCCCTCTTCATTTTCCATCCAAAATTAGAAGGAATTTGGTGGTAATTTTAGGAAAAATCGCACCGGTGGGTGTGACAGTTCCTGACCGAGATTCACCAAATTTTGAAATGATTTCATCAAATTACCACCACCAAAATACTGCCCTGAAGCTCAGGAACAAAGTCCAAACAAGTTTGGGGGCGTCAGAGTTGCTATGGAGCCGAATTGACAACACCTAAAACTAGGGTTTCCGATGGGTTTTAGCAAAATTGGGGCTCTTCCTGGCCAAATTGGCCTTGGCTTCAGGTATGAAAGTTACTCTACTCATTGAGATCTTCATTTCTATAAATTTTGGTAATTTTTTGAAATAGTTGGATTTTCAGGCGAGTCGGGGCGGCTGAATGCCACCCGCTGCGGCTCGTGCGGCGGTGCGTGGCCAGGGAGCCATCGATGTTATTCCTAGGCTAATTAGATGCTTTGAGTTCAGTTTTGGTAATTGTATGAGGTAGGTTGATTGTTAGAATCTAAATTCTCTACGTTACGTTAATAGGTCATTATATGAATTTACGATCTGACCGTTGCATTGTCACCAAACTTTAATATGCTATAGTACGTAACATTTGAGAATCATATAAACTTACGGATCTTCCCGAATTGGATTTGTAAGTTCATAAAATAAAATGTGGACCGCCACTTGATTTTGGCAATTGGCGGAGATTCGACCGTTGGATCATAATGAAACATTAGGACGTGGTTACAGGAACATGATGTGAATCTTGGGAAGTAACGGATCGGAAATCCGTGATGCTAATCTCCCAAAGTGAATTACGTAGGGATGTGTTTTATGTAAATTATGTATTTTATCGGTCAGAACTCTGAGATGTGATTTGATAATTGGCCGTAGGTGACGATGGTTCGTGATGTCTCGATATGCTTGCTAGGGAGTCGTAGTGCAGACATTAGGTGAGTGAGTCTTTTCCTTTCTATCGTGTATATATATATATATGTTGACAATTCCATAAACATTTATAATTTGATTATTGCTTATGATTACTATGAATGCTTTGAATTACTAGTGTGAACTACGAATGGCTTGATCCCTGTTTAGGGTACGTAGGCAGTCTAACGAGACGTTAGATGCATCCATACAAGAATTGAGACTAAATAACTGAGGCAATAGTCTTGTTTAGGGAATTGAATAATGTGAGGGACATTGGTGGAAAATGTGAGAGTTAACCTTACTACTTGGTGATTAATTGTTGGTTATAAAATAATGTGTGAAGAATCAAGAATTTGAAGTAAGGAAACGTAGGTAATGATAGTTAATTAAACTAGTGTCTAGTTGGGCTTATCATATATAATTATTTCCGAATATAAATAGTTCGAGAGTAGGGCGTTACAGCTTATGAATTTTATACCATATATATATGTATATAATTGATAATGCTATGTCATGTTTGGGTATCCAATCGCATCATGGTTTATCTATATATATATATTACCTGCACATAATTAATGTGAACGCTTAAAGCGCAAAGCTGAACGCAGGACACCCACGTAAGTTTAGGTGAGTTTATGGTATTAGTTGAAATGATAGAGTTATGGCAGGACTACATGCATGTTTTAGGCAACTCCGACACTATCGTACATGTTGCCCATGAGTTGTATATGTTACAATAGATGCAGTTAGAGCTCATAAACATGCACCCCGGTGTTAGTGCTCCCGTCCGTGGCCAAGGCATAGTCCTTCACGTGATGTTCACCTCCCGCACCTTATGCTCACCTTGGATCCAAGGTAGGTGAACAGTCATGTTGTACAAACCACTATAGGTTATTCCGACTGTAGGTGACCCGCGTTTATTCACACAGTCTTCAAGTGATTGTAGCACTTGAGCGTATTTATTTACACCCAGTCCTGTCGTACAAACCACTTTAGGTGGTTCCGACTCGTGCACAAGTATACTTATGTGCGCATATGTGATGAGCTATGGATAGGTTGTACAAGTCACTATAGGTGACTCTGACTTATGAGCTAACATATGTGATGCGATATGGATAAGTCGTACAAGTCACTATAAGTGACTCCGACTTATGAGCTAGCATATGTGATGAGATATGGATAAGTCGTACAGGTCACTATAGATGACTCCGACTTATGAGCTAGCATTGATTGATGAGATACGGATAAATCGTACATGTCACTATAGGTGACTCCGACTTATATGCTAGCGTTGATTGATGTGATATGGATAAGTCGTACATGTCACTATAGGTGACTCCGACTTGCGTGCTAGTATAGATTATTAATCACATGATTATTGATATTGTTGATGAGATGCGGTGTTGTGGTATATTTAAGGATTTACTGTTGATATACTTTTGATTTCACATTGATACGTGGTATGATTTTTCTGAAAACTATACAGGTGTTGCAGCGAGGGGTTATAATGTTTTATATGGTTTCTATTAAAATTTTATTTCTAGGGCCACTCAACCTTGTTTTATTTTTACCCTCCATGTTTTATTAGCTGAGCTTTCTTATCGTTGAAGATTCATGGCGATTCTTAGTATTGGATATTTTTTCGAGGGTACGATTCTTAATTTACTCTACTGTACTTATGCTCTAACGTCACGTGTGAAGTGGGTTCATTCCCGCTCAACAGTGCACTCTGGTATTTAGACACTCTTAGGTTTAAATTTATTCACATTTTTTCACATCATCACACTTTATGGCTTCGTCACCTTCCAAGTGTTTGCCAGTGCAACTCGATTTGAAGTCCTAGTAGACATTCCGGATCGGGGTGTGTCATTCAATGTCAATTTGCAAGAGGGCAAATTTGTCAACAAAATATTTAATTTGATGTGGTTGAAAAAAATAAGAGGAAAATGTGGGCTTAACAACACTCTTTATAATTGATGTAATTTTATTTGTGGTAAACACACTAATTTTTCTTTTAGAAAACTTCATTTTAATCATTGGCAAAGATAACTTTTAGATTAAAACCATGACTAAAATCAAAATCTAAGTTTAGTCCATTGATACATTAATAACCTCATTTATTAATTATATTTTGATTTTTTTAATTATTTCTCTTTTTCTTCCTAATTTTTAATATATTAATTTTATTTAATTATAATTATAATTTTCATTTCATTTATCATAATATATTTTGTTGTAAACATTTATGTCATATCCCAGCCCGGGCCCCACCACATCCCGGACTCGACTCCAACGTAGCACGATATTGTCCGCTTTAGGCCCAAACCACACCATCACGGTTTTGTTTATGGGAACTCACACGATAACTTCCTAGTGGGTCACCCATGGGATTGCTCTCGTGCAAACTCGCTTAACTTAAGAGTTCCTACAGAACCCGAAGCCAGTGAGCTCTCAAAAGGCCTTGTGTTATGTAGAGATGAGAATATACATATAAGGCTTATATGATCAACTCTCCAGGGCGATATGGGATGTAACAATCCACCCCCTTAGGGGCCCGACATCCTGGTTGGCACACTTCCGGCCAAGGATTGGATCTGATACCAAATTGTCATATCCCGGCCCGGACCACACCATCACGGTTTTGTTTCTGGGAATTCACACGAGAACTTCCCAGTGGGTCACCCATCATGGGATTGCTCTCGCGCAAACTCACTTAACTTCGGAGTTCCTACGAAACCCGAAATCAGTGAACTCCCAAAAGGCATCGTGCTAGGTAGACATGAGAATATACATATAAGGCTTACATGATCCACTCCCCAGGACGATGTGGGATGTAACATTTAGATAAACTAATTTTTGTTATACAATATATTTCGATGTACTTTGTCTTCATCATTTAGGTATATTAAATTCATTATAATAGATTTCGGTGCATACATTTAGGTACACACATTTCGGTACATACATTTCAATACAAATATTTAGGTACATTAATTCAATATAATACATTTCGGTACATATATTTAAGTACATTAATTTAATATAATATATTTTGGTGCATATATTTCGGTACATACATTTCGGTACTAACATTTAAATACATTAGTTCAATATAATACATTTCGGTACATTTAGATACATTAATTGAGTCTTCCAAGTTTGAAGAATGTTAAATAAAATTAATAAATTAAAATTTGTATATTAATAAATTTAAATATTTAATGGGAGACATTTAATAAAATTCACATTAATTATTTTGAATTAAGGACATATCAAGGGATTATAATCAATATGTAATCTCATACTAAATTTATTTTAAATTTTAATCTTCTTGAATGATTAAAGTTAAAAAAACCCCAAAAAATTTTGAATTAATTTTGAGATTCAGAAGAAAAAGAATGTGGGGAGACCAAAGTAAGACAACCACTAAATTCCAAGTGACAGATTTGTAATTAAGAATATGCATGCCAAATATTCTTTTTTTTTTTCCTTTTGGGTAAAATCCATGTCCAATATTTAATAACAGAAAGAGGAGTGTTATCTCTTTTTACATTTTACACACCTTACTTAATTTTCAATTATCAAATTAAATTAATTAAAGATGATCAGATAATAAAAATTAACAATATGTGGGTGAAAGATAAAATATGATGTGTGAAAGATAAAATATGGTGTGTTGATAACAACACCGTAAAAAAATATCACTCAAATAAGATATTATTCGTTTTTTCGAATATCCAACATTCCAATTCTACTGTTACTAGTATTTCTACTCAGTTGGGTTTTGATGCCCGTCGAGTTGGGTAGCGTTTGGTACGCAGACGGGACGGGACGGGACGGGACGGAACGGGACGGGACGGGACGGAACGGATGTTCTGTGTTGTGTTTGGTACGCGCAGGACGGAACATGCCAGTTGTTCCGTTCTGCGTTTGGTAGCGCATGGATAGAACGGAACCAAAAGATTAAAATGACTAAAATACCCATGTTCCGTTCTGCGTTTGGTAACACATGGACGGAACAGGACAGTTTTTTTTTTTTTTTTTTTTGGTTCAAATTTGAACACTATTATCCATTATTTGTTTTTCTTGGTCCAAATTTTAATAGGTATATGTTGTGTTCCACATGCAAACCCTTTTAAAATTTGTAATTTTTAATCTCCCAGTTTTCTACAACTCCATTCAAATTTTCAGCACAAACCCATCAAATTTTATTATGCAAATTGCAAAACCCACACCCTTATTCAATTTTTAGTTCCTAATTTTGGTCCTTTCAATTGTGGGTTGTTGTTCTGGGAGTTCAGGTTCTGCAAACATTAGAATTGGCCTTGATTCGATGGACACCCCTCTAAATATTCCCCATTGCATTGCGTGGCAAACCACACAAGAGCACAGGAGAAATGTTGAAGACCATGTTTCATGTTGTTCCGTTTTACGTTGTATTTGTTGTTTCGTGTGGTTTGGTTGGTTGTGGTTGATTATTGGAACCAAACACCGACGTCCGAACAGTAATGTGTTCAAAGGCATACTTTTCGCTTCGCAGGTAAATGAACCAGACCCGCATTAAACCACAAGCAAGCAATCTTAAGTCGACTCAAATAGATGGTAATAATATATAAAGCAAATTTCTTTGATCACTTGCATATCGAAACAAAATTTTTGAGATCTAGAACCATATCCAACTACAAATAGAAACTTAAAAACACAGCATTGGTCTGAAAGTAATACTGAAGATGTCAAGTCTTGATACAGGAAACGCACCAAAAGCAAGTCCCTTAGTCGAAAAGGCTGAAACCCATATCCTGCAAAAAAGAAAAAAACGATTTTAGTAGTTATTAAACAATCACAATAAAATTAGAACAGCCCAGCTTGCAAACAAAGCAAACTAGATATTATCAACAGCTGCATTTGACATAATATACTTACATCGTCTGATTCTTCCTTTTCTTCCACCTTCTCCTCCTCCTTCTGCTCGGCAGCGGCAGGAGCAGCAGCCCCACCACCACCGACGGCTGCAGGTGCGGAATAAGCAACTGCACCACCACCAGATGGAACAGATGCCAACTTCTCCCTTCCAGATGCGATTAGCTCGGTGATATCTTTTCCCTTGACTTCGGACAATAGCAACTCAATCTTGTCACTATCAGCCTCGGCTCCAACTGTAACCAAACAAATAATGAAGTTACATTTCAGAGTGCAAAACGTTGTTGTACAAATAATAATACACTTTTTTTAAATACTAGTACCAAGGGCAACCTAAGCATCTTCTCCGTGCAAACAGTACCTTGTCAAGGATAATTTACTACTAATGACACATCTCACATATGAAGGTATTTTCTAACTTTTCATCATCCCGGATAACATAATGACCGAATTCCAATGACAAAACCACTTCCATTTCAATACAGAAATTCAACCATGCGCATGGATATAGGTTGCAAGACTGATTATCAAAATTCCATCTCAAGTTAAAATTAATAAAAACTAATAGACGAAATGAGCATTACGCAACCGAAATCTCCACAATTTTGTTTTAACATATAAACTAAATGAATAACTCTTTCATCCAAAAGTGGATGGGTGCAGGACTAGAACCCTTGCCAATGGTGTAGGGGTTAAGAGTTCAAAACAAATTCAAGCTAAGAGGACTAACATGACTAGGAAACCTGTATATAAAAGACTACATATACTAATTATCAGCATCCGTATAACAAACCAAAAAAAATCCATCAAACATAAATTTAAATAAACCAAGAAAAGCCCACAAACGGAAATCCCAATTTAACACAAACAATACAATGACAATAATATCAATTTTAACTTGAATCGCACGTCGTTGCAGCAACAAAGAATTTTTTTTAATATAAAAGTTACCTGATCCAAGAATGTCCTTCAAGTCAGCAGCTAGCTGAGGGGCTCGCCTTCCCTCCCAAAACAGCGAGCAAGTATGCAGCAACAACCTTCATCTCTGCCCATCCAAACATCACAAGGAATCAGACACACACACACATTTAAACATACACATACACGCATATACATATGAGAATCGGAAGAGAAATTCAAAGATTTATGCACAAAAAAATCAGATTCAATTTTCTCTATGGTATTACGAAGATGGATGCAGGTATGTTGAGGAGAACTTACCGTATTACGTATAGGGTGAACAAAGAGAGAGCTTCGTAGCAGAGCTTCAATGGCGGCCGGATAGGGAGATGCAGATCTGAACAATTGGGTAAACAAAGAACTTACCGTATTACGTATAGGGTAAACAAAGAACAAATAAAAAAACATTTGAACAATTGGTTTTCACTGTAATGCCATCAAATTACAAAGAAATTTTTTTACAGAGAAAGAGAGACCGAGAGCTACACAAAAACAGATCGAACCTGGAACGGAGATGCAGATCTGAAGATGCTATACGGAAGAGGATCGCAGAGCTGCTACACGGAAGAGTTGCGAAGGGGAGATGCAGAGCCGCTACACGGAAGAGTTGCGAAGGGGAGATGCGAAGAAGATGAGGAGGAAGGTTGCGAAGAGGGTCAGCGGCTGAGAAGAAGAGAAATGGTTTTTAGGGTTTGTTATATGATTTTGATGCTGTAAATTTTGAAAAAGACAAGGGGCATTTTTGTCCTAAAATGTTAAAAATTTCTGTCCCACGGACGTGGAACAACCCGTTCCACGGGGGGGAGGTGGAACCAAAAATCATCAAAAACTTGTCCCGTGGAACACCTTGTCCCACTCGTTTTAGGCGCACCAAACGCGGGACGGAACGCCTCGTCCCGTTCCGTCCCGTCCCGTCCCACGTACCAAACGCACCCTTGGGGAATATGTACGTACGGAACGTGAGAAGTTTTGGCAGGGAGATAATTTGAGATAGATTTGGGGCAGGAATGGTGGATCCACATAAATCTATCAACAAAAACCTGGCAGGAACCGTAAATACACACAAAGAGACAATATCTAAAGGACAAGATACCTCATGCAATTGCAGCAGAGACATTTCTCCCATCATTGCTGCCCTAACCCTAACCCTACCCACAGCCCACACCCTCCCCCTCTTTACATCATGTAATCTATATTAGATTTTAGAGGTAATCTATATTAGATTTTAGAGGTAGGACTCCGGATTCTTTTCCTAGGAATTCTTGAGATGTTGTAATTGTGATTGTTTATTATATATTTTGTGATCAGTTTTCGTTAGATACTATTTATATTTAATTTTAAATTTTAAATTTTGAAATAATTTCTAATCGTATGATGTATAATGAACGGTCTCAATCACGAAATCTCGAGAATCCCCAAAAAAAGGATCCAGAGACGATCCTTTTCCTCTCCTATATTGTCTGAAGGCGTACAGTTTTAGGGTCAGCAGTGCTTTTTGGCTGATGGGGCTCAGTTTGCTTTGCATGGCTTAAGATTTTCTTACCAGCTATAGGTATTGCTTGCTGTGTGCTGATAGCTTCTGCGTTTGGTGAATAGCGTTTTGGATATATATTCCCAGAACCAAGAACCATTCCTTTAAATCTTGAGCTGGTTTTTGATGTGTGAAGTTACGAATTAGTAGTCAAACACCCAAAAAGATAAAATTACGCATAACGTAAACAGAGAGAGAGAAAAAAAACATCAATTTCCATTCAATGTTTGGTACTAAATAGTAAAAGATCGATTACCTAGTAAAAAGTAAATAGAAAAGATGAAATATGTTATCTTTGTTAAACAAATGTATTATGTTTTACAAGACTACAACTGCTTTATTATACGAACTTCAGTTGACTCAAATGATTATTTTAATTAGCAAGTAAAGTACATATGAGTTATTGTCCGTCATTAATTAGTATAAATCACAGAAAAAATGGATGAATTTCGTTGATTAGTATAAAGATTATGAAAACTTTCATCCTGATCAAGATCAAGGATTGAGAGTGATTAATATCGTTAGTTAGCATGTGTATATGTCTAAATTAAGGTTAGCAAGCCCTAGTTTGAAATAAGGTACCTGCAATTTCACTAGAGAGGTCCAAAAGGCACGAATCATGGCGGGATATGGATCAACCTTTCTTTCTGATGGTCACATCTCGTGCCTCAAGCCAGGTGCTACGTTTCAACATCTCTTAACCATTAAAAGAAACAAAAGCATCAATTTCCAAGGCAAACATCACATACTGCAACCATTTATGTGTAAAAAAAAGCCCTTATAATTGTCTTCCCTTCCTTTTTTCATGTTATTTCATGTCTTTCTGTTTTGTGTGATCACAGTTAAGCTACGTTAATATTTTATATTTTTTTTTTTAAAGATAATAAGACAAAAATAAATAGTAATATAAAATATCGATATGACTTAACCGTGATCACACAAAACAGGAGGGCATGGAAAGACATGAAAAATGAGAGGGTAGACAATCCTTGTCCTATAATATGTGGCTTTGGCCCATCCCCAACCCCATGCTATTTAGGGCTGGTTTGATATTGCTATGCTTTGAAAAAAAGCTGTTGTGAGAATAAGCGGCTGTGAAATAAATCAGCAGAGTGTTTGGTAAACTTTTTTGTAAAAGTGCTTTTGGAAAGAAAAAAAAAACAGTCTGATAGTGGGTCTTTTCATTAAAGGAGCACTGTAGCTCCGTGTGCTTTGAAAAAAAACTAGTTTTCCAAAGCTGCAAATAGCAGCTTCAGCTTTTTCTTTTGATTTCAGCTTATTCTTACAGCAGCTTCCAAAATAAGCTTTTTTTTTTCAGTTTACCAAACACCTAAAACCCTCACAGCTTTTTTTCATGGGTGCTTTTTTTTTAAGCACCTCACTCTCAAACCACACCTTATTCTCTTCATGTGTCTCTGCAATTCCAACATCTCTCTCTCATCTATATAGCGAACTTTGAGTAGGGAAGATGACCATTTTGTTACTATGTCATTTTCAGAAGAGCAACTTAAATGGCACTAGTGCATTTACAGTGTAGTATTTTTTGAAAAATAATATAGTGAGGGTAAAGTTCATTCATCTTCTGTTGTATCATAATATCATTAACACAAAATATTACTATAACAGTGTATTCATGCATTCTTTAGGTTTTGGAATTTTGATGGGACTATAACAGTGTATTCATGAATTCTTTAGGTTTTGGAATTTTGATGGGACAAAAGCTTGAGGCTTTGGGTGAGACCCATTTGCTAAGCAAGAGCCAGAGGACAGTTTGGCTGACATTGGTTTTGGGACACCGTAAAAAGAGAGACTGCGATATGCAGCTGCCTGCCGTGCCTCCAGTAAAAGGCTTATTAGATCCGGCCAAACGTGCTCCGTGCTCTAATAGTAGCTACACTGCACTGTGGTCTATGGCCTGCTCTCTCCCATGTGAACGTTGCTCCTTTCATTGAGGTTACTTTTGTAATTTTGGGGACAAAAAGTGGTCAAATAACATAGCATGCATGCCATTTGCAAGCGTACTTGTATTTTGCATTCACTGTTCTCTGTCCCAAAAATTTCATAGAATGTCTTCTTTCTCGTCCGATAGCCATGGCCAATCTTAATTTTATTTTTTCATTTTTATTATATTTTTACTATTAGTAAGAGGAGGTGGGAGAGAGGGTTCGAAAATATTACATTAATTTAGAAGAGGTGGAGTTTCGAACTCGTAACGCATAAATATAAACACAACAGCCTATTTATTAAAATATTGAATCATATGCAATTTTACTTTTTCATTTAACGTTTGAGTGTTAAAGAGATTAATTTGAAGATGTGAATAGGGATGTGCTATCCACACACCCCATTTTACTTCTCGCACTCTTGATAATTTTCATCTGTTGATTTTCTTCAATTCATCCGATCCGACGGCTGAAAATTAAAAAGGTGTGTGAGAAGTAAAACGGGGTGTGTGGATATCACACGCCATGTGAATATAGTTAAAGATAATAGGAAATTTCTAAAGAGGAGGTGCGAAATATGTAATGATAGGTGTAATTAAGTAGTGTTTAAAATATCGATATACAAAATTATGGAAATATTGATTGCATTCAAGAGTAATTATGAAAATTTGTAACGGGTTGATATATTTACTCATATACCCACCCCATTGCAAATTTAGTCAAAATTAGAGAAAAATTTCTCTAATTTCGACTAGATTAGAGAAAAATTTCTTAAAAAAAATTTAGAAGTTCGAAATCTCCAATGAATTCCAACAAAATTTCTGTATTGAATCAGTAAACATAGGGTGAAGTTTTTATTTTACCCCTATTTCCATATCAGTCCATGATTTTTCGAATATTTCGACAAAAATATTCGACAATTTCATAGATATTTTAAACACGCGGGGAGGGGGGGTAAGTAACATCCAATCTATCCAACAGATTTTATCTATCAATCCGAATCTTAATCATACAAATTACATAGTAATTTACTAAAACGATTGTTGTACCTTGTAGGTAGTAAAAATAATGAAATGTTGGTTCTTCTCGCACTCTATGCTTTTCATTTTATGATCATTAAGAATGTAGCTCAAAGAATACATAAAAAAATGGGTAAATTACACTTTCATACCTCAGGTTTGAGATCTATTTCAATTTCTTACATCTTTAAAACATTTCACTTTCATACCTTAAGTACTATTTTATTTCAAAATAATACCTCCGTTACATTTTTCATCTATTGATCCGTTAAATGATGACGTGGCTGCCAAATGTCTGCCACGTGGCAAAAAAACCTGAATTTTTACACACACACACACAAAAAAAAAAAGAATACCCCAGCGACCCACATCTGCAATCTGCAAGAAGAAGAAGCATCTGCAGCAGGAAAAGGGAAAAAAAAAATTAAGCGCGACCCGCATCTGTAGCAGGAAGAAGAAGAGGAAGAGGGAAAAAAAATTGAGCGCGACCCGCATCTGCAACAGGAAGAAGAAGAAGAAGAAGCATCTGCAGCATGAAGAGGGAAAAAACAAATTTGAGCGCGACCCGCATCTGCAGCAAGAAGAAGAAGAGGATGAGAAGGGAGAAGAAGAAGAAGAAGCAGGAAGAGGGAAAAAAAAATTGAGCGCGACCCGCATCTGTAGCAGGAAGAAGAAGAGGAAGAGGAGGGAGGAAGAAAAGAAAAAAAAAACCAACCCCCCCTCTCCTCGTGCGACCCTCCTCCATCCGCGATCTGGTGATTTTCAGTGTGGGTGAGTTTTGAAAATATTTTGAGTTTGAGATGATTTTAGGATTGGTTTTGTGGTAGATCCACCTAATCTTGGCCAGGATTTTAGGGGGATTTTTGGGAGGGGTGGCTTGGGTGGGATTTGGGGGGTTTTTTCCCTTCTTTCTTCCTCCCTCTTCCTCTTATTCTTCTTCTTCTTCTTGCAGATGTGGGTCGCTTGTCACATCTCGGACCCGTTCTACCACCGTAGCACAATATTGTCTGCTTTGGGCTTACCATTCTTACCATTCCCTCACGGTTTTGTTTTTTGGAACTCACAAGCAACTTCCCAGTAGGTCACCCATCTTGGGAGTGCTCTAACCTCCTTCTCGCTTAACTTCGGAGTTCCTACGGAACCCGAAGCCAATGAGCTCCCAAAAGGCCTCGTGCTAGGTAGGGATGAGAATATACATTTAAGGATCACTCCCCTGGGTGATGTGGGATGTCACAATCCACCCCCCTTAGGGGCCTGACGTCCTGGTCGGCACACTTTCGGATAAAGATTGGCTCTGATACCATTTGTCACATCCCGGGTCGTTCGACCACCGTAGCACGATATTGTCCGCTTTGGGCTTACCATTCCCTCACGGTTTTGTTTTTGTGAACTCACGAGTAACTTCTTAGTGGGTCACCCATCCTGGGAGTGCTCTGACTTCCTTTTCGCTTAACTTCGGAGTTCCTATGGAACCCGAAGCCAATGAGCTCCCAAAAGGTCTCATGCTAGGTAGGGATGAAAATATACATTTAAGGATCCTTCCCCTGGGCGAAGTGGGATGTCACATTGCTGGGTTTCAATTTTTATTTTTTTTTTGTAAAAATTCAGGTTTTTTTTTAAAAAACAATTTAATTTTTTTTTGCCATGTGGCAGACATTTGGCAGCCACATCAACATTTAAAGAATTAATGGATGAAAAATGTAACGGAGATATTATTTTGAAATAAAATAGTACTTAAGGTATGAAAATGAAATGTTTTAAAGATATTGTAAGAAATTGAAATAGAGCCCAAACCTGAGGTATGAAAGTATAATTTACCCTAAAAAAATCTTTTATTATTTATGCAATTAGTGTAGTGCCCCGACAACTGATAATGTTAGTGAATATTGATACCAATTTCCATCTACGCCGGTTGAGTGAGTGCAAACAATACCTCAAGTCCAGAATCCTACAAAGAAGAGAAAAAGATCCCAAAAAGATGCCAAGGACATTGACCAACTGCTTACAGAGAAAGAAAGAAACTGGACCCTCATAAGTATACATATTATACTAATGCCAAAGGTCTTTGCAAAACAACTTCAAGTTCTGTAAGATTTTAGGTCCATGTCTCACCAAGTATATTCCAAATTGAACTTGAATATAAATGCATTTTGATATAGACGCCTCAAATTTGAATTTTCTAATTAAAACATTTATAATTATCAATTCCTTCCCGATTTCTGTTAATTTTTCAAAAAGCAAAAATTCTACAATTATTCATGGCCATTCTATAAATGGTCCCAAGCCCTTCTGATCCTACAACATCCTCTTAATCACGTGACTCTCATATGTATATTAGATATAATGTACAAATTATTGGTACGTTATGTTATCATAATTTGGGTATGTATTAGTATTTTGGTACGTTATGTAATTCTTATTTTTATTGTACCAAGTTACTAGTATGTTGTGTTATTTTAATTTTGGTACGAACAATACTAATGGTATATTATGTATAATCCTCAACAGAATATAATTTTTCATTAAAATTTGTTCTAAAATCATATTCTGTCAATTCTTAACAATCAAATCTTAACAATCAAACTTTATACTAAAAAGAGAGACTCTTAGTTCACGCTTATGCAATTACCTTTAGAAAATTCAAATCTATTTTCAATTTTCATCAATTTACGGATCCTAGGTGTCAATTTCAAAAAACTCTTATTTCGTTAAATTCTATATAAAATGTTAGATGAAAATTAAAAAAATAAAATGAAAAAGATGAAAGAACTTCAACCAAAATTTAGAGCGCTTTAATTAAAAGTTAAAAACAAAAAATATTTAACCAATAAATATAGAAGTTGAGGGCTTAAATCTAATTTCCTCTTGAATATACTCAAATTTAATATTTATTTTGATTCAATTTTATGCGTCAACATTGACAAACACTAAGAAAAATCGAAGTATTGAAATAAAACAAAAATCCTCACATGTAGTGCAATAAGAGTAATTAAAAAAAAAAGGTTTTATTTCTTCAATACAAAGTTTTAATTATAGAAAATGTTAGGGGATCAGATTTTTGTACCACATCAGTGTATCATCTTGTATGACAAGTGATATATAGTAATCTGTACGCATCAATATTAATTAACAAATTTATTTCCATAGATGTTGATTGTACGTGGCATTTACTCTTTAGTGATTGTTTAACTATGAAAATGAATCTCATTATTATTGTGGTATTGTGGTTAGATTTTTAATCAATCTCGGTCTTCTAGATTTTCCTTTCATTTGATCCTTAGTCCAATGGAAATTGTGTTGGCCTCCATAAACCCATATGTGAGAGCCGAAAAGGTTGGCCTTTGGGTTGAATGCTAAGCCCAACCCAACAACTCTCCATGCAATTTAAACACATCAAACAGCAAGCCAAGCCCAACAAAAGACCCACTAGAACAAGGGCACAAACAAAATTTCATGATTATTGTTCAATTAGATTTCTTTCTTGCATGCAAAGCCATGAACTTTTGATAAAATTCACAAAGTGTTTATACCCTTTGTAAAGCATACTTATGTTCCTGGATCCAGCTGGAAGATTCAATTAAAATTCACTTTGCAATGCATATTTTAATTAGCATGATGAAGATTTTCTCTCCCTATTTTATTCCATAGTTTCATTTAATTTATACAAAATTCTTTAAGAAGATAATTTGTGGGTTCCATGATTAGGAAGGAGCTTGCTAAACTGTCTTTTAAGCCAGGCCACCAGATTGCCAGGCAGCCCTTTGGATTCCACAGAATTTCTACCTCTTTTAATACAGATTTCTATATCAATTTCTAGTTTTATTAAATATAGGAGGGATCTCATAATGTATTGATAACATATTAATTTCTCTTTCATGCAGTTCGAGTACCGCATGAGATGATAACGTATTTTTGACGTTTGAGGCAAATGGTACACCAATGCACAGTCAGATACGAAAAAAAATTAACTTTTTTATATTGAAAGTGGAGATGACTTTTTCTCCGTGGCTTCACTTTCACTGGCTGTACCACCCATTGAATTTGGTGATGAGAACATGATTAAGAAATGGTGGATAGGAAAGACAATTAAATAATGTAAACAATGTGTGATCTATTTATTTTATTTTAATTTTTATATATGTGAGGAATCAGATTGTCAATCTGCTGGTGCTGGTGTGAAGAATTTAATACAAATAGGTTATATTTTTTTTAAGATCCAGATCACTGAGAAATAGATCACTTAAAAAACTGACCTAATTGTTTCCCAAAAAAAAAAATTAAATAAATAAACTGACCTAATTTGTCTTAAGCATGACATTTCCTACTTGCAAGCCGGCGACCAATTATCCCCCAGGTGATTAGGGGTAAAAGCTTTTTAATTAAAAAATATAAATGCGTATTGCAATTAGCAATATGGTAATTGATATTTTATTTAGCTTGTAAATATGAGGTCTTCGATACTTGACAATGATGTTATTTGCAATTCTCGTTTATATAATTGCGTTTACTAGCATAGAAAATGAAAAAGTAAGTCAAATGTACCTGAGAAATGGTTACGTTGTACTCATACTTGAGCAAGTAGGTATGAGATCACCAAGAAAGGTATGAGAAAAATACCTAGTTATTCATACATGACATAAACAATCCAACATGATCCTCTTCGGATCCTTTTGGTGAAGATCCTGGGGATCCGTAATTCGTGTCCGTTTATCATACATCGTGTGGTCAATTTTTGTTAGGTACTGTTTATATTTAATTTTAAATAAAAATATTTAAAATGATTTCTGATCGCATGATGTACGATAAACAGATTTGATTCACAGATCCCAAGAATCCTCACAAAGAGGATCCGGTGAGGATCCGAATTCATAAACAATCCCCTTTGTAATGATTTCTGGTTTGAATTGGGTATTGCCTAACTAATTTCACTGTGCAATTTACTTATTTTTTCCATTTTGTGTGTGCTAATAAACGCAAAATATATCAAGATAGTGAGTTATATTCATACTTTGCGTATCATTTACGGTAAGTAAACATGTCACAAGCAAGGTATTAAATATCGATGATATCATAAATATCGGTAGTCCAAAAACACGGAAATTTCGATGGAAATATCGGGATATTATCGATATTGATAAAAATTGAATAAAAACCACGGAAATTGTAAAAAAAACTTGGAAATTTTTATTGAAACTTTGCAGGATGTTTATTTAGTCAATTATCTATTAGTTTATCACAAAAAAATTGGAAGGAAATGCATTGCATGATAGATATAACTGATTTAAGTTGATTGTATAGCGAGTTGGCAAACATTGTGAGTGTAGAAAATATGTAGTAATTAATGAAAGAAGTTTAAACACACCATAATCATTTATATATAATGAATTAGTACAATATTTTACACTTTATACATTGTATGGTAAGATACATGAGTGACTTAGCAAGGTCTAAAATATCGATGATATCGGAAATATCGGTAGTCCAAAAATACGAAAATTTCAATGAAAATATCAGGATATTATGAATATTTTAGACCATGATCACAACTACGTAACACATTCACTAACACAATGAAATAGAAAAAGGAAACTTCAAGACGACTAGTCAAATTATACAGTGCCCCACAATGGCCGATGAAAAGGAAGCAATTGGAAAGGAGCACTTGGGAGACAAACATGGTTTTTAGACTTGACAATTTCTTACCCGATCTATTTCTTAACTTAAAACGATAAGAAAATAACGGATTTTATGTCAATACGTTAATTAATTGGATTGTTATTTGATCACACGTTAAGAACCTGTGAACACAACATATGAGTTCCTATTCATATGAGGTCCTACTTGTGTTCCTGCTCCAACTCCTATATTAGAAGCTACATATGCTCTAACAAGACAAGTGATGCTAAGTGCACAGGTTGAGAAAAAAAGAGATTGATTTCGAAAGGGATAGGAAATTAAAAAAAAAGCGCGAGTTTCTCCTTGAAATTCATAATTATATATCTATAAATTAGAAATTTGATTAATTAGAGGGGCTAGTTAATCTGATTCCATCTCCCACTCATATTTCTAAGTTATTTGATCTCTTCATTCTCTTATTTATGTCCATTAAACACGCACATAAATATAAACTTTCATTGGCCTAAAACATATTCGGAGCCTAGAAGGTCATCCCAACATCAGGACACTTCTAATAGGTTGCAAATGATTCAAGACTGGTTTAAAAGAATTTAATCTTTTTCTTGGTGAAGTATTTCCACTCTGCCACGTTACATATAACGAATTGTCTTGAACTGCATTAGTTTTGCGAGTTAAGGTGAATTTGTTTTGCACTAAGTGGTATAAGAGTTGTGTGAAGTTTTTGGGATAGTGCCAAACTAAGCCACAAACAAAAATATATTTTAAGACCCAAGAAATGTTTGCTATTTTTTATTACTTTTGCCTAAACCAAAAATCAATTTTCTCCTTCTTCACCTATTTCTCTATTGATTCTTTTAATTTTTTTTTTTGTTGTTGTCAATAATCCTAACTAGTATATTGAGATGGGTTTGGGGAAGACGAGAAGGGAGTGACAACATGTCACAGCCCGTCCCGAATTATTACTATCGACGATGTAAAAGGACGGTGTTATCCTTGGACGTTGAAATTGTAGTGTGTGTGTGTTATGCTTTGGGACTTAGATGTTATTTTCTTTGGTTGGTTGGTGACCCACGTGGAACACACATACACTTTTACTCTCTCTCTCTCTCTCTTCTTCCCGTGCACTCTCTCTCTCTCCTCCCTTTTGATTTTCTCATGTTTCCGTCAACCTTGTACGGACGAACGTCAAGTTCACCATTCACACACGGATCAACATTAAAAAGGTAAGATTCTTATTCCCTACAAGCTCCTGAGTCCATTTGTACCATTTTTAAGACCTGAAAACCTAAAAAATCTTGAGAACTCTAACCTCCGATTTGGTGCATTGTTCATGCACACGTAAATGTGAAGGTTTCAGTGGATTTTAAGCTCATAGGGAGCTTTAGAAGGCCCTCACGAAGCTCGGAGAAGAAAAACCAAGCGATTTGGACGTCGGGATCGTCAATTTCAAGTTTGGCCGGTTTTCCTCAAATTTCTCCGGCGAGATTCAGTGATCTTTGGGGCTTTAAACAGGTAAGGAAATGTTTTACAAGTTAAGAGCTTCAATTTGGTACTGGTTTCATGAATTTTGGTTGAAAAACGAGTGAGATATCAAGGTTTAAAGAAATTCCCAGTTTCCGGCGCTAGCAACGGTCGCCGGAGTTCTGAGGTTAGGGATGACGGAATATTCCTAACGACGTTGGTTAGTTTTAACGGTTTCCGTTACTTTTAACAGAATATTCTAACGGCGTCACTGTTACCGTCAGTGTGCCTGGCACGTGCCCGCGTGTGGGCGATGCGTCTGGCCGTGCCTTGGCCTGCGCGTGGGTGGTCAGAAATTTTTTCTAAAAATATGGGGATGTTCGTGAGGTTGTGTAGATCATGTTGGTATATTCAAACACCCCATTTGAGCATTCTATGAGAAGTTATTAGCTTGTTTCGTCTATATACTTTAAATAACGTTTTTATAGTTATTTCGCATATAGGGGAGGCTTATCCCGAGGACGAGCGCAGTCAAGGGCGACTTGGGGGCTACGACCCTTCGACATACCAGTGAGTGGACTTTTGGTTTTCAGTATATATTTATATACTTGATATTTTCCCAGAAAATGCGTTTTAATGAAAGTATGCTTTGAATGCCATGCATCTAAATTTATATTTCGTATATGAATTAGCATATGATGCATATATATTATTGTGGTGCTGTGGACGCTCAGGCAAGCCCAGGTGAGTTATGAATTGTGAATGTGATTAAGGTGATGATTAATTGAGAAGCTTTAAGCTCATAAACATGCACCTAGGGTGTTAATGATTAGCCAGAGATATGACACATGCCTGTTATTATAATGTCACCTCCCGCACCATATGCTCATATTGGATCCAATTTAGGTGCACAGTCCTGTCGTACAGATCATCATAGGTGGTTCCGACTCGTAGGTGACTAACGATTTATCACCCAGCTATCATGAGAGAGTAGTATCGATCATAATTATATTACACCCAGTCTTGTCGTACAAACCCTTTTTTAGTAGTTCCGACTTATGTGCCGTGTAGTGCCGTATAGGTCATAGTAATAACTCCGGCTAGATTGATTAATGAGCTATGAATTTAGCCGTACAAATTTATGCAGAGGTTCCGGCTAATATGTTATTTTCCATGAAGTTATTCTCACCTGAATTACTTACTCCGTTATATCTTGGCATGGCATACTAATGATTATGAATATGTGAAGCATGAATTGAATTGATATATTTACGTATATATATTTATGCATATGCTTATATTTTATTTCTGGGAAAAATTATACATGTTTTACGGCGAGGGGTTAGAATTGTTGAGAAATGAAATGGTTTTGTAAAACATTTATTTTTGCCTACTCACGTTTTCTGTTTTGCGCCCCTCCAGGTTTTAGGTAGACTGCTGTTAGTGGCGTACGAGGATTCCGGCGGTTCTGACATATATAAATAATTGTATGACATCTTATGGTACTGTATAATTAGTACTCATCCTACTGGACTGCACCTAGACTTTCTATGCTTTGATTAGGAGTATTTACATTTGTATCTCACTCTTAACATTTCCTGTTTATTAGTGCACATTAGTAGCTTTCAGTTTTTGTTTATTCGTATAACTCTTATCTTTATCGCTTTCGTACTGTGCACATGGCTACGTCACCCTCACGTGACGGCCATCATACCTTGATCTTGGTCGGGGTGTGTCAGTTTGGTATCAAAGCTTAGGTTTAGCAGTCCTGTATAGTTTATGAATATTCTAATCCTTGTGATGTATTTTGTCAGAACTATGTCGCTTTGTAGAGAGCCCCGTCACTCAGCTGAGCCTAGTTTCCCCAATATTGCTCAATCAGGGGAAGCTATAGTTAATGCCATTCAGTCTTTGTTCCATCCTCCTCAAATGACACCTCTTGAGACTGTGTGTAATTTGAAGCTGAATCACTTTGTAGGAAATGAAGGACATGAGGGAGCGGAGAAGTGGCTTAATTATGTCGAGAAGACTTTCCTTGTGATGCAGAGTCAATGGAATCTTCCTTCTAATAGGTGGTCGAGACGAATACCTGGTTTTTGGGTTCGGAGCCTGCATCCTGGTGGAGACAAGAGTCATATCAGATGACACCATAGGTTGTAGCGGATTGGGAAATGTTTAAGCAGTTGTTTCGGAAAAGGTTCATTCCTCTTGAGTACATTGATCGCAAGAAACAAGAATTTACCCATTTGAAGCAAGGAAAGATGTCAGCAAATGAGTATTACAGGAAGTTCACTGATTTATCTCGATATGATCCGGAAGTTGCTGCTAATCCGGTCGAGATGCTCCGTCGCTTCAGGTTAGGTACTAAGAAGAAATGGCATTGTATAGCGACATCGACTCCCTGTGTCACTTACCAGGAGTTTTATGAGGTTTTACTAAGGATTGAGGACTCAGAGAACATGCCCAGTGAAAGTGAAGATGAAGAAGAAAAGAATGTGAATCAGATGATAAAGGTAAAGGTCAATTATCTCAAGGACCTCATAAAGACGAGATGATTGTAGCATTACATATAAATAAGTTAAAAGACCAGCTACAATGGTTGAGTTAAAACTTTAACCTAAATTTTAGGTTTTAAATCCACCGAATCTCCTTCAATAATCTAAAATTTGAGATTGTGATAAAACTTAAAATTTGGGTAGATTTATCCAACAAAATAAGCCAGGTTAGTGGTGGGCCCACCATGATGAGCATGAACGTGCACGGAAATTGAAACCACATCGCTTTACTTTCTTGCATGCGGCAAAGCTGCAATGGGTGGAATCCATTGCTGACAGCTTTGTTTGCCACCTTATCCCATCCAACGGCTATTTTGTAATCTGACGATTGTAGAGATTGTACTGTTGGTTGATCCAACAGTCCAGATTCACACTTTTTTTTAATCTAAAATATAGTTTATAATTATATTAATTTCAACGGTTGATATCAAATATGATTAAATCTAACGGTTACAAAAAATCTAACCAAAATTAAATCCAAGGGCTAAATAATAAAAAATAATTATTTTAATCAAATTTCACTCCAAATTGAAGCATATTTAATTAATTTTTATTATTTATCGGAATCTTCATATTTATAAATTAAGATGTTCATAAAAATAAATTAAAATATCCACACAAAATTATATTTAATATTTTTGGGCTAATTTTAAGTTAAAATCATTGGAGGAGCAAAACTTTTCTTGGGCCAAACTAAACTATTTCAGATTAAAATTAAAATTTTAACTCCAATCATTGAAGTTGGCCAAGCATTGTCAAGTTATAAACTTGGTCTAAAGGGGTCTCAACTCTCAAGTTATAAACTTTTCGAGAAAATTTGAAATATGCCTAATTTTATAGACCTACTTTTGAAATAGGTCAAATTTTATAAGCTTACTTTTAAAATATGTCTAATTTTCAATGATTTTTAATTTTTGAAATAGATCCAATTTTTTGTTACTTTTAACTCATATCAAAAGACTCTAACTTTTAATTGGGTAAGTCAAAGTGACACTAGTAAGTTTTGCATAGGACTCTCTGAAATTATTTTTCTTCTCGCCAACTTCATGATAGCACACCATTTGACGAGTCACAAAGCTATGCACACAGAGTCACAGACACAGTCTACTCTCTCTCTCTCTCTCTCTCTCTCTCTCTCTCTGAGAAAACGCAGCTTAAAGATTCTTCCTAGGCAATCATTCACCAAAGTTAGCCCAACCGTTGAAGCCCGCGTAGACTCTCTCTCTCTTCCTCCTTCGCTGTCCCTCTCTGTTTCTGAGAAGGTGGCGAAGATCACAAGGACAAGAGCCCACTCTTCCCCCACCATACGTTCCAACTGCCCATTTGATTCTTTCTTCCAATTCTCGACAGCAAACTCACAAACACCTACGATTCCTTTTGCCCAAAAGCTTTCTCCTTTCTGCCACTAATTTGAACTTGCAATCAGGCATTTCTGACCAATCCACCATTTGACCTATTAGTTTTTATTCTGCTGAAGTAACAATCGCAATCCGGATTGGAACAAGATCAATTGAGTTCATCCCCAAAAAACCCTAGACCTCTGGGGACCATATCTATCAGGAACCCAGATTTCTGAGGCAGGCCCCAGGCAGACGAAATCGAGCATTTGGGGCCGAACCCATTTGACCCTTTTGGTCGAATTGTGAAAGGAAGAGGAAACTGATTCGAAAACTGCTCAGATTCAGAAACCCTAAGGTATTCCCTTTCTTTTGTTCTTTGAATTCAGAGTCGATGAGAAGGAAATTTGGAATTTTGGGTTAGACCCAGATGCGAGAGTTCTCTGGAAAACAAAATCCAAGCCCTAAGTTTCCTTGAGAGTTCGAATCCTTTGGTTGTTGTTTTGATGGAGCTGCCATTTTCAAGCTTAGTCTTTGTGGTTTTGTGGTTTTCTATTAGTACTCTTCTTGTCCAGTCTCAATCTCAAAATGGAGCGAATGGCTTCTCGAAACCCCCAACGCCACCATCTTCGCCTCCCCCACCAGCTCCATCGCCACCGCCTCCGCAATCTCCAACCCAGTCACCGCCACCTCCCGAATCCCCGAACCCGCCTCCAACAGAATCTCCGAACACGCCATCCCCAACGGAATCTCCGAGCCCGCCACCACCTGATCGGCCTGCAAATCAGATCAGTTCCAATAATGATTCGAAGGGGCCTCCTCCCCCACCATATAAGAGGCCGAAGCCTAGAAATGGTGGTCGTGTACATCCTCTGCCGCCCCATCGAGGGCACAAGTACAATGCCGGGAAGAAGATTGGGCTGTTGTTCGTTGGTACCGCTGCCATTCTTCAGATTGGGGTAATTGGGTTCTTGGTTTTCAAGAGAAGGCAGCTTCTAAAAGTCAAGGATAGATATGAGACTTGTTCTTGATTATTTTGGTATCAGATTTCACACAAATTCTTTAGTTTCGCTGAGCGATTGGATTGGAAGTTCTTCAATTGAGCACATCATACCGGGGCTTGTACTGAATTTTCTTTGGTGAACGGGCGGCAGTGTATGAATCACAGACAGATCTATATGAATTGCAAATGGAATGGGGGATTGGTGGCTGCTCCTATCGGCCTCCTTGCGGTTGCTCTGTAAATGTGTTATTGTTGCTTGAAATTTTCTTCATGTTTCTTTCCTTTTATGTTGATTTTTTGTTGTTGTTCCTTAGCTTGTTTACACGGCTTATAATTTAAAGCACAAGAAACCATTTTAGGATTTGTGTCTTGAGGTACTGCCCTTTATTTTTCCCCTGCTAACTTTGACCTTCTGACTGTATATCATTGTAGAAATCATGGAGAATTACAATGACAATATCTAATTTTCTCCCTTTACGATGATATCTGGTTTTCTCTTTTCCTGTTAACTTTGGCCATGTGGCTGTATACCAATGGTAGGAACTACAACTATAATATCTAAATTTTTCTCTATGCACGAATATATCCAATTGTTGTCTTGACTATTGATATCTTGATATATTGGTCTCACTATGGTACATTTGTCGACGGTGCGGTCGACTTCTGCATGACAATGCTAGACTTAGGACTTAGGAGTAATTGCTACAAACTCTGATATTTGTTTTCTGGTAGTATTTGAAAAATGTTTCATAGCAATTTCACTTCAGAAACTGGAACCAGCTGCATCTGATCGTCGTACCCAGTGCACAAGGCTCCCGTTTTACGCAGGGTCTGGGAGAGGTAAATGTCGGCTAGCCTTACCCCCATTTATGGAGAGGCTGCATCTGATGCATGCCTGAAAAGAGGTTTGTTTTGTATATATGTAGGAGAACAGCTTGTTTTGAATATATTTAGGAGAACAGCCACCATTGAAGTAGGAAGTGTAGCAGCTAAGTATATTGTCAGAAATTAGCCTGGGCATGAAAACACTGCAAGATGCATGTGTTGATCCTGGTACAATGGAAAATACATGTTCCGTACCCAGTTTTATTGCTTCCTGCAAAGTTGAATTGTTCATAGCAGTTTCCGGTTCCTAAATTGTTTCTCAGCTTGAACATGCGAGTGCAAGATGTGAATTACATATGTCATGTTCATTGAAATGGAATTAGATGTGAGTTTGATTTTTCATGTTTCTCAGCCTGAACCTTCTTATTTTTCTCACTCTGCATTGGAGTCTTATCATGTGTACATTCCTAATTATGGAAAAAATGTTTACAGACTCAACCTTCGCTGCGGGAACTGAGTTTATCTGATTTAGATGTGTCATGTTCCCGGAAGATATATTTGTGGATGGGAGCCTTATTCAAACATTTACTGTTCTTGTTTTCTCGGTTCATGATAGTTACCCTGATGCATTGTGCTGTATTGGAGGAAGATATGTAATGGTTGTCT
The DNA here is from genome assembly GCF_042453785.1 of Malus domestica. Classification (NCBI taxonomy): domain Eukaryota; kingdom Viridiplantae; phylum Streptophyta; class Magnoliopsida; order Rosales; family Rosaceae; genus Malus; species Malus domestica. Next base: position 15,335,917 of record NC_091669.1, on the reverse strand, counting down.
GATTTACCTTATTAATTGATTGTCACGGACATGGATTGGGTGAATGAATTATCAATTTGCAGCTGATTTTGTGTTCAGCGCGACATGTTGAGTCTGGTGGTACATATTTTTGAAGAGGGCTGTTTTTCTTCATACCATTTGCTTTGTGCCTACATTGTGGAAGAAATACTGCCATCCTCTCGTTTTACCAAAGGATATACTGGTCATCGACTTTATCTTCTCTCTATTATGTTAACGTTCAAAGTTGTAGATCAGTGCAAGAGAAAAGGGAAGGCGACGATGATCTATTCTGAGTGATACTCGTGCTTGCCTCCATGGAGCACGATGAAGGGCTCATCTCGCGATGAGAAAGAAGGCAGCTACCCAGTTTCCATGCAATGGCTGTGACCTGGGCGGTGGGCACCAATCTGTGGAAGTTGACTCATCACGGAGTTAAAGTTGTACAAGGCAAAGAGAACACAATGTGGGCTATGTGAACGGAATATGGTTTGTTTGATATGATATGATGGTTTCCTTAGTTGTAACTTGGAGTTGACTTGACAAATTTTGCCTGTTTTCTCAACCAAAAATTGGAAAAAGATAGTCTGGCCATTTCAAGTGCATTTGTATTTTGTCTAGTCGTCTGAATGTTAAGACCTTTGATTCTTGAAGGAGCAAATGGTGTGCTTTTAAAACACTCCATCCTAAATATTCCCCATCTATGGGATGCGGTGCTCCATCATAATATGAAACCCAAACCAAGATGTCACGTTATGTTAGGACTTCTATTCTTTAGGACTTCTATTCTTTTTATTTTGTCGGAAGGTGAATATTATTAAATACGAATCAAAATGTTTATGTTAGGACTTCTATTCTTTGACTAGACGATCCATGTTTAAATACTCTAGTTTGCGCAGAAGGAATTCCCTCTTGGGTGTAAACTGCTTTAGCCATCTTAAAAACATTTCTAATTCTTGGGTTAAAACTTAGGTTTTAAAGGAACCCAATCCTTGTCCAATGGTTGGACTTAAAATAAGTTTAGGATTAAAACTTAAAATTTGGACTAATTTAACTCAAAATTTAGGCATGGTTAAAAGGTTGGCCCACCAAACTATAGGTTTTAAACTAACACAATTCTTTTTCAATAGTTGAGTTTAAAATATGTTTTGGGTTAAAACCTAAAATTTGGCCTATATTAAAAATTTACATACATTAAATCCAACAATTGAGGTCAAATATGATCAAACCTAAATGTTTTTAGGTTAAAATATTCATAAAAATAATAATCTACTTAAATTCAATTTTGTAAAAAGTTAACAAAAAAAAGTTTAGCTTAAATTCATTCTTTAACAATCTGTGCTAATAAAAAAATTGTTTCTAGGTTAACACCTAAATTTTTCTGAGTTAAAAATTTTAGGTTTTAACCAAAGAGTTAGAAATGGTAAGTACTCTAGTTTAAGCAGAAGGAGATTCCCTCTTGAGTGTAAAGGAATTGCACACTACACCACCAGCATCAAATATTATGTTTTTTATTTTTTATTTTTTTTGAAATAAACGATATTACCTACAATAAAGAGGTGGGGAATGTGGCATGTTATGTTAGAGTTGATATTACCAACTTTCACACTGCTTACTCAAGTTGAATTTCTGTCCGCGTAGGCATGACCCAAAAAACCTAAGGAAACGCCCCAAAGGGAAACCTAGGCCCAACAAATAAAACGCAAGTCCAGAAGATCAACCCAAAACACAGTCAACAGAGAAGATGAAGAAACTTGGTAAACAACCAACCAAAATAAGCAAGTTTCAGCAAACAAAACTAATTAGGATCCCCTTGCTGTAGTCGGTACTTTTGCTCATAAACGTAAACGTTTTTGTTAGAAGTAGGGACAAAGTTTATATTTTAAATCCGAAATGTTTTATAAAAACACGATAAGTGATTTTATAACTTCATAATCAGTTTTAATTTTTTGTATCAAACATCGCTAGAAGGGCTCGTGCCTGCGTCATCAAATCCCTTCTCATGTATGACAAAGGGATGTTTAATTAATGTTCTCTCATGCAGACAATTAACAGACCAAGATATGTCATCTGATACATGAAAAAAACAGTTGTTCTTTTTAACTTGTATTTTACGAATTTTGTTACATAAGATCTGGATGTGATTAAAAACAAAATTACCAAATATAAATCAAATAATGATGACCCTTTGAAAAACACACAAAGGGTCCCGTAGATAAAAGTGGGAAAAGAGGCAATTCATTGCATATGTTCCCCTGGAGTGGAGTGGGGTGGAGGCCCCATATCATATACAATTTCAAAATGCTTCCAGTCAAACAAGCAAGTCCATAAATATCAGACATGTTTCTCAGAGGGGTGGAAAGCAGAAGGCAGAAGAAGAAGATGATTATGAAATATATCAAACAAAGCAAAAGACAGAAATGCTCCTGTGTGCATGGGGCCCTACATCATTCACTCACTCACTCACTCACAAAGCCTTCACTCTTCAGCAACAAATTAAATACCCCTCCCTAGCCACCAGCTGAATTTAGAAAAAGTCCAATGACCCACCAACAGCAAGTACTCCCTTGGCCTTCAAAATTAAGTCTCCACAAATGAAACACTTTATTATTAACCGTCTGCACCACCAGAAAGGACAGTTGTTTCAAATTAAAGAACTGAAGAGATGAATAATGAGAAGTATTGGGACCAGAAAGTAAATCGAATTTACCATTAGGACCTCCAGAATTAGAAGCAAGATCAAGCCAGGTGTCTCCTGAGCTCTTGGCTGGCTGCTGCCACTCTCCAAAGAAGTGGTGGAGTGACTTTTGGGATTCAGCTGCTGCTGATTCTTTCTCTGTTTTAACTGATTTGAAATCAGTCCCCCAAACAAAACAATGTTGCTGTTGGTCCTCCTGTGATTGTTGGGTGGGGGAGTAGCCTCTGTAGGAATTCATTAATAAGTTTCTTTCATTTGCTGAAGAATCTGGAAAGAAAGCTAGCTCATCCACACCTTCCTTTGCTCCTTGAAAATACCTATTTAACAAAAGAAAGATCAAAACTTTATGAGAAAAAATGAATAATAAGACCAAAATAAATCATGGGTTTTATTTGGTTTAGCTTAACTAATACACTAACCTGTAAAAAAAATGATCAAAAAGTTCAAAACTCCATGAAAAATTTGAAAAACAAGACAAAATAAATAATGGGTTTTTTTTTGGGGTTTTGCATAAGTAATCAACACAAACCTGTAATCTTTATCTGAATAAGATGCAGAGTTCAGAAAAAGCTGAGGGGTAGAACTGGAAGAGGAGGAAGAATAAGGATAATTAAGGAAAGGGTAGAGAGATGAATTTGACTGGTTGGTTTGTTGAGTGGAGATTGATGAGGAGAGTGGAGTGAGAGTGTAGGAAGAAGAGGAGGTTTTGCAGAGGTTTCTGTGGAGGGAAGATGATGGTGAGGTGGCAGAAGGAGAAGAAAGGTGCTCAGCTGTTGCTGTGGATGCCGCAGTAGGAGATGATAATGCAGAAGAAGAAGAGGAAACTTCCACAGGCTTTCTTGAACGGTTTCTGCCTCTGTGCATGTGCCTCTCGCAGTACTTGGAATCCGGATATGCTTCCTTTGAACACCTCCATTTTTTGCCATCTGTTCTTCTGCACCTCCCTGGCTCTGGGTCTACTTTTCTGCCAAATCCCATCTCATAACACCCCCATCCCACTGCACACACCCACACAGTTACCTTAGACACCCAAAATTACAAAAAAAATGTAATATAAATTACAAGAGTCAACTTTTTATTTAAAAATCAAGTAAAAAACTTACTGGGGTGATGGGGGAAGAGTCTTGAGGAAATGGAGGAGTCCAACCTTCTTTTGAAAGAGTAGACAAGGTCATTGGGGATGGGGACTCCTGAGGCCATGTACTTGAAGATTAGGGCTTGATGTTCTAGCTCTTGCCACTGAGTTGCTGTGAAGGGATACCTATTTCTTGCTGCACTACTTGGATTTCCATTCATCATTTTCACTTTTTGAAAAGAAAAAAAACCAACAAAAATAAAGGACTAAACCCCTAAAATGTTACCAAGACGAAGAAAAACAAGGTAAAAAAAGGCAGAGGAATAACAAAGGTTTGGAGATTTTGGAGACAAAGTAAAAATTGTGTGTTTATGTAGAGTTGAAGATTTTGGTTAATCCATTGGTTTTTGCAGGGTGTTTATATGCATGGGGCGAAAGTAATCCAATGGCTGTGATGATGTGTGATGACACACTTTCTCTCTCTTCTTTCTCTCTCTACCCTCTGAGTGTTCTGACGGAGTTTTCTGCTCTTTATTATGACTGCAACTCTGTTGCTGCTACTGGCTCTGCAGCTCTACAGAAGCTGCCTCTGCGCAATACTCACATGAGTGTGGGCCCACGTATGACCTCTGTATGGTCCCACGTGCGTAGTGTAGGCCTAACGGGGGAAGGACCTCACTGTGTCTCCACTGGGGTCCGTATAGCTGCTCCTTCTTGCCGCTCCTGTCTCTCAATCTCTACCCGACAGAAAAATTCATTAAAACAAAAACATGAGTAATAGACTAAATTTATAAAATAAATAAATTTACAAATTAAATAATATCACAAATAAAATGTAAAGACGTCAATTAACATTTATATAATAATCTAATTAAATTTAATCTACGAACTTTTATGTTAATTAATTTACAAAATTTCATTTATCAATATTATTCCATATATACAGATACAAAAAAGTCAGAATTTTTTTTTTTTAATTTAAGAAAGATGCAGCTTTGGATTTGCTGTCTCCACAATATATGATACGTTTTCCTAGAAAAGTGTGCCTTTTTTTTTTTTTTTATATATATATATGTGAGGCTGCAAAATTAAATATCAAATCGGTTTTGTAATGTGCCTGTGTGTTTACAGGGACTCACATCCTCTCCTGAGCCGATGCCAACGGGGCCTAGGGATCAATTGATCCCAGCCCTTCAAATTCATCATGCGGCCAAAATAGGAGACAGGGTTGGAAATAAAGAGAGAGAGAGAGAGAGAGAGAGAGGCAGTGGGAGGTGGAAGAAGATAAGCGAAAGCTGAGATCTTTGGGTGTGGGAATAACCTTGTGAGAGAGATCGTCGTTGATGGGGTTGGGAGTTGGAGCATGCAAATCCGGCCTGGCGGGTTTGACTAAATTTTCCGGCAAATTATGGTGGGTTTCCGGTGATGAGATATGGGATTAGAGTAGTGTGTGTAGTGTAGCTGATTTGTTTGCAGTTAATATTAGTAGATATGGATTCGTCGGAAGCTGGAGATTAGGGGTTAGAGGAGCGGGAATTGTAGGGAAGGCAAACAAAATTGTCTTGGATTGCGTGAAAAAAATTTGAAAGCTGCTTGGCCGTTCTTGGCCGCAGGATGAATTTGAAGGGCTAGGATCAATTGATCCCTAGGCCCCGTTGGCAACGGCTCAGGAGAGGATCTGAGTCCTTTGTTAATGGCATTGAGTAGTAAGAGAAGGTGTTTTTGTTTACATGTCATTGTCTCAGTGGGGGACATAGTGGCCATGGCCTTTAGCTTCGGGAGCTGCCTCGTGGTACGGATGGGTGATTTTTCCTCTTCTACTTTTCTTGTTTTCCTCTGCATCTTTCTTCCCTACCACATTTACTTCATCTGACTTTCAATGTGAGAATTAGGGGGAGAACTACAACTTTTGGTTGAGGAAGAAATCTGTGTTATGCATTATCATGCAACAATAGGATGCCTTTGAGATCCACTCACAACATCTTGTTACAAAGGACCCGCAGTTAAATTTAGGAGATTACCTTCCTAGTTTGTATTCTATAGGTGACTGTTCCTTCTACACTTTAGATTTTTCTTTTTGGTGTATTGATTACCTTTCTTTTTGGTGTCCGTTCTTATTAGGTCTGATAATTTCTGACACGACCCGATAACCCGATACGACATGACACGAAGTTAACAGGTGTTCGGATCGACACGATAACGAATCGAGTGTTATCGGGTAACCTGATAAGCACCTGTTAAAATAACGGGTTGATTCGGGTATACAAGTAGATAACACGATACACGATAATCAGAATATTAATTTAATAATTTTATAACCCTAAAAAATACTATAATAATTATATATATATATATATATATATTAATTTAAAATTTTTATACCCCTAAAAAGTTTAAAACTATAATAATTATATATACTATAATAATTATACCCCCAAAATATTAACTAAAATAATTATACCCCCAGAATATTAACTAAAATAATTATAATAATTATATATACTATAATAATTATACCCCCAAAATATTAACTATAATAATTATATATATATATTAAGTTTTAAATTAAATTTATACCCCTAAAAACTATAATAATTATACATACAAAATAAATAGATTTGAATCTACATAATATATATGTATATATACACACACCATTGAACTTGATGGGATACACGAAACTAATTTCAATGATCCAACCGTTAAACTTGTTTGTATATGCTTCGAGATTGCATCAGCAAAAAATCGCAAAAAAAAAAAAATCAGAGATTAAGTAACGGGACAAAACTTTTCGACAGTTATAAAACAAAAAATCACGATTTAACGGTTATTTTAACTCCGATTTTGATGATTTTTTACAGCTACACTCGTTGACCCTATATGAATACAATGAATTAATTCGATTTTCAATTTAAAATATTTACACTAGTGGATACCACAAAATCTTATGTTATACTTAATGAAAGTATAAATAAACTCTAAATGTTAGTGAATCTATTGTTTTGATGAGATACAAATTCTATGAAACTAATTTCAACGATCCAACCGTCAAACTTGTTTGTATATGCTTTGAGATTGCATATGCCAAAAATCACAAAAAACAAACATTCAGAGATCAAGTATTGAGACAAAACTTTTCGACGGTTATAAAACAAAATATCACGATTTAACGGTTATTTTAACTCCGATTTTGATGATTGTTTACAACTACACTCCTTGACCCTATACGAATACAATGAATGAATTTGATCGTCAATTTAAAATATTTACACAAGTGGGTACCACAAAATATTATGTTATACTTAATGAAAGTATAAATAAACTCTAAGTGTTACTGAATCTATCGTTTTGATGAGATACGAATTCTATGAAACTAATTTTAACGATCCAACCGTCAAACTTGTTTGTATATGCTTCGCGATCGCATACACCAAAAATCACAAAAAACAAACATTCAGAGATAGAGAAATGAGACAAAACTTTTCGACAGTTATAAAAAAAAATCACTATTTAACGGTTATTTTAACTCTGATTTTGATGATTTTTTACAACTATACTCCTTGACCCTATACGAATACAATGAATGAATTTGATCGTCAATTTAAAATATTTACACAAGTGGATACCACAAAATCTTATGTTATACTTAATGAAAGTATAAATAAACTCTAACTGTTAGTGAATCTATCGTTTTGATGGGATATGAATTCTATGAAACTAATTTCAACGATCTAACCGTCAAACTTGTTTGTATATGCTTCGAGATCGCATACGCCAAAAATCACAAAAAACAAACATTCACAGATCAAGTAATGAGACAAAACTTTTCGACGGTTATAAAACAAAATATCACGATTTAACTGTTATTTTAACTCTGATTTTGATGATTTTTCACAACTACACTCCTTGACCCTATACGAATACAATGAATGAATTTGATCGTCAATTTAAAATATTTACACAAGTGGATACCACAAAATATTATGTTATACTTAATGAAAGTATAAATAAACTCTAAGTGTTAGTGAATTTATCGTTTTGATGGGATACGAATTCTATGAAACTAATTTGAACGATCCAACCGTCAAACTTATTTTTTATTAGGCTCTTATTTTCGAGTGTAGATGTAGTACTTAAATGACAAATATGTTTTAATGTTTTGAAGTAATATTTATGTGGTAATGTGTGGTATGTGCAAATTTAAGAAAAATATATATTTTTCTTAACGGGTCATAACGGGTCGGGTCACTTTACCTGTTGGGTAAAGTGACCCGACCTGTTAAGGACCTGTTAAGATAACAAGTGTGACACGACACGACCCGTTAAGATAACAAGTGTTTCACGAAAACGACACGAACACGACAGACACGATCCGTTTGCCAGGCCTAACTTCTTATCTTATTTAACTCTTATTCAAACGCTTTAAGTTTTATACCTTATAAACAAATTTCGTTGTGATTTCTAATTCAAAGAATTCCGTTGAGATTTCTAATTCAGATGATTCGTTGCATTGTGATTTCTAATTTATCTAATTTAGAGGATTATTTTGCATTGTGATTTCTAATTCAAATAATTATGTTGCGATTTCTAAATCAAAAGAAAATTCCTAATCCAAAGAAAACGCGTACACGAACTCTTTCTCACAAAAGATTTTCACCACTAGGAATGAAAATTTGTTTCTTATTCAAAGAAAACTCTTATTGGAGGATAAAGTCCCATATCGAAAATATAACAAAATAATACACAATTTATATGTGGGAGGTTAACTTCTAATATCACCAACGACTTTTATTATAAAACTCCAAATCTAGTAATAGGTGGTTAAGTTGGAGACAACATAGATAATGTTAGTGGTGGGTCATGTTGAGCTTAAAAGCAGGTTATTCTTTGGTACATCATGGCCCTAATTTACAAAGCTTGAATATGCTTCCGTAAGTTGAAAAGTTACGCTAACTTCAGTTTAGGGGGTTGAATAATGATTGGACCTTCAAAAAGTTGTGTTCGATCTAGTGAATGACTAGACTCTTGAAAAGTTATGTTAGCTCTGTATAATGAATTAAGTAGTTCCTGATGTGAGAACTCGTTTCGGTGTGACCCTGTGTCGGATCATTCATGAGGGGGTGTTGGAGTATAGAGTCCCACATTAAAAATATAATAAAATAATATACAACTTACATTTAGGAGGTTAAATTTTAAAAACCCAAGTCTAGTAATATGTGGTTAAATTTAGAACAATATCAGTGATGTTGGTAGTGGTTCATATTGAGAAATTTGAAACGTTTCCTTCTGAGAGGTTCAAAATCTTATGCCCTTCTTTTCAAAATTTTAGAATTTAAATTTTTTTTACATGTGAAAAAGACTTAGTTGGCCCTATATAGCTATTTGCATTCAAGCTCCATGGTTGCTCGAGAACAACTCGAGCTCGCCTTGTGAACCACTCGAGCCGATATCGAGTGTTTGTCGAGCAATCTCTTTCATCTAATGTGTTATATTTGATTGCTGCCATATTTATTTGAGGGGTGCCGAGATGAGTTCGAGCTGTTCTTGATGAGATCTCGAACAATAAGAATTACGCAATCCAATTAAACTATAACGTCATTTAAATCTTCTTATAAGTAAAGAATAAACAATTCTAGACTTTTAAAAAATGGGTAAATTCTTTTTAAGCCTTTAAAACATGCAGCCTTCAAAGAAAATTTGATTTAAGTCAAATTTGTAAGTTATTATTAAGAATAGCCTCTTTTATTGAAATAGGTCTAATCTCTTAAGTTTCTAAAGCACTTCTTTAAGTTTCAATTTTTGAAAGATACGAAGATAAATAAAAAGACAAACCAATTGAAAGGATAAGTTCAATTGAAAATATTTGATTCATCAATATTATAGACAATGCTAACAAAAATAGAGTAACATAAGTAAGAAATCAATTCATCATTTGTGAAATTTACCCATCCCATGGTTTTAAATCAATAAATTCATCGGTCAACTCAAGAGTTGACAGAATTAATATTTGTATATATAGAATATTAGAAATTATAAATAAAGCTCTAAACCTTATGCATAGAATTTTTATTTTTTTTATTTTTTATTTTTTATAATCAACCTTTAGCTTCTTTGTTGAAAATAAGCCAGTGTTCAAATATTGAAAAAAAAAGAAAAAAAAATACGAATAGAAAGATGCATAAAATTTGAAAATTTTAATTTATCTATAATATATTTAAAAACATGTAAAATGAATATTAAAAAAAATACTAGTCTAAAAAGGTAAAACTGGACTGAACCTAATAGCACGTTGATTTTTTTACTCAAATCTATATGGCCATTTTCCAAAATTTCCATTGTGTGTTGTGATAAACTGTATGCTTTTGTTTTGTTTTCGACTCAAGTCACGTCGATTTTATTTTATTTTATCGTAAATGGAATGGATGATAAAGGATTAACCAAATTTAGCTATACAGATGGCTTGATCATTGGTCTACTATAGTAGCCTTACTCTCTAAACTTGCATAAGATGGTTAGAAAAAATCAAGACCCCAAGATTTAGCCATCAATTACAAAGTAGGCTACTTCCTTCCCACTTAGAACAATTAGAGAGTGTTTACTCCTCGATAGAACAACCCCATGTCCCCTATCTATGTAATTTTATTAAATAAAAAGAGCTATAAAAATAAATGTGAAGTCTAGATTTATTGTTTAGCTTCTCTTGTCAAAAGTTGTAAATTGTACCACCATGCTTTAGTTAGATTTAGGGTAAAATGCTACTTTGGGATCTTGCTGATGGAAATATCACTTCAAGAGCTTAGCTTCATACATTAAAGGTTTGTTCATGAAAATGCATTTCATGCCATTATTTTTAATTCATTTTGTCTAGTGGTTCTGTCTAGTCAAAACTTCTCGCTACTTTCACGCGAGCTGGGCACACTGGCTTTTTTGGTCACCTTTCTTGTATGAACATCAAGCCTCTTTACAAAGATCAAGCTAGGGTTCATTTGGTTTTTGGGGTTTAAGATTGAAAAGTTTTTAAAGCTTTATTTTTCATCTACATCTCAAACCTCCTAGGAGTATCAAGCTATTTTATGGGTAATGTTCTTCATCAAATATTTCTAAATCTATCTGAAATTTGTTTTATATGCTCACTTGTTTGGCTAGGAGTTTTACATTTTTCAAAAAAGAGTTGATTTTAGCTTTGAGCTACCTCTTGTGTTCTTCATTGAAACCCTAGCCACAAAACCATGTTCATGCATCAAACACCAAATCACTGCATATTAAGGTAGCATTGACTTCATGGTTTTGTTTTAATTTGGTGGTCAAGTTCTTCAAGTTTCAAATCTTTAAATTGACCCCATTCTTTAGATTCTTGTCAATTTCTTCCTTTAACAGTTTGACTCGAGAAACTGACTAGACATTTGAATTTAGTTCTGCATATCATTGCCATATCATCATATACATAGTTTGTGTGTTGGTCTCGGTGCCACAAGGTGAAAAGCTCTGGAAGAGCTACAAATTCGTGAAGACCGAAGGATCCATTTCGTGTAAGGCAAGGTTGCACAAAAGGTAAAGCTGCTTCGTAGACTAGGTCTAGGAATTGAGCTTTGCATGGTACTTTGTAAGAAAGTTGATTATACTAATTGATTGGACTCAGTGGAGAGTCCTCGGTTTTTTAACCCATAGGTGTGTTTTGCTGGCCAAAAACTTCTTGTGTTCTTTGTCACTTAAACTTATCCACATATCTTATTTACTTGCATATGCTTCATGCATCTTATGAATTGTTATTTGATATGTGTTAAGAGACTAAGTTTATACTGCATATTATGAGCAATGAATTGAATTGTCGTTGACTAGGATAACTTATAGTGAACTAAGTTTGTTTTGCAGATTTGCGTTTGATTAATTGACGAATTTGTACTTAGTTGACTGGTGAGCTTGACTAGTCAATCCAACATAATCTAATTCATAATTGCTTTGTCATTGCTGTTTGCATAATGAATTGATATGTAAATGTGTTCATGTTTATGAATTATTAATGTGAAACTAATCTGGGCAAACTCTGACTAGTTGAACATATTGGTCAGTTAGGTTTTGTTCTTGCAACTGCAATTTTTGTGACTGACTAACTTGTAACTAGTTAACTAGCTCATTTGACTAGTCTAATGCGCAAAGTTAAATCTTTATTTGTAGGATATTCGGCCTAGGTATATAGTGATGCTCTTGATACAGATATAATGATCTATGAGATTTATTGGTATTGAGTGAAATCTCACCATGGATCGTGATCGTGTTACTAGCTCTTGTAAGTCTCCTTCATTCTTTGATTGGACGTATTATGCCACATGAATCAGAAGTTTCAAATCTTTCTAGATGCTTGGGATCCAATCACACTGTTGATTATCTCCTCACTGACATAGAAGATGTACACTAAAAAAAAAGAAGGGAAGGATGTTGCTTTCCATGGGGTTCCAAAAGCTAAAGCTAGTAAGAGATCAAATGATCTATCTCTTGAAGAGGATTTGGCTTTATTTGCCAAACAATTTAAAAGAATTCTCAAGAACAAAGGAAGTGATGTCAAAATGAGCGGTGACCTATTCTTCGGAAGGAAATGTTTTCAATCGAAGAAATACATCACAAGGAATGAAGTCTTTTGGCAAGAAACAAGGGAATGTTTTCAATCGTAGAAATACGTCATCTTGAGTATGCCTGGACTGTGTTTAAGTTGTTATGGAGTTGGTCATTGTGTTGTTACATGTGCTAATAACATGAAAAGACCAATTTACACAAGTGATAAAGCTAAGACAGAACCTTCAAGTGATAGTGAAATTGAGCACTCTCAACTATCTGACTAGTCATCAGATGATGAAGTATAAGTGTTGCTCATATTGCTTCAATGGAAAAAGGTCATCTCATTGATGATAAACTTGTGTTGGATAATTCTGAAGACTTAACTGATGAGAAATTGTGTCTTGAGTAGGGCTCATTCTTTGATATGACTTGTGTTGCACAATTGGATAATATTGGGTTAACTAAGAAGGTTTCTATGCTGGAAGAAGAAAATGAGTCTCTCTGACCAGTCAGAGTGAAACTGAGTGAAAAAGTTGTTTCTTTTAAGGCTTAAGTCAAGATTCAAAATGAAAAGAGCTGTGTATATGTTGGTGAAGATGAAAGAAACAATCTTATTGCTACTTTTGAAGCTCATGTTTCGGATTTGATGATTTCTTAAGAAAATTTGTTAAATGAAATTCATATATTGGGGGCCGAAAATGAAATGTATTGTGAGACAATCTTGAAGCTGTTGTTCGAGCTAAATAAGGCAACTGATATGGTAGATTGCCTATCTTTTGGTATTGGAAGATTTGTTGAAAATATGTTTGTTGGAAAACAAGTGTGTGACAAAATAGGCCTTGTGTGAAAAAGAAAAGGTTCGTGCTTTTTGGACACAATAAGGCAACTGATATGGTAGATTGCCTATCTTTTGGTATTGGAAGATTTGTTGAAAATATGTTTGTTGGAAAACAAGTGTGTGACAAAATAGGCCTTGTGTGAAAAAGAAAAGGTTCGTGCTTTTTGGACACAACTGCACAAGTTATGATGAATCATTACATGAGACTCCTAAGGAAAGTCCTTTCTCAGATACTAGTTTCGTTCCTATGTGTCATTACTATGATGGACTTGATCATATTTAACTCAAGTGTAGGAAACCCTTCTCAGACAAGAATGATGACTCAAAGGATCAGGTAGATCGACTAGCCGTGGAAGTCAACAGAATGGCTCAAATTGTTAATTCCTTTAGAGTTGACAATATCAAGTCTTGTTTAAGATGGTTTCAAAAAGGCTCTGACAAATGTCTGATTGCTTATTGTGCTCCCTTGATCCTAAAACCAGATGTATGATACTTTGATAGTGGATGCTCCTATCATATGTCTAGGATCAAAGATATCTTCTTTTCACTTGTACCTTCTAGTGGAGATGATATTGTGCTTGGTGATGGGTACAAGTCTCAAATTACTAAAAGAGGGCTGTCAAGATGTCTGGTTTTCCTTAACTTGAAAATTTCATTTATGTGGAAGGTTTGAAGATAAATCTCATCAGCATTTAGTCAGTTATATGATGACATGACTAAAGAATTTTGCTTTTTAAAAAGGGGTTGCAAGTTTGCTAATAAGGGTGGGAAGAACATTCTGGTTGTTCCTAGGTCAGATGAAAATTGCTACACTAATGTTGGTCCTAAAGATGGTGAATGGTTCAGATTGAGCAATGAAACTGATAAACCAACGGTTCTAAGAAGGTAGCCACATCTCTACTTCTCTAAATGCTATATTTATGAATCTTGCAATATGGGAAATCACTTTGTAATGTCTCACATTGGAGTCTGCTTCACTAGAATTTTCAAAGCTCCTTATCTGGTAGAAATGATCTCAAATAGTCAAACTCTACTGTTATTTCATGGAAAAATATGACAATCTAGATTGTTGGATGCATTGAAGATTAAAGGTACTTTTTTTCTCTCTTGTGCAAATGCAAATTGTGACCTTGTCTTAATTACTTATGATTTATTGGTGGGGGTGTTGTAGCTGCTAAACAACCTTGGTGTGAAACTATTGGCTATTCGTTTTTGTTGTGACTTTGTGTGCGAAATTGACTTTTGGAAGAATCTTTTTCAGCAATTAACAACCAATTGTTTTGGAATGCAATCTCATCTCGTTAACGGGTGTAGGGAAAGAATTTGTATCTCAGTGCCTTTTGAGAAATAACTAGTTGACTATCTCACGAGTATTTTGGACAATCAAAGGCTTAAAAATCTTCAATGGTCTATTATACTCTATGCCGTCAGTAGAACAGGTTATGCTTCCAATTTCTTGTTACCTGTTTTAATGTATGTCGCGTCAAACATTTCATCAATTAATCTTATTTTTCTCTATATGCATATCTTAAATGTCATACTTTGCTAGTATTTTGTGGATTAACCTTGGATAATCTTTCCACTGTGATGTCAAAGGTTCTCCCTACTGTGGCTGATAGCCTCTGAAGAATCATCGTTTCATTTAACAAAAACTTGTGTTGATTTAGAGGTTAGACTCACTTTGGTCTTAATTAAGGTGTAGTGGCACTACTTACTTTATAAATTGAACTTAGTATTAATTCCAGTGCAAAACACTACCTATTTATCTCTTAGTTTTGTGTCAGTGCTCCTTAAAATAAAATTATAAGTATGAGCCTCAAAATCATCAATTATGAGCAACTTTCTCAAAAATTTCAAAAAAGGGAATCTCAATATCTCATTCCTTCTAAAGTGTTATCCACTGCAATGTCATGGGTTGTCAAATTATTTCCACTTGCCATACAAGCTCAAAATGTTATTGGGATGATTCGAATACTTTTTGCACTAACCATGTCAAATGACTCGTGTACCTTATTGCCATATGCCATCTTAAAGTTTCATCTGGCTTTGGCTTTTTCCCTTGTACGTACTTTTGTGTTTTGCTCCTTGTTCGATTTATGTGTAAGATTTATGTATAAGTGTTGTTTCTTAAACTCAATGAATTATTAAAAGTTTGGTTAACCACTGAATTAATATTGAGTTTAGTGGTTTAGAGTTTTGATTTAAAGATGGTTATCACCAATCCTATTGTCGTACCTTAACACATCACAGTTGCACTATGAGCTTGTGTTAATCTATGCTTTACTGTCCATGTGTGACCTTAAAGACATGCTATTTGAGAATTGCATTGCGTGTTTAATTTTAAGTCGTTACTTATTTTTTTATTCCCTGTCATGGAAGCTTAGATATTGGAATTGTTCATTCACTTCTCTTCTTTGTGGATTGTTTGGTTAGCTGCAGCTTATTGGTGCTAAAATCATGTTGTTCTCCTATGATCTATCATGGTTTTTGTGTGGTGTCTGAATTAATTGATTTTATTGTTGTAAGATCTTGCACTATCTGTTTTCAAAATGGACACTTTCCTCTTCTGACGAGTCATTGGTTCTTGTTAGAAAAGTGAAGATTTTTAAGGGCATGTACGTCATTGCATTTTATGTTTTTAATCTCCTCATCTCAACTGTTCATGTCCCTTCTACGATTCAAATTTCTTCTTGGTATCTTAGGCATTTACCTTCTCTAACATATCTAGGGTTTCACTTTCATCTCCACTGCTAGTATGCACCCTTATGAGTTGTTCACTTGTCGCTATGACATATAAGCCTGCCACAAATCCTATCGGGACCCCACTGTTTCTTTGTCCAAAGGTGTCATCATGTTCTCCATCTTTTTATGTGTTTGCACAAATATGTTTAGGTACATTGTTTTTTGCTTTTGCACAAAACTGTTTGTAATTGGACATCTTCCTCTTCTGCTGAGTCACTGTCCCTCGTAAAAAAATGTGAAATCTTTTAAGGTTTTCACTATTAATGCTTGTTTCAAGTCATGGTCTTGGTTTCTGGGGAAGTTTATTTGTATCACATGCATCCTTTATGGGGGAGTTGGTTCACTTACCTGTGCTTAATCATTTCTTCACTTTGCTTTGATATGCTTATATGATCTATTGCTAATTCTTTATCCGCTGTGCTTTTTCTATCCTTGCATTGTGTATTTTTTGCAAATTTTGATATTTCCGATCTATTGCCACCACTTAGTATGTAGACTTCTAGGTTTATGGGGGAGTTATTGTCTACGAGAGTACAAATTATGGGGGAGTTCAAATTTTTATTAGGCAAACTTGATTATTTTGGCTTTATTATGATGTACCTTGATTGAGATATTCCTAATGTAAGGCTTTGTTGTGGCGGTTTTTGAACAATTTACTTGCTTTAAATTTCTTGGCACCGAGAATTGTACCTTTATGGTTTGCGTTGTCTATCTTGCTCATATTGTACTTATGTTCTTGGATTGTTCTAATTATTATTGCAAAATCATCTATTAGTCTTGCTTGTGTTGCCATGCTATATTTTAAATCCTTTGTCTTTGCCATGACAAAATGGGAAAAAAAAAATCATGTCGCTATCAATTTACATTCCTTGCAATTGCTTTAACCTTGATAACTTTCACTTGTTCTTGTCAAGAGTACTTATTTGTAGGATTCGTTCTTTGGGTTCTCTTGAGTGTGGGGGAGTGAATTTAGTTATAGGTTTGAGTTATTTTGACAAGGAAAGCCAAAGGGGGAGATTGTGAAGTCTAGTTTTATTGTTTGGCTTCCCTTGTCAAAGGTTGTAAATTAGACTACCATGCTCTAGTTAGATTTAGGGTTAAAATGCTACTTTGGGATTCTACTGCTGGAAATATCACTTCAAGAGCTTAACTTCGTACATCAAAGCTTTGTTCATACTGTTTATACCATACTTGACCAATCCCGAAACTACTGAGCACCGGTCAACGTTATACCATCAAGGACCCAGAAGAGTTTCCCTCCAACCAGGAGGCCAATCATAGCGTGACATGTGTCGACATCAGAAGCCAATCATAGTGCAACACGTGTCAACATCAGAAGCCAATCACAACATGACATGTGTCAATGTTAGAATGAAACTAGAAAATCTCTTCTATAAATAGAGATCATTCTCTCACAATATTTCCGAATGTCATTTGTACTAAATCATTCACTAGTACTCACTAAAGGAAAGCTTGAACCTATGTACTTGTGTAAACCCTTCACAATTAATGAGAACTTCTTTACTCCGTGAACGTAGCCAATCTGGGTGAACCACGTACATCTTGTGTTTGCTTCCCTGTCTCTATCCATTTGCATACTTATCCACACTAGTGACCGGAGCAATCTAGCGAAGGTCACAAACTTAACACTTTCTGTTGTACCAAAGTCCTCACTGATTTTGTGCATCAACATTTGGCGCCATCTGTGGGAACGACACTTATTCCCACTCTCTTCAGCTTTGTTAAGTTGGTTTCCACCATTCATACACTCTCTTTTGACCATGCATCATTATCTAACATGGGGAGCGAAGGAAGCCACAGCACACAGAATGACACCCCTCTTGCACCTAGTGCAAAACAACGAAAGAAGGAAAAAAGAAGGGTTGCTTTTCAAGCTAAAGTCGATAAGCTAGAAGCTCAGAATAACAAGATAGCAATGAAGAACGAGGTCATCCAAGAGTAGTATGAGAAGCTCTTTGAGACGCTACACGAAACTAGGCGTACTCAAACACACGAGCTCGTTGCCCTTGTGGACATCAACCATCATCTGGGTGCCCCCAACATGGAGGGTCACCTTCCTTCGACATGGGTATCCCTGATGAGGAGCAAGCTAATCATCAAAACATTGATCAACATGAGACTTCTCTCAACCCAGCTGCTTCGACCTGAAGTAGGAGAAGTGGATAAAGACACCTCCTTACAGAAGGAGTGGAAGGATCGAAAGCCGTCTTTCGCGAATGTTGAGATTTCCTAAAGCAACGTCGAGACAATCCCATCCATGTAAGCTTGAAGATTAATAACCCAAGGGTCTCTGAAAGACTTGGTCCCCTCCCATGTCACAGGCCGATTACCAATTTGGGGAATGGGCGACAGGTCCCAGAAGAACATGAAGGTACAAGGGACTCTGAGGTATTCTGACAGACTCACCCTAGAAGTTAGTACGGCGAGTCCAAGGAAAAATCACACGCCTTTGCTCAAACTTTCCTACTTCCAAGAGGCAATGGAGACATACGAAAGAAAATCTCAGTGGTACATGACTCCACTCAGGACCCCCTTGTCCTACAACTCCTTGAGGAAGTAAACAAGTTGAAGGCCGAACATCAGGCCGAGATACCTGACTGGAACCAACCCAAGCCTGGCCCTCTCACAAGGAGGATCCTCGACACCCTCTTCAAGCGAAGACAAAACAAAAGCTTGGTTTACAACTCTATACTGGAAGGGAGGACTCAATTGAACACCTTAACCTCTTTGAGTCCACCATGGCATATCGGATACACACCGACAAAAAGCGATGTCTTCTCTTCCCCTCCACCTTCTCTAGTGGAGCTCTAAACTGGTATTGCCGTCTTCTACCTGAGACAGTAGACTCATTTGAGGAATTGAGGAAACTGTTTGTTTCTCAACACATTTTCCAGACCGATCGCTTACACTATGCGGATGACTTGTACACTATTCCCCAGAAGCCAGACGAGTCATTACGTATGTATGCTGGCCGCTTCAGCCATGAGTATTCCCGTTGTACCGAGGTAGACGACAAGACTGCCCTCAAAGCCTTCACGGCAAGCCTACGTGATTATTTCTTTAAGTACATGATCAATACCAACACTTGGAAGACTTACTCTGAAGTGATGTCACATGCTTACAACCATGTCTCCGCCGAGGCAAGGACATATCAAGGGAAACCCCTCACAGCCACCCCTTATCAACAAGTAGGGAGTGGAAGCCAGATCCAACCAAATGAGAATACCTCGACCTTCCAAATGGCAGTGGTGCCTTCCCCTGCCTTACTTAATACTTCGCTAAGTCAACAGACATATCAACCTCAGGTCAAAATGAAAGATTTCCGTCATCACCAGTCTTATTTTAGTAGAAGGAGTAAGAGACATTACCACGATAACCAAGGGTATCGCCATGATAATCCCCAACCTCAGGCAGTCAACACGGTGGGTCAAACACGTGTCAGGACAACCCATATCCTGAGGTATGAGGCATACACACCTTTGAACGCCACATGCGTGGCTATTTACCCCAGCATAGCATACCTGATATCGAAGCCAAAGTTGAGGCACCCGGATTATAAGCCCACGAAGAACACGGCACGTTTTACTGCTGCCACAAGCATAACAGCCATGACGGCGAGAAATGTATCACCCTTTGTGATCTTATTGAAGCTTTGGCACGTGAAGGAAAAATTGATCAATTCCTCCTTCACCATCAAAGTGGTAACCATAACCAACGTCAGGTGAATGTGATATATTCCATAAGTGGTGGCATACCCATATCTAAATCTTCCAACAAGGCCATGAAAAATAATGAACGAGCTTTAAGGTCTGGCCACCAAGTGTTTCACGTGGAAGACATCAGGGGAGGTAAGTATCAAAAGCCTAACTGGGATCTAATATGTTTCTACCCTGAGGAAGAAAGATGTATCATTTATCCTCACAACGACCCACTGATCGTGGAAGCTCACATAGCCAACTTTGAAGTACAACGACTCCTGGTAAACATGGGGTTTCGGTCAATATCATGTTTGCTGAAGCTTTCAGGGCACTTAATGTAGCTGAACACTTCCTCGATCGCTCGATTTCCCCTCTGATAAGCTTTTCCGGTGATATCGTGCAACCTTTGGGAAGCATACACTTACCTTTCACCATTGGTACATGCCCTTACACAGCTACCATTACCATTAACTTCCTAGTGGTTGATTGCCCAACGACATACAATGTTATCTTCCGACGCACAAGCATTAATGATCTCAAGGCCATGGTATCCACACATATGTTGTTGATGAAATTTCCAACTCGCTATGGCAATGGTTACATCAGAGGAGATCAACTTAGTGCACGATCATTTTACAACACTTCGGTCAAGCAACATCACCTACCTGTGCCCAAGGAAACCCTTTCTATACATGACCAAGTCATAAAGACCAGCCCAGACGAAGCTAACTTGGATCTTCACGGTAGCAATAGTCAACCCGACGATCCTCGAGATGACTCTTTCACCCAGCAAGCATAACTCGCTGAAGAGTTGGAAAAAGTCTCTATCTCAAAAGATTATCTGGATCGCATGGTGAAGATTGGCACCACCTTGTCACCACCTATTCGGTTGACATTGATCTCTTTTTTGCAAAAGAACACTGAGGTCTTCGCCTGGTTATACGAGGACATGCTAGGCATCTCTCCCGATATCATCTGTCATCGCTTAAGTATTGACCCCAAGACCAAGCTAGTGAGAAAGAAGTGAAGATCTTATGACGCTGAACGGTACGAGGCAACGAAGGCAGAAGTTGACAAACTCAAAGGCATAGGCTTCGTCCGTGAAGTCAATTATCTAACGTGGGTAGCAAATGTTGTCTTTGTTAAGAAGAATCCGACCAAGGAAAGTCTCCTGCTCCAAAAGGTCTTGTGGAGGGTGAGTGTTGATTACACCGACCTAAACAAAGGATGCTAGAAAGATAGCTTTCCTCTTCCTTTCATAGACAGACTTATAGACTTTACGGCAGGGTGTGAACTTCTAAACTTCATGGATGCTTACTCAGGATATAATCAAATCCTCATGAACCCTCCGAACCAAGAGCACACAACCTTTACTACTGATAGGTGACTATATTGCTATAAAGTCATGCCCTTCGGCGTAAAAATTGCAGGAGTAACTTATCAGAGACTGGTCAATTCAATGTTCGCCGAACAGATTAGGAAGAGCATGAAAATTTACGTTGATGATATGCTAGTCAAGAGCAAATAAGCTGACCAACACATCACCAACCTATCTGAAACTTTCACTATCCTGAAGAGGTATCGAATGAGGTTGAACCCCAACAAATGTGCCTTCGGCGTAGGCTCTAGAAAATTCTTAGGCTTCATGATAAGCCAACGAGGCATTGAGGCTAATCCCCAGAAGATCAAAGTAATCTTCGACATGAAGAAACCGGTAACTTCAAAAGACATCCAGAGCCTTGTTGGCAAGGTGGCAGCCTTAACTTTAACTAGGTTCATCTCTAAGGCCATAGACAGATGTGCTCATTTCTTCAAAGCACTTAAGGGAAGTAAGAAGTACATTACATGGACTGATGAATGTGCTGAGGCATTCAAGAACCTCAAAGACTACATGAGTAAAACCCCTCAGCTCTCCAAACTTGAGGTTGGTGACACTCTCATTATCTATCTGTCAGTATCGACTTCAGCAGTAAGTTCCATTCTCATTCGAAATGATGGTAATGTTGAACGACCTGTCTACTACGCTAGCAAGGCCTTACAAGATGCAGAGACACAATACTCCAACATTGAGAAATTGGCTCTAGCATTGGTCATGTCTGCTCGAAAACTTTGCCCTTACTTCCAAGCACACTCCATCATCGTGCTTACCAATCATCATATTCAACAGATACTCCAAAGTCTTGATACTTCCGGGTGAATGATCAAATGGGCGATATCATTGGGTGAGTTTGACATCTCCTACCAACCAAAGCCAGCTGAGAAGGGCCAAGCAATGGCAGACTTCATCACCGACTTCACATATCCTGTTGACATTGTTTCTACGCCTAAAGAAGTGGTTTCATTACCCTCGGAAGCTTAGAAAATATAACCAACAGCCCTAGCATAGAGTCTATATGTTGATGGCTCGTCAAACTAACAGGGTTATGGAGCAGGACTAGTCCTTACGACCCCTGACAAAGTGGCTATGGAGTATGCTCTTAAATTCAAGGTGTCGAACAATGAGGCCGAATATGAAGCCCTCCTAGCAGGCTTACGTTTGGCCAAACACCTTGGGGTTAAACAAATTGATATATTCAGTGACTTCTAATTAGTGGTTAACCAGGTCTCTAACAACTTTGACGCTAAGGATAGCTCCATGGCAACATATCTGGCATAAACACAATTGTTGCTCAAGCACTTCCACTACCAGATCACCCAAATTCCTCGAGCGGCAAACAATCATGCAGATGCTTTGACTCGCCTCGCCTCAGCGGTGGAAGACAAGATTGGGAGAAAAATTCAGGTCGAATTGTTGGCAACACTAAGCACCATGGCTGCTGAAGTGTGCAACTTACAACAGGAGGATAGTTTGATTATCCCGATTTATAGATTCCTTGCTCATAGCACCCTTCAAAATGACAAAGTCCAAGCTAAGCAAATTCGATACAAGGCTGCCCGTTACTTGATCATTAATGACCAACTCTACAAGCGGGGTTTTAACCTACCATACCTAAGATGCCTTACGCCCCCAGAGGATGAAACTGTCATTCGAGAAATACATGAAAGAGTCTGCGAAGATCTTGCTGGATCTTAATCCCTAGCACACAAGGCTTTTCGCCAAGGATATTACTGGTCAACACTCCACCAAGATGCCATTAGAATATCCTGCTCATGTGATAAGTGTCAACGCTACGCAACTATTCCTCACTCCCATCCCGAGCCGCTCACTCCTATGATCAGCCCTTGGCCCTTGGCCCAATGGGGACTTGATTTGATTGGACCAATGCCTGCAGGGAAGGGCAAGGTTCGCTATGCAATCGTTGCAGTTGACTACCTCACAAAATGGGCCGAAGTAGAACCCTTGGCAATCATTACTGAGGTAAAAATAGAAGACTTCGTATGGAAGAACATCCTTTGCAGATTCGACATTCCCAATGCGATAGTCACTGACAATGAGCAACAGTTCGACAACAATAAGTTCAGAATGTTCTGCTCTAAGTTCAACATCAACTTATGTTTTGCCTCCCCAGCTCATCCCTAATCTAATGGACAAGTTAAAGCCATCAACAAAATAATCAAGCGAACTTTGAAAACTAGCTTGGACAAGGCTAAAGGTTGTTGGCCAGAATTTGTACCCCAAGTTCTTTGGTCATACCGCACTTCGTATCGGACATCAACAGGAGAAACCCCATTCTCACTTACCTTTGGTATAAAGGTAGTTGTCCCGGTTGAGATTGAGCAAGCAACATTGCGAGTCCAGAACTACGTGCAAAGCGAAAATGACAAACAACTTACCCTCAACTTATAACTAGTCGAGGAACACAGAAACCAGGCTCACTTAATGAATGTCGCCTACAAGAAGCGCATCTCCAACTACTATGACTCAAGGGTCAAACCTCGTTCTTTCAAAGTTGGGGACTAGGTATTGAAGAAAAGATTACTCTGTGACAGAGTCCCAAGTGAAGGAAAACTTAGTCTAAGCTGGGATGGACCGTTTGAAGTTGTTGGCATCAGTCGCCCTGGCTCTTACAAGCTTAGGAGCTCCGATGGCAAGACCTTTAGCCATCCATGGAATGCTGATCACTTGAAGTACTATTATAAGTAAACTCACATTGTACAAGTGTTAAGCTTCAACCGTTCGACATCCTATGTAACGAAGACTATTTGGCATGAATTGAATAAAGAGGTGATTTAGACAACTCAGTTCTAATCATCTTACATTCCTAGAAATGAAACATTCGGGTTCAAAGCTTCAACATGAATGCTTCCAACATGAAACAAAGTCTAAGTATATGTCAACAAGACTATACAAATAAACGAACAGCTTCACAGTATATTCGTTCAATCATACATTCCAACACATTCATACATAAGCCAACTGTGCTTTGAAAGGGTTCAACATACTTTGTGTCATTCGACACTTGCTACAATGTACCTAGACACCTTGCCCTTATTCTCACAAACCAGGTGATGAAATGTGAAAAAGGAACTCATCTTCATGCCACCAACCAGGTGATGAAATGTACGACCCGTACCCTTCTTCATGCCACCAACCAGGTGATGAAATGTACAGCCCGTACTCTCATTCATGCCACCAACCAGGTGATGAAATGTACAACCCGTACTCTAATATCATTTGGCAACTTGTCATTCATGCCACCAACTAGGTGATGAAATGTATAACCTGTACTCTCCTTCATGCCACCAACCAGGTGATGAATTGTACAACCCGTATTTTAATATCATTTGGCAACTTGCCATTCATGCCACCAACCAGGTGATTAAATGTACAACCCGTACTCTAATATCATTTGGCAACTTGCCATTCATGCCACCAACCAGGTGAAGAAGGAACTCATCCTCGTGCCACCAACCAGGTGATGAAATGTGATGAAAGGTGATGAAGGAACTCACCTTCGTACCACCAACCAAGTGATGAAAACAACTCACCATTCATTCCACCTACCAGAAGACGAGTGGTATAACTTGTACATGTGAACTCCTAGCATTCACAAATAATGAAAAACCCTCAAACTTGACAACTCAACTAGGGGAGCACTTATGCCCAACAAGAGTTATAGTCACCATCAAAGTCTTATTGCAAGCCAACAACAACTTCAGTGCATGGCATACAAAGATCAAGCTATTCAGCCCTCTTGCATCTGCTTCAGACATTTCCCCTTTGTAACAATGCAAACACTACAACTCGTAGAAAGCTTCACACACTCTTGATCAAGACAGTGTGAAGCAAAACCAATTTATGGTGCAAACAAGAGCTTCATCAAGGGAGTTCACTGATAGGAGCATATTTATACGACTTAGTTAGCCTGTTTCTTGGCATTTATGTTGTTAGTTCGTAGTTATTTTAGTATTTTAAGCTATTTTCATGTGTTTGTAGGTCCAAAGGGTTAACGTGGCAAAGAAGTGCATTTTGGAGCATTTTGGAGCATTTTTGGGCATGGAACAGATAACATATGCTTAGAGCAAAATGAATGAGCGAAATTTGAAGTTTGTGCATCATCCTCTCCCAATAAATAACTATTTTAGCACACTCATTTCACCCAACACATCCACTCATTATAACCACCCAACACATTCACCTACCACTACATCCACTCATTTCACCCAACACATCCATTCACCTACCATTACATCCACTCATTTCACCCAACACATCCACTCATTACAACCACCCAACACATTCACTTACCACTACATCCACTCATTTCACCCAACACATCCACTCATTTCACCCAACACATCCACTCATTACAACCACCCAACACATTCACCTACCACTACGTCCACTCATTTCACCCAACACATCCACTCATTTCAACCACCCAACACATTCACCTACCACTACATCCACTCATTACCACCACCCACTACATCCTCTCCCTAGCCTATAAATATATCCATCCAAAGACACATTCGGGGGGACCATTTAGGGAGAATGGAGGAAGACACATTCTGCCACAAGGCAGAGTCTTTTCTTCTTAACCATTCTTCACATTCCCACAACAAAAACACAATTTCATGCACCTTCATTTCCCTTTTCTTGTCGTGACCTCCATCCAACCTAAACACATTCAGCCATTCCCTTCCATATATCCATATGCATCCATCAAACCACACCTTGTGCCGCAATAAAGAGAAGAAGGAGGACCCTTGGACGTGCTTGCCATTCAAGTTGGATTGTTAGAGCGTTTTTAGGTGTTTTCATTCTTTTGTTTTCAATGTCTAAATTTGTTTATCTTTGCTTTGTGAGTATGAGGAACTAAACCCCCTTTAGCTAGGGGGGAATTCAAAGCCATGAACATACTTGCAATATGAATTGATTACCTTCGGTTGTGAATTCAATTTGTTTAACTGCTTGATTGATAACTTATTTGTGTATGTTTATTAAGAGTGCACACTTAGTTTGCATGCATGAATATGATGCTAGAGTATAAGGGAGTTTCACCTAATAGTTACAAACTTATATTCACAAGTAGTGGAGGTCGTTTATAAACGATCACGTTAAATGAATTCTTGGCAGGAGTTTCATACTCATCATAGTAAAGAATGCCTCGTCAATACTTATAGTTTTCATAATGCTTAATGATCTTTGATTGTATCTTTATTGTGTTGTTCACGAAAATGACCTTTGAAGAATGCTTGAATTGTTGTATGCGTTTTTCCATCCAATTCAATAACTTAAGGAGAACTTGAAGGTTAATTTAAGCGGACTTAATTAACCTGGGGTGTTGAGTTTCATGATTTATCGAAAGAACAACTGAAAATTGGTTTATGTGCAAGTGTGTCATGTGTGGAGAAGAACCCTCTAGCTAGCCAATCATCCATAGTTTACCCAAATTCGTCCAAAATCTGTTTTAGTTTACAATCTGTTTGTTTTGTTTTCAAATTCGTCAAAATCAAATCCCCCTTTACTTTAAAGTGTTTTATTAGTCAAAATCTGTTTTGATTTGTGTTTTTAAGTGGCTTGAGTCAAGTTAGAACCTAATTTCGTCCAAAACCATACCTAGAGTTAGTTTAGAGTCTAATTCATTGTTTTAAGCTGTTTTGAGTGTTTTAAACTAGTTTTGAGTCTTTTTAGTTTGTATTGCATCTTTTGAGTCTAGTTTGGTGTTTTAAACTTAATTTTATGTTTTTAAGTCAGTTTAGAGGTTATTAGCAAGCCCTCCTAATCCCCGGTCCAGAACGATCCCTACTTACATTCTTTACTACATTTGATACAAGAGGGTTTAATTTGTGTGTTAAGTAATTTTCGCATCATTCACCCACAATTCTCAAAAGCTTCACATACTCTTGATCAAGACAGTGTGAAGCAAAACCAATTTATGGTTCCAACATGAGCTTCATCAATGGAAGGCAACCATAATTCTCAAAAGCTTCACACACTCTTGATCAAGACAATGTGAAGCAAAACCAATTTTTGGTGCCAATAAAAGCTTCATCAAAGGAGTTGAACCACAATTCTCAAAAGCTTCACACACTCTTGATCAAGACAGTGTGAAGCAAAACCAATTTATGGTGCCAATAAGAGCTTCATCAATGGAGGGCAACCACAATTCTCAAAAGCTTCACACACTCTTGATCAAGACAGTGTGAATCAAAACCAATTTATGGTGCCAACAAAAGCTTCATCAAAGTAGTTCAACCACAATTCTCAAAAGCTTCACACACTCTTGATTAAGACAGTGCGAAGCAAAACCAATTTATGGTGCCAACAAGAGCTTCATCAATGGAGGGCAACCACAATTTTCAAAAGCTTCACACACTCTTGATCAAGACAGTGTGAAGCAAAACCAATTTATGGTGCCAACAAGAGCTTCATCAATGGAGGGCAACTACAATTCTCAAACCTTCGAAGCAAATTCAAGACTGTTTGAAGCAAATTCAATTTATATGGTTCATCCAAACCTTCAACTACTACAAGGTGTAGCTTGCATCACAATCTCTTGCTCAACAGTGTGGAAGCAAAATTTGTATATGTTGTCTCTCCCACATTTTCAAATTTCTAGTTTCCCAAAAAAAAAAAAAAAAAAAAAAAGAAATTCAACAAAGCTTCATCAATAGAGGACAACTACAAATTCTCAAAAGCTTCACACTATCTTGATCAAGATAGTGTGAAGCAAAATCAATTCGTGGTACCCAACTAAACTTCACGAACAAAAGCTTCATCAATGGAGGACAACTACAAACTCTCAAAAGCTTCACACTATCTTGATCAAGATAGTGTGAAGTAAAATCAATTCATGATACCCAACAAAAGCTTCAACTCCAAAGCTTCACTTACAAAAACTTCACCCACAATAGCTTCACCTACAAAAGCTTCATCAATGGAGGACAACTACAAATTCTGAAAAGCTTCTTCACACTATCTTGATCAAGATAGTGTGAAGCAAAATCAATTCATGGTACCCAACAAAAGCTTCAACTCCAAAGTTTCATCTACAAAGCTTCAACTCCAAAGCTTCACTTACAAAATCTTCACCCACAATAGCTTCACCTACAAAAGCTTCACCCATAAAAGCTTCACCAACAAAAGCTTCACCTATAAAAGCTTCACGTACAAAAGCTTCACCCAGAAAAGCTTCACCAACAAAAGCTTCACCTACAAAAGCTTCACCTACCACAAAAGCTTCACCTACAAAACCTTCACCAACAAAAGCTTCACCCACAAAAGCTTTCCCTACCACAAAAGCTTCACCACAAAAGCTTCACCAACAAAAGCTTCACCTACCACAAAAGATTCCCCCACCACAAAAGCTTCACTCACAAAAACTTCCCCCACAAAAGCTTCACCCACTACAAAGCTTCACCTACAAAGCTTCAACACAAAAACTTCATCTACAAAGCTTCAACACAAAAGCTTCACCTACAAAAGCTTCACACTATCTTGATCAAGATAGTGTGAAGCAAAATCAATTCATGGTACCCAACAAAGCTTCAACCTCAAAGCTTCACCTACAAAGCTTCACTTATAAAGCTTAATATATATATATATTTCAGCAATTCAAAAATTCGAAAATTCGAAAATTAAAAAAAAAAAATTGCCTAGGCCTCATCTTCTTTGGGCCTAACAACTTTCATAACAAATATATATGAAGGATGAGTTTTGGGCTACCACTTAGAAAGGAAAATGGTGAAGTTTTGTTACTTTGGAAACTTGGCTACTAGCAAGACACCTCCTTCGTCAACTCCCTTGACCAGAGACTTGGGAGACTCCTACCATATGCTACTGCACCTTGATACTCGGAAGTCTCACGACCACTCAGTGACTTGGGTTTTTTCAAGTCTCCAACTGAGAAGTTTTCCTCACTTGGGAAATTAAGGGGGCACTACCTCAACCTACATGCTTCATTCATAAAGCTTTAACATACAAGCTTCAACAAAAGGAAAAATTCAAAGAACTTAGTGAAGAAGGCCTTAGTGTATTTAACACAATACGTTGAAATGAAGCAAAGCTTACTTATTGATATCTATGATAAGTTACAAATATGTACATATACATGAATCAAAATAAACAAACAAGATGGAGCCTTCACAGAGATTGCTCAGGAGAAGTCTCAGCAGTCGGCAGAGCCCCAGAAAGAGGAGGCACTAGATGGTGATTATTCGGAGCCTCAGTACTAGGCAGAACCCTAGAATGAGGAAGCACTGAAGGTTGATCATTTGGAGCTTCATTACGCAGTACAGTCTCAGAAGACGAAGGCAATAAATGCCTTTGGAACAAACCCACAAACCTCTGATGGTCAAGTAAAATCTGACCATCAAATTCCTGCAGCTAGTTGAGCTTCTTCTTCATGTTTGTAGCATAGTCATGTGCGAGCATGTGCAACTGTTTATTCTCATGCTTGAGCCCTCTGATCTCCTGTTTGAGACTTATCACTTCAGCCGCCAATGATTCAACTTGACGGGTTTGAGCAAATAGGCGTTGGGCCATCTTAGACACAGAACCTGCACACTGAACACTAAGCGCCAGAGAATCCTTAACAACCAACTCATCAGACCGTTTGGAAAGTACTCTGTTATCTTTGGGAGTGAAAATGTTCCTGACCACCACTACAGCGGTCATATTCATCACAGAGTCCCCAACGGTAAGAGGACCAATAGGGGATAAGAAGGATGGGCGCTATATGTTGTCTTGACAAGGCATGGCTGCCTCATCACCAAAGTTCAAGTCAAAACGACGATCGGATAGGCCAGACATTCTCAGAAATGATGAAGGAGAAATGAGGTGCAATAAATCTCTGAAGTAAGGGGAAAATTCCTACAAGCAATAACTATCTGAATGTACTTCTTACACACAATTGGTGCCCTTATAAAAGAAAAGGCAACATGACCGTTGGTTCAAAAATCGAAGAGGCACCACTATCCGGATTCCGAAGAGGCACCACTTTCCACACGCAACAACAGCTCTTCGGGTACCACAGATAAATTTGCCAAAGATCTCTGACAAAGTTTAGACACATAAATTTTGAAGGTCCAGCTACCCTACTATTACCCACAAAGGTAAAGGAACAACATCACTGTTTGATAACTAGAAATTCCTTATGTGTGTCAACCTCCGTGCTGCGTGGCAAGGCAGATTGGCAAAAATGCCTAACCTTTACTTACATTCGAGAAAACACTCCCAACAAGATTACTTGCTTAAAAATCGAAGAGGTACCACTCTTCGAATCTCGAGAGCCAGACTCCCAACAGGATTACTTGTTAAAAAATTGAAGAGGCACCGCCCTCCGAATCTCGAGAGGCACCGTTCTTCAAATCTCAAAAGCCAGATCCACGACAAGATTACTTGTTTGAAAACCGAAGAGGCACCGCTCTCGGAACATTGAGAGCTAGATTTCCTTGGATAAAGCTTGTCTACAAGCTTCAAACGCAACATCAACTTTCCAGATACCACATACCACTTTTTCAAAGTGCTCTGACAAAGTTAAAACACGTGAATCTTGCAGCTTCTACTACATTGCTATGACCAAGAAGGGTAAAGGAACATCGTTACCACTCATTGTTGGGATAATTCCTATATATGTCGACCTTCATCCTCCACAGCCAGGCAGACCTGCAAATAAAAAAATGCTCAACTTTTCTTCACATCTGAGAGGGCACTCTCAACAAAGTCTCTCGAAATACTCAGCTTTTTTCCCCCCCGATAATACCTTTGCAAACAGGCCACACCAGAGCAAAAGTATCTCATATCATCAGGGTTAAAAGTAAGAGTATCCCATAACATGCTTTTTCCCTGTCTTTTCCTTTGGCCTTGTTCTTACCTGCAAGACAACGAGAAAGAAAGCAATCAGTCAGCACTTGGAATCAAGCTTCCTGTCAGGAACTGACTGCTTGGAACCCCTTGCCTGATTACTTAGCTGGCATTGCTCTCGAGTACTCATCGTTAACATCTTATGCTTCCAGAGAAGATACCACATCTGCCTAAGTAACAGATAGGGCAAGTGAGAAGGATACAAGGAAGCATGTGGAGACAAGCGTAACAGAACACGTGCCGATGCATCCACTACTTTGTCAACAGCAAAAGTATCCCATATCATCAGGGTCGAACGTACTCTAGATTTGATAGACTTGTTTTGACCCTCAAATTCTTGAGTCGGCCTTATACTCTGGAGGAAACCAAAAAACCCTCCAGCTTAGTTCAAGAATAAGCCTGTGGAAAGTTACTTCTTCAAAAGCAAAAGTATCTCATATCATCTCTTCTCCATTTGCTTCTCCTTATCCTTGTTGTTGTTTAGGACACAAAGAGAAGGAGAACAATCAACCGGAAGCCGAAGTCGAACCTTCGATCCAAGTTGCTTGCTTGGAAATCTGATTGCTTACCTTGTTTGTTACCTCATTCGGCAAATCTCCTAGCTCGACGACTTGGGGGACTCCTACTATAGGGTTTGTATCGCACTTGACCAAGCCCGAAACTACAAGTAAGCTTCAAGTGAAATTGATACATTACCTTGTCCATCTTTATCGGTTAAAGATACCACCCCTAGATGAAGGAAAAGTACTTCCAGAAAAGATGCCACATCTACGTATGAGACATATAAGGCAAGTGAAAATGATACCACATTTCGGTATTTAAAAGTTTCGTGATTACTCAATGGCTTGGATCTTGCAAGTTCCCAACCGGGGAGCTTCCCGCTGTTTATACCATACTTGACCAATCCCGAAACTACTGAGCACCGGTCAATGTTATACTATCAAGGACCCAGAAGAGTTTCCCTCCAACCAGGAGGCCAATCATAGCGCGACGCGTGTCGACATCAGAAGCCAATCATAGTGTGACACGTGTCAACATCAGAAGCCAATCACAACATGACACGTGTCAATGTTCGAATGAAACTAGAAACTCTCTTCTATAAATAGAGATCATTCTCTCACAATATTTCCGAATGTCATTTGTACTAAATCATTCACCAGTACTCACTAAAAGAGAGCTTGAACCTATGTACTTGTGTAAACCCTTCACAATTAATAAGAACTCCTCTACTCCGTGGACATAGCCAATCTGGGTGAACCACGTACATCTTGTGTTTGCTTCCCTGTCTCTATCCATTTGCATACTTATCCACACTAGTGACCGGAGCAATCTAGCGAAGGTCACAAACTTAACACTTTCTGTTGTACCAAAGTCCTCACTGATTTTGTGCATCAACATTTGGCGCCATATGTGGGAACGACACTTATTCTCACTCTCTTCAGCTTTGTTAAGTTGGTTTCCACCATTCGTACACTCTCTTTTGACCAAGCATCCTTCTCATGGGGAGCGAAGGAAGCCACAATACACAGAATGACACCCCTTTTACACCTAGTGCGAATCAACGAAAGAAGAAGGAAATATGGTTGCTCTTCAAGCTAAAGTTGATGAGCTAGAAGCTCAGAACAACAAGACGAGCAAAAAAACCCTATAAAGTAGAAGATAGTAAAACATCCAATCAAAATTAAGCAAAGCCGTCATGTTCAAGGCAGCTAAATCACGAAGGTCAAGACATTTTAAGCGTGCACACCATATTCCATTTAGCAGTTACCAATTTATGGAAAGCTAAACCTCCAGACCAAATAAAGTTCTTTGCACAAGTAGAAATATGCTTCAAAAGGTAAGTCGGCCACTGACATACTGAGAAACTACACAAAAAATAACTTTGATAAACAAATTGCACCAATTGAACTCGTCCTGTCATGCCCCGATCCCGACATACGTCCAAGATCGACATGTAACGTCATCAAGTATCCATATATCTAATATACCCCACCTCCGGAATATGCACAAAGCACATCTCAAGATTTGAATTGCGTACAAATTTTTGTATACTTTATGGCTACATCTAGCCTCATCGTTAGACTGCATACGTACCCTAAAAAGGGATTAAGCCATTCGTAGTTCACCATTTGTTAAACTTTAAACTTTTCATAAAATACTTCTAGCAGAAAACATAAAGTACCACACTACACATTAACCATAAGCCAAATAACAATTGTCATCTTGCCATGCACATAGGTACACCATTCACACACATATGCTTTCCAACACTATTCCACCATCCTATTAATCAATAACATATACTATACAATGCACCAAAATGTAGGACTAGAACGACAAAGTTTGGCCGAAGCCTACATCTTTGAAGAATGGGGTTTCAGACCACTCAACGAATTCCAATAACATCAAGTTCCAGACCACTCAACGGAACTAAAATACCAAGCAGGATTCTGAATCACTTAACGAAACCAAAACCAGGATACAATTCCAGACCACTCAACAGAATCGCGGAGTAGAAGGGATTCCGGACCTCTTAACAGGATTTGAGTAGATACGATTTCGGACCACTTAACAGAATCGTGGAGTACAATTGGTATCAACCACTCAACGGAATCCAGATGGAGCAGGGAACCAGACCACTTAACGGAACCCCAATGGAATCCAGTTCCGGATCACTCAACGGAATCAAGCAAAAGTCCAAGGAATATAATAACGGCTCGAAGAAACAAAACATGAATCAAGTGTTCAATTACAAAGGCTCAACGAAATGAAACAAAGCACAAGTACTAAATTTAGAATGGTTCAACGAAACGAGAAATGATACAATGAAACTGGATATGAAACAAGCTCTGAAGCAACAAACCCCATGGCAATGGGTTAACGGTCCACTATTAGCCCTCACATTTCATTGCATCATACCAATCATGCAAATCAAACCGCATATCAAATATGCACGTCAATCACATTTCACAAATGTTTTCAATACACAGTCAAATCACATTTAATAAAATCAAGTGATAACCACAAAGAATGCTAAATACAATAGTAGGTAGTAACCATATCACATATATTCAAGCACTTACTAACCAATGTAGGTACATTAGACTTCACTTAGTCTTCCGTAGTACTAATTTTAGTATTTAAAATGATTCAAGACATGTTGACCAAAAGTCAACTCTTAGTCAACAGTGGGGTCCACAACCTTACTTAATTAGATCCAGAAGATTCGCACATCTAATTCCAGATCCGTAACTTTCTTAGGTTCTCATTATGCTCATAGAACAATATACAAAAATTTCATCACAATCCGACGGCCAGATCTCTACCAATCACAAATTCAAGTGGCGATCAACGTTTGGTTTACAAACTTAAAAATTCAATTCGGGAAGATCTGTATGTTGAATTCACAATCCGTCAGTTTCTAATGTCCTCAAATATTACATACTATAATACATAAAAGTTTGCTAACGATCGAACGGTCGGATCATCGATTCAAATAATGATCAAGTGGCGTATTATAATAAAAATAGGTTCAAACAATCAAATCACATCAAGCGGATATCGAATCTGAAATGAGGACATCTAATTTATCTTAAAATAGCATTGTCGGTCCACTGGCCACGCGTCGCCGCCGGTGGCAGTTTCCTATGAATGAAAGCCCAATTTTCCGACTAACTCTAAAAATTACCAAATTTTATAAAAATGTACAACTCGATGATAGAAATATTTTTCATACCTAGGCCGAAGTCCAGTTCGGTCGGGAACTGGCCGAAACATCCCTTGAACAGTCAGAAACCCCGAAAATGGGTGAACCTCGATCTGTCGAATTCAAAGCTCCTCCGCCCCTAAACTTGTTTGGGGTTTGTTCCTGGGTTCAAGAGACACCTGAAGGTGGTGGTGGTGGTTGACGGAGAACATTTCAAAAATGGTGGATCAAAGGCTAGGATTTCACGGCACCCATACGGGTGTCCTTCGTGAAATCAAGATGAAAACTTGTTAATTTTGTCTCTAATTGGATGTTGGGATGTCGTGGTGAGGTTTGGTGGTGATGGGAGGTTGAAGAAAGTTGGAAAAATTGATGGAAAACCCGCTAGAACAGTCACAGGGAACCGGGTTTGTGTTCGGGTTGTCGGGTTAAAACCGGGTCAAAACTTGAGATCTGGTTGGGTGGTTTTTCTCTCCCTCATTTCCCCTCCTCATTCTCCTTTCTAATTGGGTAGTTTCCCCCCCTCTCCTCTCCTTTCTCTACTATTCTTTCCATCACAGCCACACAAGTGGCTTCATCCCAGCAATTCATGCTCCAACAAATCTGGAGCTTTCCAGATTAATAACTAAAGGACCATTTTGTCATCAACTTCAATCATTTATAACTCCTTCGTTATAACTTCAAATTAAGTTCCGTTTGCGTCTACGAGTTCGTATTGCCACGTACTATCCAAATATGTGAAGAAATCCTAGAAAATCATGTAAGGATCAAATACGTCCGCGAAGAATCCATTTAATACAATAAGGGCAATTTTGTCCTTTTGCTTATCGAAAAAAATATACTACGTAAATATGAAAGCGTCGAAATTATGAATATGAATACGAAATACGAGATACGTAATTTTAAATAGTGAAATCCGGGGACGAGATTTCACATGTTCAGTCATCAAAAGAAATTTTCCTTTTCGACCTAAGAGATGTGCCTTAGTTTTGTCAACCAAATATTAAAAGTGAATTTTCCTTGTCTTACTACGAAAAATTAGGATACCAAGAAACGTGAGGGGAACAACACCCAAACGAAACACAAGATGTCTAGAGACAGAAGTCATACGATGTGAAATGGTGACCCAATATAAAAGTTGCTCTTATTTGCATTAACAAATTGTCCAGAAGCACGACCATACATGTTTAGGAAATCCCGAAGAGAACAAAGAGATCAAATACCCATGCAACAAAAAATAAGAAGGTTCTCTGCATATAACACATGAGTGAGAGGACAGCAACCCCGCATAACTGGGATAGAAGTTATTTGTCCAACAGAATAAAGCAAATTTAAATTCCTATTGAAAGCTTCCTCTGTAATACAAAGAAGTGGAGAAAGAAAGTTTTCCTGACAAACACCCTATGAGCAAGAGAAAAACTCATGTAGAGTACAATTCAGCAAAACTGAAAGCCGAGTTGACTGTAATAGAACATGCACCCAATCTACAAAAGTAAGAGAAAATCTAAAGCGAAAAAGCACATAAAGAAGAAAATGGCAGTTTAAAATATCAAAAGGCCTTAGTAATATCTACATTAATACCCACATTACCACTCAAAGATTTTTTGTCCATAAAATTGAACTGTTCTGAAACCAAACCATGCAATCAAAAATACGTCTTTTTTCTTTCAAAAACGGTGTCTGTTGGGGAGAGATAATATGTGTGACAATAGGACTGAGCCGATCAGCAAGAATCTTTGGAATAATCCTTGACAAAAAGTGAGCAAGTGCAATGAGTCGATACTGAAAGATAGTGGTGGTCCTTTCGACTTTAAGGATAAGTACCACAAAGTTGCAATTAGCATTCAGATATAATCATCCATGCTTAAAGGAATCTTGTACAAAAACATTAGTATCCAATCCAATAATATCCCAACATGACTGATAAAAAGAACTAGGAAAATCGTCAAGTCCCAGATCATTTGAATGATTCATAGAAAAATAGCATTTCTAATTTCATCAACTGAAGGCAAATAAGAAAGAGCAGAATTTTCATGTTCACTAACCATAGGTGGAATCCACCACAAACATCCTCAATTCTACTTAGAGTGAATGAAGAATTATATAAAGATCGATAAAAGTTTACCACATGATCAACAATCGTAACAAGAGAAGAGAGCGCACTATCACCATCTAAAAGAATAGTAATTCTAGAAAAGGAATGCCTACTCGGCATAAGCATGAAAAGAGCAGTATTACGATCACCCTCAATTAGCTATATAACCAGAGCACGATCTCACCAAAAAGCTTCTTGCATACAAAGAGTATCAAGGACAACCGTCTTGGCCACAATTTCTTCATTAAACTTAGAGTTCCCATCAGAAGAAATAATATTTTAAAGTGCTCATAGAGATGAAAATTGTTGTTTTTCCTACAACAAATGGTGTATGGAGAAGTTTGAGCTAAGGCTTTGTTGATTGATAGATTCCATGTCTCCAGGGTTGATGAGACGATAAGAAAATACGGGATGCCGTATAAAATGCCTTTTATGGTGGATTTGTTGTCCCAAATCTACGAATTGGACAAGAAGGCGTTCACGATGAAACAAGACGGAAGGAGATCACCGAAGTCCTCCCAACAGAAAACATCCATATGATGTTGATTATTTCCGGACGGGGATCAATCAAATTTCGGGTTAATATATTTCTTGCCGATCCTAAATTTGATCGAGTCAGTGGAAAGATTTTGCGTAAGGAATCGAAATCGGATCTTGACAGTAGTTTTACCTATGTTCGTCGTGATGCACATAAAAAATTGACTATAAATGCTCTTGTAAAGTGAATGCAGTCGACAAGGTATATGCAATATTCTGCATTGGCTTCTACAGTTCGTTATTTTCTTTTGTGGTCATGAAGTAGTGTTTTCTTTGTTGCTAACTTGCTATGTCCCAAGACCGTTTCCATAAGTATGAAAATTATGGTTAATACAATTCTATCCTAGCGGAGGTTTTTACTTTTAATTCTCACGCTTTACTTTGAGGTGACTTGGTAGGCCATCTCATCTATGGTTGAGCAGAAAGTTTTGGAGAAGCAAAATTATGCATTCGGGTGACAAAGAAAAAGAAATGGAGAAGAAATAGACAAAGATGGATAATAATATTTCGAGAAGAGAGAAGTAAAAAAAAATTGTTAACTATAATAATTGAGGAAAAGGAAAATGAAGATTTTGTTATAAAAGTGGATGATCCACATGAAGAATTAGTCACCGTACCGCTTCTTATCATCCAATAAATGTTGTAGTTCTTGTCAGCCAACAAATGTTGAAGGTGTGCTACTGCTCTCATGTAGCATGTGCTACTTTCAGATTTTTTGGTCTTAGCAGAGAATTATATATTTTCCTATATAAATGCCTATTAGCTCATAAATGATCTAGAGAAGAAGATATACAATCTATTGTTTCTATTACTTTGTAATTTCAGTATGATAAGGAGAGAGACCACTATACTGCACCGATGACATAGACACACTTGATGAACCTCATAAAAATTATGTTTTATTTACTTTATATTTCACTGCATACGTATTCTCAAGTTCATAATAGATCTTAATTGTCAATGTCATAGTCGTTGACCATGTTATCTCGGTGAAGTTCGAAATAGAATATCACGATGGATGATGTGAATTTAAGGAGGTATTTCTAGTTTGGGATTTCAGGGGGTTTCGTGCGAGAGAGAAAAAGGGCCTTCAAGTACGTATCCCAGTAATATAATACTTCTTAATCTACTATTAGTTTTTCTTTTCCTCTTAAAAGGTTAGTCATTTGTTGTAAATGAATCAAATCAAACTTGTGAAGTCAATATATTGAACTCAACAATCAGAATTATTCTCATAATAAAACTCAAATTTTTTTAATCTATTGTAGGAGTTTGATTCTTATAAAATTGAAATCAAATTTTTGGCCTACCGTTAAAGGCCTAATTTAATTATATTTTTTTTTCTTTTTGGTAGAAGCCTAGTTTAACACTAAAATGTGCAGTTGAGAATTGCTGACATTTTGCAAAAACCCCACAAGACAACAAAACAATCTTCTCTTCTGTATGATGACTGTTCACACCTGTTACTCTGCGGCAAAACACATGCCTCCGTCTTATTCTGCTTTATTATGCATCAAAGAGTCAGCCTTTGGTCGATGAATCCAATATTTCCTTAATTACATCTCTTTGAACACACCTCTTTCCATATTTCAGAATGACTAGAGCTCCTGTTCAGGATGCTTTTGACTTCAACTGAGTTACAGAGACTTTGTGGGTCCATGAACCACATTTATACGACATCGTCGGCTTTGGCATAAGAAATAAGAATACGAACAACGATGTGTTCAGTGGTTTATGCACGATTAGTCGTTCATGCATGTTTGCACGTTGATCTTGCTGAGTTCACATTTTACTAGTGGTGAGAAATTACGCATGCACGATCTTACTAGAATCTTAACATTAATTAGACAAATTCAAACATTTATTTGTAGTTAAAAAAAATTAAAAAATATATTCTACAAAGAAACTCTAAATTCTTAATTTAACAGTCATATGATTTTAGATTTTGATGATTTTTTGATAAATATAACATTTGAGGGAATACCTAAAAAATTGACAATTCGAATAGTTAAATGAGCCAAAAAAATGTGTCTAAAGTTGTATAAAAAAGTTGTGTAACGAACCCGCCTCTTATATCCGGGCCTGCTGTTTTTGGATGCCTAATTTGTCTAGGTAGGATTTGCTACGTTTTCTGCAGGTTCGCTTTCATCTTTATACCTATGTGTACCCTATCTCACCATCTAGAAGAAACCAGAGAGAGTAGTTCAAATCAATTACTATGTAAAACTGAAACGCCACCACTTTAATATTTCTGGTTGCATGTAAATTTTCATACCCACCACAAGTGTACGCTGGCGTATTTCCTGCACTTTCTAATTAATTTCAGTGCAATTGCAATGTCGGAAGTTGTACCAACCAGACAACCAGTGGACCAACTTTGGATGATTTGGCTTTATGTTTAGCCGCTCCAATATTTATTACGGAATTAACAACCCAGATAAATTGTAGAAGACAATAACTTCGTGAACCTTCTGGAGAGATTCGCGAGAAAAAAAAGGAAGCAGGGTTGAAGAAGAAGTTATGGCACGTTTTACCGTTTTAGGAGGTTGATTAATTTTCACCGTCTGCTATTTTCTTGTTTATTAATTGTTATTAATTCTCTTCGTCTGCATTTTTCTTGTTTATTAATTGTTATTGAAGTTAAGCTGAAAACAAAATCTTGAATTACAAATGGGTTTAGGGTTTCAGACTGATTGGACTGATCTTTCTGCAGCTGCTACACTATTTTTGTTTCTTTAGGATCATCATCAGCTGCAGCTTTGGTTTTGCTTAGATATGGTATCGGGTGGTCTGACATATTCCACTGCGAACCTGCAATTAAAGGAACTCCCAGAATCTCTATAGCCCAATAAATCCAAGACCCTTTCCAGTTTCCGCTCAGAAGGGAGGTACAAATTTGGAAATATAATTAAAGATGCCACAGCTTTTTGCCTAGTATCCTGCCATAGACAGACTAATTGAAATATCAAATAGGATTCTTTGTTGATAATGTTTATGTTTATGTTATGTTCAGAACAATTTCATTTTGTAATTTAATATAGTGATAATTTTTAATAATGTTTTAAATTCGAATCTTGTTAAGACCATCTCCAACATTTGGAGTAAAATTTAAAAAATTTAGGTTTTAAAAAAAAATAGTTTTTCTACTCCGACCTTCTAGCTTAAAATTTTAGCCCCAGATTATAAAAGAATAAATTTAGACTATTTTTTTTTAAATTAACTTAAAAAAATTATGTAGACTATCCTAAATTAATTTTATGAACATTTTAGCCTAAAAATATTTAATTCCGATAAATATTGAAAAATCACTAAATCGACATATGAAACTCGTGAAATATTATGGAAGAATATGAAACACACGATAGAGATGTATAAACACAAAATACATGAAACACACAAGACACAAAACACATATAAAGCACAAACAAAACACATGATAGAGATGTATAATACATAAAAAATCTGAAACACATGACACACACGAAACACATACTAAATACATACAAAACACATGAAACGCATGAAACACAAACCTACACACATGAAACGCAAACCTTCAATCATCCTCTATATAAGCATAGGTTGAATATCTAACCATCACACAACATATTCACCAATCATCCAACTTTCATAGTTTTTTGTTTCCCCAAAATCATCAATATCTCATCAATGAGTGATAGAAGAAGGTGTATAGCTTGGCAATGCAGATGGCACAATACCAAGCAAGCCTTGCAACTAGGGATACATAAATAAACAATGAAGAAGCTGAATTTGCAAACTCGCTTATACAATATGAGCACCATGCCGAATCTAGCTATCTTGGTTCTGTCACGGGGCATTCATTTGTGCAGTGTGATAGAGAAGATTGTCATGACTGGATGATGAAAGATTATTTCATCGAACGTCCAAGATATCATCCTCATGATTTTTGGAGGCGGTATCGGATGAGGAGAGAGCTTTTTGAAAGCATCTTGAACACAGTTGTTCATCATGACCACTACTTTGCAAGGAAGATAAATGTCGTAGGTCGACAAAGTCTATCACCTCATCAGAAGCTCACATTTGCATTTCGGATGCTAGCTAATGGGTGCTCTGTAGACTCAACTGACGAATATTGTCGATTTGTTGAGAGTACTGCTATTGAGAACCTCAAGCGCTTTTGTAAGGCAATTGAAGCTATATATGGAGCCACATACCTCCGAAAGCCAAATAGTGAAGACTTGAAGAGGCTTCTACGCAAGGCAGACAAACAGCCTAGTTGATTCAAGCCATTAGATCAACCAACGACCTAGTTGATTCAAGCCGTTGGATTAGAAAACTAGCCATTAGGGCCATGCCGGATGCCGGGCTTCGCGCGTGGGTCGAGTGTGCGCGTATGGGCCTAGCGTCTGGCCTTCATGCGCCGACTTCCACTCTCACTTATGTGGCCCATCGGTTTCTTTGGCCTTTTTTTTTTTTGTTAGAATCTGGCCTTGGTTTGAGTTCTAGCACTTAACTACATTTTAGAACTAGGGTTGGAATGGAACGAGGGGGGAAGAATATAAGGAAAATTATAGGACTTACTCTAAAGATTGGAGTTGATCTAATGACGAAATGGGAGCATTTTTGCTCACCACCATAAACTATGGTGTATGCTCACCATACATTTAATCAATTGACACGTATTCTTTCACCTAACTCTAGTTAACTTTCACATCAAATGTTAGTTTTTCAATTTTGAAAAAAATTAACCAAGATTAAGTGAAATGACACTTGTCAATTGATTAGGTGTATGGTGAGCATACACCATAGTTTATGATGGTGAGCAAAAATGATCCCATGACGAAATTGATAAAAAAAAAACTTCTTACCATTGAATGTAAATATCATTGTATTAAAAGAAACAAAATAAAAACCTCAATTTAGTTTTAAAAGTTTACACCAAATACAGCAACATAGGAGAAACCAATAGTTAAACACTGAGGGCGTGTTTGTTTACCCTCGCTAACTTGGACTAAATTGGATTGGACAACTTATTAAAGTAGTCTCGTGTTTGTTGTGCCGCAAAACTAAGTTTAGTGGGACTAAAAAGGACTCGCCCCTGACTAAAACCTTCGTTAGAAGGTCTTAGCGAGAGCCCCGAAAAGCACTGGACTAGCTAAGACCGTGCTTTACTTCGACCTGGGATTCGTCTGCTTCACTTCAACCTCATCACCTTAATTCATCTGTTTCGCTTCGACCTCGACTCATCTACTTCGTTTTGACCTCGACTCGTCTGCTTCACACGATTGACAACAAACATGCATCACCACTGTTGAAACCCATATCCCCAAAGGACGGGATCTTTGTGAACCCAGTGGTAGGTGAGGAAGGAATATGGAGACGAGAACGCCATCTAAGATGCTAGGATGCCGGCGATGAAAACGGGAGCAGTGGCTGAGACGCTTGGACAAGTTGCCTTCAAAAGAGAGGAAGAGATTTTTAGAATTGGCTTTGATTTGGGAGATCTACAATTGTTGCTTTCGGTGGAATTAAGAGTTGATTGTGATATTTATCTCAAATTGTTGAATTAGTTTTTGAGAAAGGCGAAGAGTTTTAAGAAAAAATGAAAAGGAAAGAATTAATAAAAAAAAAAATATATATATATATTAAATAATATAATAATATAATTTGTTAGTTATCTTGTTTTTTAATCTGACATTGTACCAAACGCTTCACTAAGTTAGTCTAGCTTAATCTATTTTAAGCTAGTCCAGCTTAATCTATAAAGTTAGTCCAGTTTGAGATAGTTTGGTGCAACAAACGCACCCTGAATGAATATCTTGTTTTCTGTGTATTGTTTAATTTCTTTTTATAGAATAGTTGATGGTGGACAACCATATA
Source organism: Malus domestica (assembly GCF_042453785.1). Taxonomy (NCBI): domain Eukaryota; kingdom Viridiplantae; phylum Streptophyta; class Magnoliopsida; order Rosales; family Rosaceae; genus Malus; species Malus domestica. Next base: position 15,292,844 of record NC_091669.1, on the reverse strand, counting down.
ATAGGCTAGCAATAACTTAATATTAAACTCGTCATTGAACTTAAGATCTCCTACTCACGAGTAGAGAAGCTCACCACAAGACCATAATACTAGCAACAACATTGTTCAATATTATATTTCTTTTACAGATACTATTTAGACCACTTTATACACCATGTATGAACTATAAGTTGAAAATAAAATGTTTAGGATAAATTTAAGAATTCTCTATAATCTCACAATTCTCAAACAGAACTTCAATACTTTATTCTTCTCTATAATGAGGTACTTATAAGAATACAATGGAGCAATGCTAGAAAATAAATCAAAACAATTCTTTGTCCACAAAACAAGAAAACCTAGACCAAGTCAAATAAAACCAACTCCCTAATTAAGTCAATCTCTAAAACATTTTCCTTTATATTTTTCAATACTATATAAAGGAGAGTATAGTTTTGCCGGACAATGAATTTGAACTACACATTCGAGACATAATTCGACCTAATTAATGTCCTTAATTCACAGTCTAACTACATAACTTGCATTGACACCAAACGGTTCAATCTCTTAAATTCTACATTTTATTAATTAAACATTAGTTGGTTTATAGTTTTTTATTAAAGCACTCTAAATTTTGATTAAATTAGTTTAGTTTTATCCATGTTCTTTTCTTAAGTTCCAACTCAATATATGATATGAATTTTAAAGAAAATAAGAGCTTTATTATTATTAATACTGAAATCTAAAGTTTGAATCGTATTTTGCGAGTTTATTGTGAAGTTTAACCCATTCCACACCTCCTTAGTGTAGATAATATCGTTTGTTAAAAACGAAAAGTCCCTAATTTCATGAAAATTGTTTTCTAAGACTTCAATTTTTTTTCTTTTCAGAAACATGAACTAAATTCGATTCATGGAAAAAGATCTAGTCAGTCTCGTTTTTCTTTTCTTAAAATAAGTACGAGTGATTATTTCAATAATTAATTTAGGGTTAATCTTAGTTTACTTGTCACATCCCGGCCCGGACCCCCATCACATCTCGGGCTCGACTCCACCGTAGCACGATATTGTCTGCTTTGGGCCCTGACCATGCCCTCATGGTTTTGTTTTTGGGAACTCACACGAGAACTTCTCAGTGGATCACCCATCCTGGGATTGCTCTTGCGCGAACTCGCTTAACTTCAGAGTTCCTAAGGAACCCGAAGCCAGTGAGCTCCCAAAAGGCCTCATGCTAGGTAGAGATGGGAATATACATATAAGGCTTAAAGGATCCACTCCCCTGGGCGATGTGGGATGTTACATTACTACCCTCAAGTTTCATGGTTTTCAACATTTAGTTCATGAAGTTTATTTCGTCCCAGAGTCATACCTAAAGTGTTAATTTTGGGAATGTCTCATACATCCGTTAGCTTGGCTATTAAGTCTCCCATTAACCAATGACGTGGCGCCCACGTGGACAATGACTGGACATCACGTGTCAATAAGGGTCCCACGTGGATATTAAAAACAAAAAAAATTAAACATTAAAAAATTACAAAATTACAAAAAAAAAGTATCTTCTTCCTCAACCATCGACCCTCCTCCCCTTCTCCTTCCATTCTCAGCCTCCACCCATATGTGCAAATCCAAAATGTCAGTCGACATCGCTCATCCAGTCTTCACCCCTCGCTACACCCCACGCACCCAGCAATCCGCTCAATCCACCCACCCAACTTCCGTCGCATCCTCCTCCTTTGAACAGCCTTCCACCTCTACCCCCTCTTAGCGCTGCAAACTATGTGGAAAAGACGCCGTCATTTTCCAACGCAAGTTCCGCGTCAAGCTCTCCGTCACCAAACTCAAAAACCAACTCTCCACCATCTGTCGCAGCCACCACACTTCCATCATCAATCTCATCGGCCCGAGCATCTCCACCGACCATACATTCCTTGTCTACGAATTCGTCCACGGCACCAGCCTGGCTGCTTGCCTGCGTAACCCCAACAACCTGAATTTCATGGTTCTGTCCACGTAGACCTCATGTATGCAGATTGCCACCGATCTCGGTCCTATCCTTGATCCGTTGCTTTTCTCCAAATTTGTGCTCGATTTCTCGAGATTTTCCGTCAAACCTAGTAGGTGGGGCACTCTCATTCGAGCTCACGGGGCCGTCAAAGAGGATGAGGGTTGAATGGGTGGAGTCGAAGAAGGAGTGGGAATGTGGATGTGCATAGGTTGGGTAGGTGCATAAGAGAGAAAGAAGGGATAAGGGAATGAGGGTCGAGGGTTGAGGAAGAACCGAAGAAGACATTTTTTTTTTTGTAATTTTTTTAATGTTTAATTTTTAATTATTTTTATTTTTAATATCCACATGGGACTCTTATTGACATGTGGCGTCAATCATTGTTCACGTAAACACCACGTCATCAATTAACGGGAGACTTAACAGCCAGAATAACGGATGTATGAGACTGTCTCGAAATTAATACTTTAGGTATGACTCTAAGACAAAAAAAAAACTTCATGTGCTAAATGTTGAAAACCACGAAACTTGAGGGTAGTAACTTGAGATTAACCTATTAATTTAAGTACCTACAACCCCCCAATCATTTAGTGTCATTTCAAACTTTTCTCAACCTTTTTAAACATTCTAAACAAGTACTCTACCTGTTGAAAATGTCATATCCAGTAAGCTCCAGTTAAAAATCTGTTAAATTAACAAGGGCTTACTTTATCTCCAAAATCAATAGAAGGTCATGAAAGCATAGCCTTCACCAACTAATGGCCACCACCACCCCCATCATGCCATCACCTCCAAACACAATACTAAACCATTAACTTCGCCCTACAACTCAAGCGGCCAACGTCGAGAAGAAAGTCATGGTGGTTGCTGAAATAATATAGACTGTCATGATGCAGCCACCACCATGTTCACCACCCACAAAGAAGAATTGAAAGCTTACCAGCCGAGAATCGATGAATGAGGAAATCACATGAGCAGAAACAAGTTCTTTGAAACCCTATATGAATTCTTAACCTTCTTCTTTGTGAGAAGATTGCCCTCCTATTGTAATTTCAATTTGGATCCATTTTAGATTCATTTGAATACCCATTTGATCATTGGATTCCATATTATATAATCTATTTTTTGAAATTCAGATTTTGAGGCAACTAATATTAATGTTGACCATAATATACTTAATTGGTTAGTTTTGAATATAATCTATGTAGAGAAAATTAACTGGGACCAACGGATGTGACATTTTCAATAGGTTGAGTACTTGTTTGAAATGTTTAAAAATATTTAGACCAATTTGGAATGACACCAAAAGATTACGAGATTTTATATACTTAATTTCTTTTAGGGTTACACATAATGTGCAGTTAGCTTTTTACATACCATAGGATTTTTGTTTTTAAAGAAATTTTATTGGTTTTTCTTTTCTCTTTTGAAATATATTGAATTAATAATACATAAATTAACAAAATTTTCTTTTGCAAGATTTTAAGAGTCTGTTATCTTTTTTTAGACTTAATTAAGAAATTAAATAAATTTGTAAAAAATAGGTATTCTTTTTTACTTGGAAGTGATAGGTCTTAGATTCAAATCTCGTGGATGGAAAATTTGATACCAAATTAGGTTGCCCATTGTGTGGCTTAGCCAAACTCTCCCTCCCATTTATGTAAAAATATCGATGTACTAAAAAAAAAAAAACCAAATATCTACATCAAAATGCCCCATAATTAAGCTGTAGTACTAGCGTCCGTTAAACATCAACTGAATAATTGTAGTACGCAATTTCATTTTGGGGTATCGTTTGTTTTTTTTTTTGGGCCTTTGTTCCTTTGAAATATTGGGCTATAAGTGGGATGGTCTTGTTGATTGAGACCAATTCTTTGTTTTATTTTCGATTAGTATTTGATATTTTTCCACAGAAAACTAAAAATGCAAATATTCTATAAGAAAATAAATCAGTCAAAGAGAGAAATTTGTCATTTAATATTGCGGTCTAGTGTTTTTTTTTCTATTTATAAATGATAGATCTTAAATTTGGATCTCGTGGATAGTGATTTGAACCAATTTATCCCCCTAATGTAAATATATCCAAAAATTAAAATTAAAATTAAAGAGAGAAGCCTCTTATGGTTCCTTATTTAGTTCAATTGAAGAGAGAATGTTCCAAGCAACACTAGGATAGTTCTATCCCAAATATAAACTCCATTCACGGGATGTCCAGAATTTGTAATACCAAATGCAAAAAAAAATTTGTCTTCCTAAAAATGTACGTCCAGAAAATAAATTTGAAGGTTCTTCTAATGTCTCTAATGTTTTCAGTAAGTATCTTGACTTTCTAAGGAGTCACCGTCAATGCGAATGTTTGAATGTTTTTCCAATATCCTTAGTGTTTTCAATATTGTTTTCAGTGTAATTCCTCTTAAAATCTCCTTGAACTTTCCAGTTCTTAAAAATCTCGATGAAATCTTAGCTTGAAGGCAAATGAGTATAGTCCACACAAGAAATCCATGGTAGCCATTTGAAGGAGAGAGTTGAGAGTGTATACCCCAAGATTTGCATGGGTGTACACTTGAATATTTTAGCTGTCAAACTGTCTGCTTGTGCACTTTCCTTCTCTCTTCCCATGTGCTATTCTAAGGCCATTTGGACCACAACAAGAAAGTTCCTCATTCCTCACCAATATCTTCAACTCTACTAATGCATGCTTAGTGATTTTAGCCCACCGATAACTTCTCAATTAAGCCTTCAAATTGATAATGAAAGCTTGCTTCGTATTGGTTGTTTATATATGATCAAGGAATATTGGTCTAATATTTAAGACATTATGCTATGAAAGGTCAAAATCTATTGATGTACCTCTCAGAACGTGAGATTCTTTCATGTCACTAATTTACCACATGTCAATTGCTGATTGGACAGATAATGCACATTTTGAAGACGTTGCAAGCTCTTATTGGACAGTGATGTCACCGTACCAAATCATAGTTGCATGAGAGAATTTCTCTTAACAAAAACCAACTTTTAAGAAACCAACTACTGCGACACTGTTTTATTTATTTTTTGTTAAACATGAACCATTACGAAACTAAATAAGAAACTTTCGCATCCACTGATGTAATAAGTTGATATCCCTTATATTATTGAATCTTTAAACGTGAATGTAAATTGGTCAATAGAGAAAAGGTGTGGCCCTGCTCTAAATGATCACCTTTATCAATAGTCCCTCGTTGTGATGGTTAATGGAACATGCCAAATTAATTTCTTTTTGTGGCAACTTTAGCTAATATGCTACTCATGTTTAGGTTTCTAATTCTCCATTATCCACTATGTAGTTGTGCATGCAAGTTGTTGTTTGACAGAGAGGAAAAATCAATGCCTACTCCAAAAGTCACCCTCTATTGCTAACCGCCAAAAGTGACATCCTGTTTTATTGTTGCCCATGCAATGAAAAAGGGAGTCTCATCACCAAGAACCCTATCAGCCCAACAAATATATGGCTCTCTTTTCTTCATCAGTCAATTGTGTCCTGCATGGGCATGCCCAATCCCTTTATGCACAAACCTGTATAAAACCCTAACCAAACCATAAAAAATTCCACACAATCACTCATCACTTCCCTGAACTGTTTCTGAAAATGCCTCGGTGTCAAATCCTCTTCCTCTTTTCTCTCATTTTCCTCTCATCCTCCACCTCCAATGCCTCTGTCAATGACTTCTGTGTGGCAGATCTGAAAGGCCCAGACAGCCCTTCAGGCTACACCTGCAAGACTGCTGCTATGGTCACTGTCAGTGACTTTGTGTTCTCTGGCCTGGCCAAAGGTGGGAACACCACCAACATAATAAGCGCCGCCGTGACCCCGGCATTTGTTGCCCAGTTCCCAGGAGTCAATGGCCTTGGAATCTCTATCGCAAGGCTAGATTTAGCACCAGGTGGTGTTATCCCATTCCATACACACCCCGGAGCTTCGGAGATTCTCGTTGTGACGAGGGGTATTATCAAAGCCGGGTTTGTTTCGTCTGCCAACACGGTTTACTTGAAAACTCTTCACAAAGGAGAGGTCATGGTTTTCCCACAAGGGTTGCTGCATTTCCAAGTGAATGTTGCAAAAATACATTCCAATGCTTTTGTTAGCTTCAGTAGCGCAAGCCCTGGCCTCCAAATCCTTGACTTTGCCCTTTTCGCCAACGACTTGCCTTCGGAATTGGTGGCGCAGACCACTTTCCTCGACCTTGCTACAATCAAGAAGCTCAAGGGCGTTCTTGGTGGCACTGGTTAATTAATTACTTTAGGTTTTTTCTATTCTTCATTGTAACATTTTAATTTTTGTTTTGCATCCATAAGCTTTTGTTTTGTTCAATTTTTATCGTTTGTGTTGTATCCTAATAATAATGAAGCTTTCAGGAGCAATGATAACTTGGCCAACAAGACAAGCAATTCTTCTCAAAAAAGATAACTAGTAGTTAGAGTACTACTTGTATGATTTTTTACTTGAGTGATTTTTTAAAAGTGTAGCGATTTGAGACTTCTCTTTCAGCCATTTACATTTTGAACAGAATATTTTACAATTTTTTTTTGCATGAGGAGTGTTAAAATCGCTGGTGTTTTCGTAAATATAATGATATTTGAATGAGGACTCGCAAAATTAATAAGGGTTAAATTAAGGGTTCAAATTATGATATTTAAATGTGGACTACGCCCAAACGTGTGGAGCTGTGAAACTTTCATTACCCCATAACATGCTCTTGCTAACAAATGAAAGTTGTAAATCAACAATCTTATGCTCCAAAAAATTTAAAAAAAAAAATTACTTAAAGATCATCACTTGCACAGCTCCAAGGCTATCGAGGCATGGGTTTTCATCTTTTCGAATTTTTTTTAAATTTTTTTTTACCGGAAAACGTCGAAATCACAGGCTACAAGCATGGATAGAGTTGAACATTACACAAACCAATAATCAAAGTACTTTTTCTAATATACAACCAACCAAGAACAAAATGTCCTCAACGGCAACATAAAAAATCAATCATCATCCTCAAGGACGCTCCGACGCCTCGGAATAGTGACTTTGGTCTGCTTGTTTGTTTGGTTGTTGATCTGCTCCAACAACGAAATGAGCCTCTCCTCAGATACCTTCTCAACTATCTGGCCCATTTGAGCATCTCTCAGTATAACATCTTCAACACCCCTTGCCTTCTCAGGTTTCACCAAAGCAATTCTAGCAATTCTTTCAGGAGCTTCGCCTGACACAATCTGACTAAGCATCATCTGCCTCCGTTCTTCGGCCTCCCTCTTGGCATCTTCATTTGCCTTGTGCTGCTCTGGTTTTGTTGTTGCCCTCCAGACCCTCCTACACCATGTTGAGCCATAAGCTCCTGCATTCTTCTTTGTCTAATTGCTTCCAGTTCAGGATCAGCCATTGATTCGACTTCCGGATGAGCGATCGAGTCTCCGAAACAGGTTGCGTTTCATCTTTTCGAAAAATTACCTCCGTAAATAATGTGTTTGTGGAGGGAACACTGTAAGTTTTATCTATCAGCATTTTAAAATTAAGTATTCAACATTTATAGTGACATCTTAAACAAAAAAGAAAGGTAGATCAGTGCTAGATGTGAGGCATTTGACTTTCCCAGAAGTCATCATCTAAAAGATACTAAAGTTCATAACATGAAGGTCAGGACAGTGCTAGATCTAATTCATACAGCGGGCGGGTGGAGATGCTTGCTTATGCAGCAAATCATTGTGCATGGAAGCGGCATGGTGTGCTGCTTGGACAAGGCGGAGAATTGCTCAAACATGCCCAGCTTCTTATCAAGATGTTCCAACTTTAATGCTTTCTTAGGCCTAAGAACACCCAAATCTACCAGAACGAAAGGGACTCCTGAGTTTTATTCCATCTCCATTGCTTCTCTTACAAGTATTATGGGTTTTATTCTCATCGGTCCAACCTTGGGCCCGGCAAGATAAGCGAGTAAATCCGTTAATGTAGGCCTCGAGAGAGCCTTCTTGGGAGACATGAGAAAATGACATGTTGAAGTTCAATTGGTCGCCGGGCCCAAAACGTTGTAGGAGGCATTTACAGGTAAATGTGGCCCATGACGCGTACCCGACGTGTAACTTACACCATTTGAACCACAGAGACGCATCGCCGCTGAGATTGAGGCCAGCTACTGTGACACGGCTGTTGGTGTCGACACAGTGGTAATCCAACTACTCATTCGCCAGAGCTAACCAACTCTAAGGATCGTCGTCGGAAAATCGAATCATGTATTTGGGCCCATTTGAAATGGATGGTGCACCAGTAAAAGTGGAGGGAAAACTATATAGGTGGAGGTTAGGAGCGGAAGGTGGTGGTGGATGTTGAAAACTGAGGTGACACTTGAAGATGGCATGTAAATGGCGGAAGGGAATAAGGTATTGGCGGAGATCTGGAGAGCTGAGAGCCCTAGGTAAGACAAGGTAGCGCGGGTCAGGCACTAAGGCACAGAGAGATCAGGTTGGTGTGAGAAGAGTGACAGCGGAGGGGACGCCGATTCAATAAGAATCTGAGGAGTACCTATCGAAATCTGGAGAATATGATTCGTTGTGGACGACGGATGGAACGAACAAATCTTCTCCATCAAGGCTTTTTTTTAAGATTCCATTTAGCCCACCGTTGAAGATGGGTTTTTGGTCAAAAGTGGGCTAGATTGAGTGGCTCAATCTAGTACCGTTTGTGCAAATGATGTTTAAGTGACCCTAATAGTAATTAGTGGTTTATCGTGATTTCATATAACATCTGTCGATGCAATTGGCGCATTAAGAACTTGACAACAGCCTTCTCCATGTTGCAACTCAACATGAATGATGTTGACAATAAATTCCATTTTGATGGGAGAAAGAACTTTGTATCAACTTATAAGTAAGTTTCATTTCTTTTCATATTGTCAATTAGTTTTATGGTGGAATCTAAGGGCTTATTTTTGAATTTTTTTATAATTTCTCAAAACATTTCTTAAGAATTTTTCTTGAAAACAATTTTCTTTAAGACTAAAAAACTTGTTTGGTATATGATTTAAATTTTTTAAATCTTATAACTAAAACTGGACAAAAAGATCCATAAAAAGGGGTCGAGAGAGAAAGATGAGAGAGAAGGAAAGAAAGTAAGAGATGATTGGAGGAAAGAGAAAGAAGTGGGAAGATCGGAGGAGATAAAGAGGAAGATGAGTGAGAGAAATAATCAAGAGAATGAAGAGAGTGGATTGGATGAGAGACGAAAAATGTTTTAAAAAAAAAGAGAAGGGGGAGAGAGAAAGAAGAAAAGAGAGATAGATTTGGAGTGAGAGGGGAGGAGGGAGAGAAAATAAAGAAGTAAGTTTAAGTTTAAAAACTCTAAAAACTCACTTTTTATGTTTTTAAATAATAGACTATATTTTTTAGTTCGTCTTGAATTTAGTTTTTGAAAATAATCATACCAAACAAGTTTTTAAGGCTTAAAACTTGAAAAATGTTTTTAAGTTTAAAAAATTAGATTCAAATAAAATACCAATCATGCTCTAAACTTTCTTCAAATAATACAATTGGAAGTTTGTTAAAAAGTGGTTTAAAAGCTCTCCTCTCTTAAATAATGAAAGGAATGAAGGGGAAGCTTGGTGAAAGATTCCGAATCTAAACATGAATAAAGAGAACATGGAAAAATTCAATGAAGACGGGTAGGTGCACTTTCCACAAATTTTCTACAATGACGACACTTTGTCTTCACTAAATAAAAAATTAAAATAAAATAAAACCAACAAACTAATAAAAACAATAAACTATAAAACTATGTATAAATGAAAGATTAAAGATAAATATAAATACAGAAATTGGGTAACAAGGCTCAAAGTCAATAACACAGTATTAGCTAATAATAAACTTGTTGCTGATCAAAAGAAGAAAAAAAAACAATAAACTTGTTATCTATTTTGATTTATTGCTGATATTTTCCAGTGGTTATTTTTTTATTAGTGTGACTTTTTAAAGAGTATTTATTGGGTAGTTTTACTAAGACCCCACAATCTTATAAATACACCCTATATTTTTATTTTCTTGCATGAACTTCCTCTTTTACCCCTATTCAAACTAAATTGAGATGGACAAAAAAAAAGGGACACTTTGGATGCGGTCCCTAACTATCAATATTCTTTAATTGAAACCTTTTTAGTTTTTAGTTTTTTATTAAGGTCCCCGACATTAATATAATAATGTAAGTTACTATATTTTTAAATTAAAAATTAAAATTGAAAATTGAAATTTGTAATTGTTTATATTAATGAGATTTTAAATAAAATCCATAATTTATGGGATTAAAAATAATAAAATATAAATTATACTCTCTATTATATTGTGTGTGTGTGTACATATATGTATGGGTACATTAACCAAAATTAACAAAAAAAGGTATTGTACCAAAACATGGATACATTCTCAAATCAATGAAAAAGAATGTACCCATATAAGTTTAAACATAGATTAAAAAATTTGAATGGATTTTATATTAAAAAAAGGGTACATTTTACATATAACAAATTGATATATTTGAGAATAGGTACATTTAAGATTTAAAAATTGAAAAATCATATGAATGGGTACATTTAAGATTAAAAAATTGAGAATCTTTATATATATATATATAACTAATAGGTACAAACTTAATTTAATTTTTTATTGTTTTGGAAATGTTTGAATTGAAAATTAATTAGAAGTTTAATAGAGGTGTGAGTATTAAACCCTAAATTAATTACTAATTTTTATATTAAAAATTATATAATAAACATGTAAATTCATTATCACATTAATGATAGGGACTTGAATCAAAATTTGAGAACTAATAAGGTCTTAGTCAATAAACAGTAAAAACTAGGACCGGATACTAATTTTTCCAAAAAAAAAACCCATCCACACCCCCTATTCAACATGTCGGCAGCCAACCATCGAAGAAATTCTGGGCTCTCTCTCTCTATGTGATGGGGTGGGCGAGTTAGGGTGTCAGACGACAGACTTTCGCGCCAGAGAAAGGTTGAATGGTGCTAACCGACAACTTTCGCAACGGAGGTGATGGGGCTGAAGGGTTATCCAGTTGGATGAGTTAAGGTGATGTGTTGTTACCTACGGTATAAGAGTTGCCGGTTGTGCAGATGTCGATGATGGAGGCTTTCGGAGATAGGTGGCTGTCTTACTGGGGCTTGTTTGCCATTAACTTCTTTATGGGGTGGGGGGTGTCTCCAGAAAAATGAAGGACAAAGTTAGAATTTTTGAGGAATCTTTTGGATCTGGAATGTTTTCATAAAAATATGGGGTGTCAATAAAACAACCCTATTTATTTTATAACTAAAATGGACGAGATTAACTCCTCAGTAACAATCAAATAGCAGACCTAGTTAAAGTACAGAAGAGGCGGTTGAATTACTCATCTATTTATTTTCTTCTCTCTTTTGTTCGTTGATTTTCTCAACTATTAGAAAAATATTGCAGGAAAGGAACATCAATATGTTGTGTGTTGTGAAACAGTACCACAAATTGTTCAATTTATAACCAAATGACAAATGAGTAGTAAGTTCCAAAATTGTACCCGATCATTCTGAAGGAACTTTTGATTTCTCTGAGCAGCATCGCCTCGTGAGATGTTGCTGCTGACCACTGCTGCAGAGATTCATTCGATTTCCAGCTGGTCCATGCAATGGCAGACTGAAGGGCTGGTAAGAGGCGTCTCATGTTTCCCAGAAACCGGGCCATTTAATTTTGGGTCCAAACAAAAAGCACAAGGGGTTTAAGCCTTTCACGAAGTTTAGAGCAACTTGAGGAGTAGTTTGCTAATCCAGTAAGATGTACTACTTTCTTGCAGCCCACCCCAGAAAACAATCTTCAATGGTCTAGAATTAGGGGTTCTAAACATTATTTACTGTAATTCGTCATTCACGAGATTCGAACTTTAGATCTCTCAATTAGAGGTGAAATTAATATGACTAGATCGTTGTATTGACCAGCAAGTTAACAAAGAGAAATCCTTGGCTTTCTTAGGGAAGTATGCTCAGCCTAAAAAGTGTTCCATCTTGGGTATTCTTGGTAGGATAGTGCTATTCACGCTCATTTGTATCTCTCACATATTCTTGTTAATTTTTTGTTATTCATCTTCTTCATTCATTCGATCTGACCCGAAAAGTGAGAGGGGTGAGTAAGAAGTAAAGATTGGTTTGTGGATGGCGCTACTCTTCTTGATATTGGCTTATAGGTTCTTCCTTTTAATATTTGGGTGTCCCCATTTTTCAAGGTCGTCCTCTGAGAATTTTCTTCCAAGACATTGCCAATAAAGTCAGGTGCAAACTGTCAGCATGGAAGAGTCATATGCTTTCCCAAGTGGGTCATCAACAGCTTATCTCGTCAGTGATTTGGAGTGTGCTTATCTACAGCTTTCAGGTTTATGCTTGGCCTCGTCTTCACTGAATCATGTTCAGTTGGATTTGTAATTTCTTTTGGTCGGGGGATACTGATTCCAGAGGCATTCCGATTGTTTCTTGGAGACTTTGTTGTCGTCCAAAACATTTGGGGGGCTTAGGTTTAAAAGATTTGTCTTCTCATAGCCTTACCTTGCTGGCTTCTCTAGATCAACTCGTCAGCTTTGGATCATTTTACTTTGTACTTTTATTTGGGGCATTTGGTTCCTTCGGAATATGCTAAGCATTGGTTTACGGACTGTTTTTGGGAATCGTCTTCAATATGATTTTCTAGCCGGCACCTTCCTTCTACTTCTTTGCCTATTTTCTCATTGCTAGGTATTTCGCCGCTCTTGGCTTCGGCCCCCTGTTCACTAGCATCCTTCGCAGTTGGGGTGGATTAAGGTGAATATATATGGCTCTTATTCTAATGAGTGTGCGAGTTTTGGAGGCGATTTCCATACCAGTTAAGGCCAAGTCCTTGGCGCTATTTGCTTCTTGGACAGAATTTGTGAGTTCGGTGACAGCGAAAATTTAATTTAGCTTTTATTGAGGCAGTTCGTGTAGCATGGGTTTGTGACTGGAAACACCTTTGGATTAAAACTGATTCCACTTTGGTTCAACATTACTTATATAAGGCTTTGTCAACAGTTTCATGGTTTCGTCAGATGAGTTTTGTTCCTACACATATCTATCGGGACGGCAACCAGGTCGCCTACTTGCTAGACTCTTATAAGGCTGCAGCTTACGCTTGACGTTGGTGGTCAATTATCCTATCATTTGCAGTCACTGTTCATACACGCAATTTGCCTTTTTTTCCTACTCATCGTTTTTGTTGACTGTTTGATGGTGTTGGCCTAGTCTCCTTACATGTACCTTTTTATAATTCTTACTAGCAATCGGCACACACCCTCTAAGGGTGCAACTAAATATGTTTTTTTTATTTTAGTACGACTTATTCTGAATGAGCGTGGATGACAACTCAAAAATAAAAAAAGACAAATAAAAAAAGTGGGAAAAGAAAAGGTAGGAGAACATGGGGAATGTAGAATGGTAATTTACATGGTTGTGATGTTATTATAAAAAACAATAAAATTTGTGTTATGCGTATACTAAATTGTCCACATTTTTTATTTTTGTTGAGTTCTGGTGAGAGGATTAGAATGGTAATTTATTGAGGTTTTGGTTGACAAACATGATTTTATTAATATATAATTTAGATATTAAAAAAATTTGGTAGAGAGTGGAGGGGCGAGGGTTTCAAGGTGCAATGTCATTTTTCCTTTGGGAAGAGTAGGTGTCTCGTACGCAACTATTAACAAATAGCTAATCTCGCCTAATTTTGCTGTACTTTCACCCAAAAAAAAAAAAGGGCAGTGCTAATAATATGTTGTTTAGAATCCTTCTCGTATTTTTTATTTTTTTTAGTTTCTGAAACTAATGTGTTTTAAGTAATATAGTTTGATTCACTGAAATCCTTATTAAGTAATATAATGTGAAATGTTTAAGGGCCGTCCGATAAATTGGACTGTTAATTATGATTTTATTTATTTATTTTACAGTTGGTTTAAAATTATTTAGTACGAATAGTTACAACTTACAAATACAAAAGTGCGTTAATATGTCGTCAATATTCAATCAATATGTCATCAAAGAGGGCAACAATCACGGTTATTTAGTACGAATAGTTACAACTTACATTCATAAAAGTGTGTTCAGTTGATATGTCGTCAATATTCAATCAATATGTCATCAAAGAGGGCAACAACCACTCAATATATTCATGAAAAAAAAAATCACAACTTCTGATCCAACTTGAGAGAGAGAACCCCGAGTGTAGGCGGCGGACTCTACCCAACGTCGAAGATGGCCACCAACGATGAGATAGCCCGACGACGGTGATGCAGGGATACAATGAAGAAGAAAGAACTTAGTAATCAAACTCTAAAAACAAGAATCATATCAACTGGGGGGCTAGATAATCCGGTTCCCTTTCTTACATTCTTTATTTAAAGTTGTCACATTCCGTCCTTATTTTACATTTTCTCAGAAAAAGAGGTGGTAACTGCCAAGAGAGAGGATTGAATTTGAGTAGGCAAAAAAGGGAGGCACAGCCACTCAAACTCTCTAGCTAATTGGTCCTCTTGTGTCAAGAAGAAATACCACACAACATCACCATTAGATTTAATTAAAACATTAGGGGGCAAAGAGAAGAACATAAATATTGACAAATGAAATAGAAAAGGTCCACCTTCAAAACCAAACATGTTTAAGAGTCTTTCCAAAAACACAAACCAGTAGCAAACGAAGTGTTTACAATTTTTAATTCTTTTGAACCAGTATCTGCCGTCTGCAGACTATTTAAATTCAACGCTAATCACATTTTCACAGCAGCTTCATCTCTATATCTAATCGTAATTAGTGGATCTCAATTGGCATGACATGCCAAGGAATAAGTTAACCTTTCAAGACACACAAGGGTTAATTACTTAATTAGAGTTGATTATCCCTAATGAAACATCACATCGTCCAAATTAACAGCACACCCCACATTACAATATGCCTTCCCTTGTCTCATTCATGCAGCCCCATTGCCTTAATCCATTAATTTAACATTTAACACATTTAACGTTTGATCCTATAATTTTTTTTTTTTTAAATGTGTCATCAAGTTTAAATTTCTTGCATTGCACCCTGAAGTTTTGAAATTGTATTAATTCAAATATTTCGTCTATTTGAACATCTAACCCTTCATTAAATTGACAAGGCGCCATATGTGGAGTCCGAATATGAGATGTGACATACCTTGCACGATTTGATCCGATTGATTGTCATTTTGAAAAACAAAGCATCGATTTAAGAGAAGACGCAGCTCTATGTCGAGTTTTTTAGGATTTTTAGGTTTTTTTTTTCTTCTATCAATGTGGTGCAAATGTGAGTCACATCAGCTCATACTCGTGATTCCACTCTCACCATAACATCAATTTAATGAAATATCAAATAATCAATTACATCAAAAGCATAAATTGATATTACTTCAAAACATTATGGTGCAATACGGAAAAATTGAAACTTTGTGAATCACTTTGAAAATCATTCAGAACTTGGAGGGTATCCCATAAAATACCTCCATCCATTTTGGTCAATGATCAAACTTTGTCACCTTTTGACAAAAACAAAAAAAAAAAAAAAATTTGTCACCTACCTTAAGAAACCCCTTTTCTCTCTTCATCATCTTCACTTCCTCTTCCCTTTCTGAAATTCTCAAGCACAATGACCACTGAACAACCAGAGCCAAACTCCACCTCAGATCATATCTTGGATTGGCTTGAAGATTCAGTCACTTTCTTCCCATCTTTCTGGGATGATCCTTACCATTCAAATGACATCGATGGAGGACTTCAATGGTGGGATGAGAGCCATGATCTTGTTCATCCCACCACCAATCCTACTTGTCTCAACAACCCAACTGGCATTTCAATCCCAACAACCACCACAGGGCCCCCAAATCCAGCCAATTTGAATCATCCGTCACCTACCGATTCATCTAAGAAGCGAAAGGCGTCCCCGGAACAGCAACACATTGATCGGAAGAACCACCACGGCCGTCCGATCAATCCTGCCGTCCCGGGGAACCAATCAGGTGAAGAGGTAGTAGTGGTGCCAGTTAAGAAATCAAATGGGAACAAAAAAGGGACAGCCAAGGGTACGGGGAATAACTGTAATAACGGTAATAGCAAGGAAGGGAGGTGGGCAGAGCAGTTGCTAAACCCTTGTGCCTCAGCCATCACAGGTGGGAATTCGACACGTGTCCAGCACCTCCTCTTCGTTCTCCACGAGCTTGCCTCAGTCACCGGCGACGCCAACCACCGCTTGGCAGCTCACGGGCTCCATGCGCTGAATCAGCACCTGTCCTCCTCCTCCTCCTCCTCTGCCCCTAACGGCTCTGCCTCAGCGGCGCCGGTTACTTTCACTTCCACAGAACCAAGATTTTTCCAAAAATCTCTGATGAAATTCTATGAGGTGAGTCCATGGTTTGCATTTCCAAATAACATTGCGAACTCTTCAATTCTCCAACTTATTGCGGAAGAATTTGATCGAACTCGAACCCTTCACATTGTCGATGTCGGTGTGTCTCATGGTATGCAATGGCCTACTCTGCTCGAGGCCCTGACTCACCGGCCAGGCGGCCCTCCGCCATTGGTCAAGATCACAGTTATTGCCGGCGCTGAAAACAACCAAAACAGAGGGACCCCATTTGCAGTAGGTCCTCCCGGTGAAAATTTCTCCAATAGACTCCTCAGTTTCGCCAAGTACATGAACATCAATTTGCAAATTAAGCGCCTCGACGATCAGCCATTGAAAACTCTGAATGCTCAACTGATCGATGCCTCCAATGACGAAACACTGATCGTTTGCGTGCAATTCAGGCTACACCAACTGAACCACAACGCCCCGGATGAGAGAACCGAGTTCTTGAAGTCCCTGAGGAGCATGGAGCCAAAGGGGGTGATCCTAAGCGAGAACAACATGGAGTGCAGCTGCAACAACTGCGGGGATTTTGCGACGGGGTTTTCGAGGCAGGTGGAGTACTTGTGGAGGTTCTTGGACTCGACCAGCGCGGCGTTCAAAGGGCGGGAGAGCGAGGAGAGGAGGGTGATGGAAGGGGAGGCAGCGAAGGCACTGACGAACCGGGGGGAGATGAATGAGGGGAAGGAGAAGTGGGGTGAGAGGATGAGAAGGGTAGGGTTTGTGGGGGAGGTGTTTGGGGAGGATGCCATTGATGGAGGAAGAGCCTTGCTGAGGAAGTATGATAGTAATTGGGAGATGAAAGTGGATGAGAAGGATGGGTGTGTAGGGTTGTGGTGGAAGGGGCAGCCTGTTTCTTTTTGTTCATTGTGGAAGCCTCATGAGAGAGAAGGCAACAATTAAACTAGGTGGTTATATTTTTATTTTTATTTTGAACTTTACGGTTTTTATTCCTGATTATCGTATTTAATTAAACGAAAACAACCGACATAATTAGATACGAGTGTATTTATTATTTTTCAAATTTAAGATTGGGTTTGCAGTTTAGTGTTCTAGCTTTATATCTACTTGATTTCTCCTTCTCCTTTAACTTCTCCATCTGTGGAGTGGTCCACAAATTCTGAACTTTTTCATTCTTATTTTGGGTTCAAGTAGTATACGAGGATGGTGGAAGAAATATGAAATGAACGTGGATGAAATGAGTTGAGTGAAACACAAAATGAAATCGAAAACTAATTTGAAGCTATTTTCTTCCAAATTCGTTTAATCTCCTTCATTTCTTTCTCATCCATCCCTTTATCTTTTTTCATTGTTAATTTCTTCCACATATTTTTCCTTTATCTTTACCAAACAAACTAAAAACGAAATAGTTTTCAAATCCGCGCAATAATATACCCAATTTCGGTCCACCTCAAAGTTTCCAGTTTAATTTTCTCTAGCTTTACCTATGTATGTATGTCATGTGCAAGGGTGAAAAGTCATGATTAAGATGATAATCATATTTGATCCTTCTCATTTGTTCGCCATAAAGCACGAGCTGCGAGAAAGAGAGATTTTCAATCTTGTACTAATCGCCAATCTCGATTCAACTACAAGCCTGCTATTCAATCGATTGAAAATCGGATTGTACATTACGGGAACAATTGCAAAATATAAAACATAAGCTTATTTGGATGTGCTTTTAAAACGATTGAAAACTTTTTAGAGAAAATATTTTTAGGTTTTAAAAACACTTGAAGCGTTTTCTGTAAGAAGCACCAGTTATATGCTTTTTAGAGATAACATTTTCACCAAAAACGTTTTCAGTCATTTTAAAAACACATCCAAACTAATCAATAAGTGATTTCCACATATTTTAGAGCTTGTTTGGTTTCCTATTTGAAATTTTTTATCATTTCTCAAAACATTTCTTAAGAACATTTTTTGAAAACAATTTTCTTTAAGATTAAAAAACTTGATTGGTTTGCGATGTAAAAATTTTAAATCTTATGACTTAAACTAGACAAAGAGATCTAAAAAGAGGGGGTCGCATGAAAGATAGAGAGAGGAAAGAGAAGGAAAGAAAGTAAAAGATGATTAAAGGAAAGAGAAAGAAGAGAAGATCGGACGAGATAGAGAGGAAGATGTGTGAGAAATAACCGAAAGAATGAAGAGAACGGATTTGAGGAGAGACGAAATAGGAAGAAAAAAAGGAGAGAGAGAATAAAAGAGAGATAGATTTGGAGTGAGAGGGGAGAAGGGAGAAAGAAATGAATGAGTTTAAATTTAAAATCTCTAAAAACTGACTTTTTATGTTTTTAGAGAATAGACTATATTTTTTAGTTAGTCTTGAATTCAGTTTTTGAAAATAGTCCTACCAAATAAGTTTTTAAGGCCTAAAACTTGAAAATTACTTTTGAGTTTAAAAATTTGGATTCAAGTAAAGTACCAAATATGCTCTTAATTTCTCACACAAATCTTTTCTTTCTCACTATTATGTTGAATAAGTAAAAATGTGTATTTTATCATTTTCAATCGAAAAATAATATAAAAAAAATGACACCACTGAAACGTAAGCCCCGTTCAGTTAGTCCAATGGACCAAGCGAATAACTGTTAAGTCGGCCAAGATTAGTCCGGGCTTGAAGCCTAAAAGGCTCCACACGTGTCTCAGCCCATCGCACGGGGCGATAAGACTCCAAGCCTACGGAGGGTACCTGTTTCCAGGCCTGCATCTCTGCAGATAGGGGCCCGGGGACTTTCCTGGGTCTAATTCTTTTTACAGAAATATGACCCAATCGCCTCGTCCAGTGGTGTCATTAGTAGGTTCTCCAACAAGCTTTATAAACAGCACAAAGAACCCTTGCGTGAGCGATGTGGGATTCCCAACAAAGCTTACCATACGTGCCTCTAATAAACACACTTTACAAAAATTGTAATTTCCGATTCAGTTTACTGAGAAACGAAAGAAACCAAAACGCGCGGTTTGGTTCTTTGAACGACGACGGCACTGTTCTTTGTTTCCCCGGGAGACGAATACGCCGGATTTGAGGCTATTCCACTTGCCGACGACGGCGGACTTGGCTTCGACGGTGCCGCGTAAGACGACGAGCTTTGCATCGGAGGGCTGAGATTCGTCAGGGGCGAGGATTGCGCGGTGTCCGGAGACTTTGACGTAGGGAGCGTTACGGAGCTTGAGCAGCGCTGAGGAGGTGTAGGCGAACTTGATGACGGTACGCGAGGCGGCGCACGCTAGGACTACCCCCAAAGCGGCGCCGTTGTAGGAGAGGGCGAGTTGGGAGAATAGGTTTATTACGGCTCGCTCGTGCAACGACATTGCATTGTCGTTTGGGTTCTACATGTATTAGGGGGAAGCGGTGTGAGAAGAGAAGGTGGTCGTTTGGCGCCGCGACTGGTGGAGTGGCGGGATGGAGGAGAATAAAAGAAAATGAATTAAAAAGTATTAAAGTATTAAATATTGCATTGGTGATGGGAAGAAACAAAAAAGCAATGCTTTAAATCAATAAAAAAAATAATAAAAAGCATTTAAAAATTAATCAAATTTCTTTTGAAGGTGCTATCAAATTTGGCAACAAGGAGGAGAGATATATTTTCATGTCATGTTACATCAGATTTGGTTTTTCGGTTGGAAAACGTTATTGCTATCTTTTATTATCGTTACTGCTGATTTAAACATTTTGACATCTCTTTTGGAAATGCTCTGAGACGGTTTAATTTTTGCTTTAATTTTCAAACTCCAGCATATCACCTATACATATCCTTAGTTGAGATAAAATTAATTTAGTATAATTATTCTATTGTTCTAACCCGTAAAAATGTATATCACATTAGCTGAGCGTGTTTAATGTGTCAAAATTGAGTTATGAGTGACACTGATCCATGTATTTATCATTGATAACTATATTTTAATCTCTAGTTTCAAAAATGTCAATTTTTATAAAAAAAAATTCAATGTAACAAAAAAAACTTAGTTGAATATAACATATAAGGGTTAAAAAAAAGAAAACTAATGAAAATGGCTTGAAAACTTTGAGTTTTAATGATAAGGACAAAATAAAGGGTAAAATGAATAGTACCAGGATTGAGTAAAAATGTGATTTTTCGTTAAAGTGAACAGTACCAGATGCTTTTCGTTAAAGTTCCCTTAAAAAAAATCGAAAACCGAAATCAACCCAAATGTCAAAAACCGAACCGAACTAAAATGGCTCGTTCGGTTTCAGTTTTCTTAGTTCAGAAATCAAACCGGACCAAATTAAATAAATATTTATTTATTTATGTTGGATATTTAATTATGAAACCCAATTTATGTGCATTTATAGCCCGATTAAAATGTTTAACTTAATTTAAGCCCAAAACATAATTCAAGACCCAATAGGATTATTCTCTCTCTTCATTTCTCCAGACTTTCAGAATTCAATGGATGTGGGACTGCCATAATTTCAAGGGAACTTTAACGAAAAGTATCTGGTACTGTTCACTTTAACGAAAAACCATATTTTTACACTAAAAAGGCAATCTTGGTACTATTCACTTTACCCTTTATTTTGTCCTTATCATTAAAACTCAAAGTTTTCAGACCTTTTTCATTAGTTTTCCTTAATTTCAATGGTTAGAGTCTTCAATCCAGCAGAAAAAAAACAAACTAGCAATTTTCAGAAATTAGTGTAATTTTCCTTTTCAAAACTACAAAATACATAAATTAGTATCTTTGTTAAATACACAAAACATGCCTAAACCACACTACTTTGAGCTCTAGTCTCTAGCACTTTAACCCGAGACGAACAGTCCCTCACATAGTTTCTCCTAATACTAGAACACCGACGTTAAGAATCATATATTCGCACTGAAGCGCGGATATCCTGCCGGCAAACGGGACAGCATGGTGTTACATTCCGTTGGATTGATATGCTACACGGGTGGCAGCAAACACGATGCCCGCAAGGAATGAATGCCGATCGCCTTCTCCTCATCAGACATATGACACACAACTGTCCATCTGGAACCTCTCCTACTTCCTCCTCTTCTTCAATTTGAGTTTCAGTATTGCCGTCAGCAGCAGGGATTGATTGCTGTGACTGCCTTCCTTGCTTCCACGCTTTCAATTTATCCCAATTCCTGAAATAATACATGTAAATCAGTTTAACGAAACTCACATTTCCGATCAATGTGATCATCAGTGTTTAACCATTTCAATTTCATCTCTTAAATTATAGTGGGTGAGTATGAGATCTACAACTCATGTCCGTGGACTGTAAAAAGTTGTCCTTTACATCGGCCTAGAAACATCAAATAGCCCTATCGATATTGAACAAGAACTCGCAAGTAGAATGGAGTGAAAGAATGTCACATTTGGAAAGAAATGTGCACCTCGAAACAGCATAGCCAAGGATTCCAATTGACATTGAAACAAGAACAATCCCACTCCAGAATAGCACTCTTGTGCGTGAAGTAAGTTCCACAACCATCTCATCCTTAGACATCTCAGAGCTGTAAAAGACACAATATCATTCAGGGAAGTCGAGCAATAAATAAACTCACGTTCTTACAGCAACATACTATCAAACAGTGAGGTATAACAAAAAAGAACAGCAGAGAATTGGAATCTTCAACACAAAAAGAAAGAAGGTAAAGCAATATATATTATTTGACAACAGAATATTTGTCCCCTGGATGACCGAACTGAAACTTAAATCCGAGTTCAAGGTTTTAGCCACAAAATAAATCCAATGGATGAGAGCACTGCTGCACAGGTATATTATGATAGAATAAACTACAAGTTACTGATGTCCTAGCTAATATACCAGACTATTTGACAACCATTAACAGGATAGAGAAGGCATTTTCCAGAGTAATTAATAAACTTTTCATATCCGACGGCAATACTGAAATATAGAGATTAAAGAGACCATGTTCAAGAACAAGCTCACTTACAGAAAATAGGGAAGATCTTTGCACGACTTGATATCCGGCACTCCATTTTTTAAACTGCAGAGACCGACAGCGCTAATTTCCTTTCCCAATGGAAGAATCTTCTCTTCATCGAGAAAACCAATCTTCCAAACCAGAAACGAAAAACGACATCATAAAAAGGAGAAGCTAAGGAGCACTGGAGCAAATAACTGAGATCCTAAGAAGCACACAATGGGAGGCAAAACTAGCAAAACTCACCGGGTATTCATGCCGGAAGAGTGCATCAACGAGTTTATATTTGTAGGGAGAAGCATTAACAGGATGAAAATTAAGATAAACTGTAGTAAGAGGTAAGGGATGTCTTGATTCATCTACATTCACAACAACAAATTCCGAAACCCTCCTTCGACTACCTTCAACAAGAACAAAAGGAACCTACACCAATATAAATCAAAATTTACCCTTTAATTTCTAAATTTTATGCATTCAAATAAATTTAAAATAACCATAGAAATTCACAGAAAATATTGAAAATAATTAACCAGTTCCAGTACCGTTCTTAAATCCTTCGACTCTTGCTCTCTCCAAGGCTTCAAAATTAAACTTCTCAAATCAAACGGAAATCCGATGAAGTTCTTCCGATCCTTATAAACACACTTTACAAAAATTGAAATTTCCAGTTCAGTTTCCTCCAAACAAAAACGAAGATTAAATTTACTGAGCAACGACAGAAATAAAAAATCACCGTTTGAGTTCTCTGAACGACGACGGCACTGTTCTTTGTTCCCCGAGAGACGAATACGCCGGATTTGGGGCTATTCGACTTGCCGTCGACGGTGCCGCGTAAGACGACGAGCTTTGCATCTGAGGGCTGAGATTCGTCGGGGGCGAGGATTGCGCGGAGGTCGGAGACTTTGACGTAGGGAGCGTTACGGAGCTTGCGCAGGGCTGAGGAAGTGTAGGCGAACTTGATGACGGTACGCACGGCAGCGCACGCTAGGACTACGCCCAAAACGGCGCCGTCGCAGGAGAGGGCGAGTTGGGAGACTAGGTTGATTACGGCTCGCTCGTGCAACGACATTGCGATGATTGTCGTTTGGGTTCTACATGTATCAGAGGGGAAACGGTGTGAGAAGGGAAGGTGGTGGTTTGGCGCCGCGACTGGTGGAGTGGCGGGCTGGAGGAGAGACGGTGGGAGTTTTCGGGAAGTGGTGGTCTTTTAGTAGATTTAATCGGAGACATGGGTGATTTAGCGATTCACCATTTTGGTGCGCATTTGAGGCGGTTCAACTTTAATTTATGCTCATTTAAGGACATTGTGAAGTCCTAATTAATTAGGAAATTTTGACAGAATAATATATTTACGATACCACTTGATACTACGGTTTCATAGTAATCCTCTTCACTTATAAATAAGAAATCTTAAATTCGATTCCTTCACCAAAAACGAATTTAAATCACATTGTTGCTATCCCAGTAACACCCATATTTTGTCAATTTATATGCCTTTAGCCCCCATACTTTGTAGTAGCCCTAAAGGTGTCATGATATCAATATTCATCGTCCATCTTTATAAGTTTATTTTTCTGTACAATTTAACTAATAGTAATTACAATACATATAATTGTACAAATATAATAAATAAATTATATAACATAGGTTATGGTATAATAATTTTGGACACAATTATGTACGATTCTAAGTCGTAATTTGGTTGATACGGTAATTTGGTAAAAACTTACACCCCTTAGAGGGTCATCTATCTAATACACTTCCAATGGTTAAAGCTTCTTACTCAGAGTAGTCAGTACCAATTAAAACATTCGTGTAGCACAAAGCTTCACAATTACGTACAAGATGAATCTACTTCAACTTTTACATACACCAAAACATACCTAAACTATAATCCTTCCAACTCTTACCACTTAACCCCAGAAGCAAAATTCCCACACATCGTTTCTCCTAATACTAGGATACCATGTTAAGAATCATATACACGCAGTGAAGTGCGGATCTCCTGCCGACAAACAGGACACTTTGGTGCTATGTCCCGTTCGATTGATATGCTACAGGGGTGGCAACAGACTCGATGCCCACAAGGAATGAATGCTGATCGTCTTCTCCTCATTAGACATATGACACACAACTGTCCCTCTGGAACATCCTCTTCTTCAATTTGAGCTTCAGCGTCGCTGTCAGCAGCCTGGCTTGATTGCTGTAACTGCCTTTGTTGCCTCCACACTTTCCATTTATTCCAATTCCTGAAACAAGAGAGTGGAAATTTAGGAATTTAATGACTTTTCTCCACCGCTCCTTGGCGATGAAAGTTGAGTTAAAAACCATTTTCATTGTCCAGGCCCGGTGGAGAAAATAAATTATCAAATTCCTAGTGGTTAGGGCCTTCCCCCCTCCCCTTAGTTTAGAATAGCGTAGAATATTGCTTGTGATAAAAAAACCCTTCAAAGGAGGCACAGCTTTATCCATGCAAGACATGCGAGAGAAATGTTAAAAGAAACTGTTAACAACCCGATGAAGGATCAATAGGATATTACACATCATGGTAATTCAGAGCACTATACAAGGCTGCCCGTTATACCAGCCTAGAGACATTTAACAACTATCAAGATTTGCAAGCAGAATAGGGTAAAAGAACTTAACATCTCAGGGAAAAGTTTTACCTCACAACTGCATAGCTAAGGACTCCAATTGACATTGAACCAAGAACAAATGCGGTCCAGAACAGCATTCTTGTGCTTGATGCAAGATCTCCAACCATCTCATCCTTAGACATCTCAGAGCTGCAAGTGATACAATATCAGATAATATACAGTATAAATACGCTTCTGACAGAAAATTAAAAACAGAAAAAAAAATCTTTAGGGCTCTCAAGCGTAAAATGACCTTCCTACTGCCACATATTATCAATCACGGAAAGAAAAGGAAAAGAAAAGAGAAGGATTGAACTTAAATCCAGCACTGGCTACTATAAAGGGTGACAGTACTACTGCACGGGTACATTATAAAAGAAAATTTCTCTCTTCTCAGTGTGAACAAAATTAAAAACTTCTCACTAGCTGTGTCGTACTTTGTGTAAAAAGTGTCCCTGATCCTGACCGTATATATTGCAAAGCAGTAATAGGAGCATTAAGACCAAGCTTTGTAGTGCTAGGAGGATTGCTAGCGTGGCGTTAGATATTTCAAAGATGAAAACACTAGGATTGATTGCTAGTAAACCATACAGTTTGACAACCATTAAAATGGAAGGGTAGCAGCATTGAAGCAATCAACCATTTAACAAATCCAAGACAGATAACCCCGAAAAAGGAGAGTCCTAGACACAACACCAGAAAGTGTTTGGCAGATTAAAAATAATGATTTCTTCATACCCGACCACAATACTGAAGAGAACATGATGGAGAACAAACCCACTTACAGAAAATAGGGAAGATCGTTGCAGAACTTGATTTCCGAGACTCCATTTTTCAAACTGCAAAGACCCACAGCACTAATCTCCTTTCCCACCGGAAGAATCTTGTCAACAGTGAGGACACCAATCTTCAAATTCGGAAAGAAAAACGATAAGATAAAGAACGCCAAAGCAAATAGCACAATGAGAGCGAAAGCTTGCAAAACTCACAGGGTAGTTAGTGCCGAAAAGTGCCTTCAAGAATGAAAATGGTGAAGGATTTACAGGTTGTAAATGATGATAAGCTATCGTAAGAGGTATGGGATGGCTTGATCCATCCACATTCACAACCACCATATCCCGAATCGGCCATTGATCACCATCAACAAGAACGAAAGGAACCTACATAAATGTAAAACAAAATTACCATTTCTTTTCATAGTTTAACGCAAAATAAGCTTGATCATCGTCAAAATTCACAGAAATACTGAAAAATTAAGGCAATCGAGTACCTTTCTAACCAAATTCGATTCGTGTTCTTCCGAGTCTTTCCAGTGTCTCCAATACCTCCATACTATCGATCTCAAATTAAAGAATCCAATAAAACCCTTCCACTTGTGAATTATATACTGGGAGAACAAATTTGGAATTCAAATTTTCATCCAAACACACCACAAGAAATCACGGAAATTGAATTTTCTGAGCCAAGAAAGAAAGACGCACCGTCTTAGTACTCTGAAGGATGACGGCTCTGTCATTTCTATCTTTGGAGACGAGTACGCCGGACTTGAAGGCCGTCCACGTGCCGTCGACGAGGGACTTCGCTTCGACGGTGCCGCGTACAACGACGAGCTTGTCCGAGTGATCAAGGGGGAGGATTGAGCGGAGATCGGAGACTTTGACGGCTGGCGCCTGACGGAGATTTCTTAGAGCTGAGGAGGAGGCGGTGAAGTTGAGGACGGAGCGCATGGCGGCGCAAGCGAGGGCGACGCCCAAAACGGCGCCGTCCCAGGAGAGGACGAGTTGCGAGAGTAGGGAGATGATGGCATTGCTGTCCGACGACATTGTGGTAGTTGTCGTTTGGTTTCTTACACTCGGATATGTGGGTGATGCGTGTAGGGTGGTTTGGAATTTGGCGGTTAATTTTGCAACACCAATGCAAGTAAATTTCACTTTTACCAAACAGGTTACAAACGCAGTTGATTGATATAGAGGATTGGATGGGATAAGTTTTCTTCATGTTCCAAAGTCAAACTCTCCCCCGCTCACAATCTAGTTACGAGTGACATGACACCAACCCGACCTATTACTATTCATCATTTTGTGAATCGTGTTGCATTTGCGTTCGTGTCCAAGTACTGCAACCCTCAAGAAAAAGAAAATGATGTTTGCTATGTGGCCCGAAATTACCAATAACGAAATTGGCTTACGCTTCGCATAAGGCTTCACAAGTACATACGAGATGAATCTACTTCCAACTTTTATATACACCGAACATGCCACAGTTTCTCCAAAATACTAGACATGTTAAGAATCATATATTCGCAGTGAAGTGCGGATCTCCTGCCGACAAACAGGACACTTCGGTGCTATGTCCCGTTCGATTGATATGCTGCAGGGGTGGCAACAAACTCGATGCCCGCAAGGAATGAATGCTGACCGCCTTCTCCTCGTCAGACATATGACACAAAACTGCCCCTCTGGAACATCTCCTGCATCCTCGTCTTCAATTTGAGCTTCCGCATTGCTGTCAGCATCCCGGCTTGATTGCTGTAACTGCCGTTGTTGCCTCTCCACTTTCCATCTATTCCAATTCCTGAAACAATTTGTTAATCAGTTTCTTGAAACTCATTTCACATCGCTGTGATCATCATTGGTTAACCATTTCCATTTCGTCTCTTAAATTCAAACATCAAGTACGCGACAGTTTTGTAATTACTGAAGTTGTAATATCAAATCTTGAAAGAAAAAATAAAAAATTATTCATGATGCATGTCGTGCATTCCTGTATTTCACTGAACATAATTTCCTTTCTCCACCGCTCCTTGACAATGAAAGTTAAGTTAAACACCATTTAAAGGATATCTCTAGCCATGCAAGACATACGAGAGAGATATTAAAAGAAACTGAACATTCAGAAGTCAACATAGTTAAATGGCACCCGAGGAAATTCAGTAACGTTGCAAAATGTTCTCCTTGTTACCACCCTAGAGACATTTACTAGCTATCAAGATTGAACAGGAAGATGCAAGCAGAATAGGGTAAAGGAATTTAACATTTCAAGGAAAATATTTACCTCACAACAGCATAGCCAAGGACTCCAATTGACATTGAACCAAGAACAATCCCAACCCAGAACAGCATTCTTGCACGTGATGCAAGATCTGCAACCATCTCGTCCTTAGACATCTCAGAGCTTCAAAAGATACAATATCAGATAAAATACAGTATAAATACGCTTCTGACTGAAAATTACAAAAAAAGAAGTATAGATAAGATAGGGCCCTCGGACGAAATGGACCTTCCTACGGCCACATATTATCAATAAAAAAAACCTGGAATCTTCAAAACAAACTAATAAAGTTTATAAAAAGCTATAATATTTCTCTCCTCTAGATGACAAGACTGAAACTTAGTTCCGGAACCAGATTTTATAATGGATGAGAGCACTGCTAAACTGATACATTATGATAGAGTAAACAAGAAGTTACTGGAAGCTTTTACGCTTTTCTTTCTATTTCTTTCTCTTCTCTGTATCACCCCCTTGCTGTGCCTTCTCTTCATCCTCACACATTGGCAGAATCAAAATCTTCCTTTACTTACCCAATAAAACAATAATTATTGTTAATCTAATCCATCTTAGGATGCACGTCATACTTCGTGAAAAAAGTGGCAACTGATTCTGAGAGAGAGAGAGAAGCTTTTCGTAGTGGCGTTAGCTATTTCAAAGATGGAAACACTCCTGAGAGAGAGAAGATTATACCAGACTGTTCAAATTAAGTTACCACTGACTAGTTAAGGAATCTAAGTATCTAATATCATAGCTAGTATATCATATTATTCAACAACCATTAAACTGGAATGGTAGCAATGTTGACGTCAATCATCCTCATCACAAATCCTACACATATTAACCCCGAAAAAAGAAAAGAACATGTTGAAGAATAAACCCACTTACAGAAAATAGGGAAGATCCTTGCAGGACTTGATTTCCGGGACTCCATTTCTCAAACTGCAGAGACCTACAGCACTAATCTCCTTTCCCACCGGAAGAATCTTCTCAACATTGAGGAAAGCAACCTTCAAATCGGAAACAAAAATTGATAAGCTAAAGAACGCCAAAGCAAATAACTCAGATACTAAAAAGCACATTGAGAGCGAAAACTTGCAAAACTCACAGGGTAGTTAGTGCCAAAAAGTGCTTCCAAGAAAGAATAGGGAGAAGCATGTACAGGTTGCAAATGATGATAAGCTATCGTAAGAGGTAAAGGATGCCTTGATCCTTCCACATTCACAACCACAATATCCCGAATCGGCCATTGATCACCATCAACAAGAACGAAAGGAACCTACACAAATATGAAATCAAAATTACCATTTCTTTTCATAATTTAATGCATTCAAGTAAACTAAATTGCCATCAAAATTCACAGAAAATACAGAAAAATTAAGGCATTCGAGTACCTTTCTGACCAAATTCGATTCGTGCTCTCTCCAATACCTCCAAATTATCGCTCTCAAATCAGACGACCATCCGATTAAGCCCTTCCACTCCTGAACTATACACTGCACAAAAACAATTCTGAATTCAATTTTTCATCCAAACACACCGCAAGAAATAACAGAAACTGAATTTTCTGAGCCATGAAAGAAAGCAAACGTACCGTTTTGGTACTGTCAACGATGACGGCTCTGTGATTTGTTTCTTTAGAGACGAGTACGCCGGACTGGAGGCCCGTCCACGTGCCGTCGACGGCGGACTTGGCTTCGAC
Organism: Malus domestica; assembly: GCF_042453785.1. Taxonomy (NCBI): domain Eukaryota; kingdom Viridiplantae; phylum Streptophyta; class Magnoliopsida; order Rosales; family Rosaceae; genus Malus; species Malus domestica. The sequence goes on along the minus strand of NC_091669.1, from coordinate 15,263,086 downwards.
GGTGCCGCGTACAACGACGAGCTTGTCGGATTGATCGAGGGGGAGGATTGAGCGGAGATCGGAGACTTTGACGGCGGGGGCATCACGGAGCTTGCTTAGGGATGAGGAGGTGGAGGTGAAATTGAGGACGGAGTGCACGGCGGCGCAAGCTAGGGAGACGCCCAGAACGGCGCCGTCCCAGGAGAGGACGAATCGGGAGAGTTGGGAGACGAAGACATTGTCTGGAACTGGCGACGACATCGCGGTGGTTGTCGTTTGGTTTTACATTCGAAAGTGAGTGATGAAAGAGAACGTGGTGGGGTGGTGGGGTGGTGGTTTGGAACTTTGGCGGTTAGTAGATTAATTCAAAGACCGTGGATCGTTTAGTAATTTAGCACACATTGACGACTTTTACGGGACAGGTGGTAATTTTTTATTTTTTATTTTGGGCCTGAAGGAGCCATACGTCTCAATAAGCAAAGCCCATATTTTTTTTTTGTCAAAACAAGGCCCATATTTAAAAAATAACAAAAAACAAACCCGGTGAAGTTGTATTTCTAGCTAAAATGATCCAACTTTGACATTTTATTGCTGAAATTTCAGCAACTAAGTATTAAAAGTGGATTGCTTCAGCCAAAAGCACAAAAATAAGTGCTATGACACACCCCGATTAGAGTCGAGGCATACTGGCCGTCACCCGAATGTGATGTAACCAAAAGTGTAAGTGATGTAAATATGTGAATAAATTAAAACCGAAACTAGAACTTATTTAAACTAATAAAGTGAGTGCGCAATAGTGGGTAGAACCCATAGAATACAAATGTTCAGAGCATAAATGACAAAGTAGTGCAGTTGAAACTAATTAAGTACTTAATACACAACCGGGAAAAGTCCTTACATTATTTATGGATATGTTAGAATCACCGGATATTCCTCGGAATCCACAGAGTAAATCAGCTAACTAGGACCTGGAGGGGAGAAAAACAGAAAGGTGAGTGGGCAAAAACAAAAGTTTATAAAATCCATTTATTTTCTGAACATACTAACCCCTCGCTTTAAAACATGTATAGTTTCCAGAAAATCATACTATGTATAAGTATGAAATCAAATGCAAATAAAAAATAATTCCAGAAATATGCCAATCACAATATCCCAACAGTAGCATAATAAAATCAGATGCTCATTGATCTATGCTAGCACATAAGTCGGAGTTGCCTAATACAACCTGTACGATTGGACTGATGCTCATCAATCTATGCTAGCACATAAGTCGAAGTTGCCTAATGCAATATGTACGACAGGACTAGGTGTAATCATAATATACGCTTTAGTGCTACATTCACGTGAAAACTGGCGCTATTTGTGGTCACATGCGAGTTGGAGTTGCCTATTGCAACCTATACGACAAGATGTCGGACTTGCCTATTGCAACTTGTACGACATGATTAGCACCTACTTGGATCTAAGGTGAGCGTGCGGTGCGGATGTGAACATCCACGTGAAAGACTGGCCCTGGCCCTAGGCGAGCACTAACATCAGGGTGCAGCAATGATGAGCAGACTACATAAATACAAGCATGCCATAACGATTCAATAATTCTAGTCAACATAATAAACATATATGTGCATCCCGTAATATTATTTTAGCATTTCACAACAATACAACATTTCTTATAACATTATTTAATCGTAGCATAATAGGCATAAATCAATTCAAAAGCATTTGTAGAAACTATAAAACTTTATAGGGTAAATTACATTTTACCCCCTCAAGTTTGGATGTTATTACAACTTGATACAACATCTTTAAAACATTTCAATTTCATACACAAACTTATATTTTTGTTCAATTTCGTACATTCGTTAGTCAAACCGTTAATTTTGACTGTTAAGTGATGTTGTGGCAAGTGGGTTCCACTATTTTGATGATGTGGCAGTCAATAATATGCCACATAAGAAAATAAAAATAATTATTTTAAATGTTAATATGGAAAAAAAGAAAAAAAAAAAAAAAAAGAAGAAGATCTGGTGGAGATCTTTCTCCCAGCAGCCAAACTAAATCCGGTGGAGAAGAAGTATCAATGGATAGGAATTGAGGGCTTAGAGTCTTCGTCCACGGTGGTTTGTGGCCATCGCCAACCTTTGAGCACGACACCGACTCATTCCACTCAAACGAATGGGTATAGGGGATCGACGAAACGCAGTGCACGACGGCGAGGCCAAAGTTGGAGGCGAGTCGTGGATTTTGAGAATCGAAAAGCACGAGGAACTGGTGTCGGCTTCATCATCTAATCAGAGGGAGCAGGGATGGAGCAAGAGAGATAAAAAAAGCCTCGTCTGGTCGCCGTCCGGCTTTCCTACCATCGCTAAGTTCAAATATTTTATTTGGAGAAGCTGCTCAAAAACCTAAGATCATGTGCAAAGCTCGAATTGGTTGAGGGTTTTCCCCTTCCTTGTCAGTAATTATTCGGTAATTTTATTGGTTTTGAGATCTGGGTTTTATTTTGGTGCGGGAGTTTTTTAAATTCGCATTGGGAAGCCTGCAGACGTTGTGGAGTTACTGGAGAAGAAGCTAGGGAGAAGAAAAATGGAGAAGAAGATGTGGGCTGGCATTGCACAAATTCAGGGACCCCCAACTCAAATTATAAATTTTGGTTATGGTTTTGGGAAGGGGTGTCCACTGGTGGAGTAGGGTTGCTTTCTGCAATTTCGTGAGTTTGCAGGGTTGTATTTCTCTTTAGAGTCTTGCCAGTTCGTTGAACTGGATTGAGAGGAAGATTAGAGTTTCAGGGATATTTTGTGGGGTGGATGGAGGATAGTTTAGAGGGGGAGGGGTTGTTGGATTCCTATGGCAGAAGCAATGGAAGAAAATGGGTATTTAGTTTTTTTTTTTAATTAATTTTTTAAAATAAAAATTTGCCATGTGGCACAAATTTGGCAGCCACGTGGCAAAAATGTGGCATCCATGTTAGCTCTTAACGGATCAATAGATGGGAAATGTAATGGATGTATTATATTGAAATAAAATAGTACTTGAGGTATGAAAATGAAATGTTTTGAAGACGTTGTATGATGTTGCAATAGACCTCAAACCTGAGGTGTTAAAGTGTAATTTACCCAACTTTATATATCATATATATAAAAACAAATGCCCACTCACTGATACGTCGATGGATCGTAGCCTTCTAGCATCGATTGTCTTTATATGTCCTCGGCATAAGTATCACTTATGTGGGAAATAACTAAACTAATTAATTAATAAGGACATAAACAAAAAGGCTAGGAAAAACCCCCATAGTTTGCTCAAACAGAGAGTTTAAATATACGAAAACATTCTACTTAACGACGCGGACCCGTACACGTCAACCACTCACCGGCCGGTAGCCGGACGCGCCGCTAGGTTAAGGCCACATGCGCGAGCCATGCACCTGACACGTTTGATAGACTGACAGAGGACTATTCCGTCAGATTTGAAGGAATATTTCGTTAACCCTAACATTGTCAGAATATTCTGTTAAGTCTGACAGAATATTCTGTCTTCTTTTCCAGTGGACCTCTGTCGCCGTCCGGTTCATTGGAAACTGGAGAATTTGGTCGGATTCTGGAAAAAAAAAAATCAAACCTTCATATCTTCTTCATTTCTCAACCATTTTTGACAAACTTTATATGGAAATGAAGCTCAAGAAGAGGAGAATAAGGTTGTACCTTCCAAAAGTCCAAAATGGACGGGACATGGATCAAAATGGACTCAAGAATCTTGGCCTTACTTTTGTTGTTTCAAATTTATGGTTTTCCTCATCGGCTTCACTTCAAAACTAGGCTAGTGGCCTCGGGGAGTTGCCTAGATGCTTCCAAACCTTCTAAAAATGTGCAACTTGAACGAAAAATCATGGAGAAAATCACACCCGAGTCGGATCTTCCGAGTTGAACACTCAAAACTTGTCCACTTCGTGATCGGTTGGTACGGATGTGTTCGTGGGAACGAGAGGAACACGGTGGTGGTAATTTTATGCTAGATTTGTGAAGTTTGGTGGTGGTGTATGTGTGTTGCAGAGAGGGGAGGGTCTCGGGATAAAGAGAGAAGGAGAAGAAGAAGAAGAAGAAGAAGAAGAAGAAGAAGAGAGAGCAAGAGAAAAAAAAAAAAACCTTCTGATTGACTGAGGAGAACAAAAAATTTGATTGGGTGAGAGAATTGAGGAGAGTGACTGATTGGTGGGTGAAAACTGGTCACAGGTCCAATTTTAAAGAGGGAAAGGATTAGATTTCATGCAATTAAAAAAATACAAGAAATCTATAAAATCTGACTCACCCTATCTAAAACAGTGTTTCCAACACCGGATAATTTGCACACGTGTGTACAATTCTATCCGTTGTTAACGCACTTTAAATCAACGTAACGTTTTCGTTACAAGTCCGTTTTGGGTTTAACTCGCGCTCACGAGTTCGTAACAACGAGTACTATTTAATTACGATAACGATAAAAATAATTAAAAGCCAAATATGTACGTCCACGTCACTTTGCCAACAAAGGCATAAATGTCAACTGACATACTCGGGGATAGAATTACATAGAAAATTAGGGATGGATCGTCACAACCTACCCCTTTAAGAAAATTTCATCCCCGAAATTTCAACACTACTGAAAATCATAATTAAAGAACAGATGTGGATAAAGATCTCGCTTACGCTCCTCTGTCTACCAGTAACTTCCTCAACAAAGTGATTTCTCCATAAAACTTTCCTCATACGAATGGTTTTGTTCCTTAGAACTTTGTCTTTCCAGTCAAGAATCATCACTGGAACCTCATAAGTCAAATCTGGATTAATCTCTAATAGTTGCAGATGAATCACATGTGACGGATCAGAGGCATATCTCCGTAGCATAGACACGTGGAACACATTATGCACTCTCGACAACTTTGGAGGTAGATCCAGTCGATAAGCAACTTCACCTATTCGCTTAATTATCTGGTATGGCCTGATGTAATGAGGGCTTAGCTTTCATTTCTTCCCGAATCATACAACGCCTTTCCACGGCGACAGCTTTAAGAATACCCAATCTCCAACCTCATATACTATGTCGGTCGAATGTCTGTTTGCTATACTTTTTTGCCGATCTTGGGCTGCTTTCGGGTTAGCTTTTATCACCTGAATGTTCTGTGTCGTCTCATCTATGATTTCAGGACCAACCAAAACTCTTTCGTCGACCTCAGACCAATACAACGATGTACGACATGGTTTCCCACAAAGCACCTCAAATGATGACATACCAATGTTGGAGTGAAAGCTATTGTTGTAGGCGAATTATATCAAATGTAAGCGCTTGTTTGAGGGTGATAGGCGATGCTGTTGAGTAACTTCGAACCTAAAGCTTCTTGAAAAGGTACCTAGAATTTCGAAGTAAATCTGGGGTCTCGATAAAAAATAATACTAACTGGAACACCATGATACTTGATAATTTCAGAGATGAAAAGTTCAGCCAACCGATTTAACTGATAGTTCTCACGAACAAGTAGGAAATGCGCTGACTTGGTAAGTCGATCTACAATCACCCAAATACCGTCGTAGCCATTATGTGTACAAGGCAGCTTGTACACGAAATCCATTGTGGTCTTCCCATTTCCACTGGGGTATGGGAAATGGTTGTAGCAATCAGAATGGTTTCTTTCTTTTTGCTTTGACCTGCTGACAGACCAAACAATGACTCATGTACTTCGCAATTTCTCTTTTCATTCCTAGCTAGTAATAGAAAGGTCAAATAGTATGATACATTTTAGTACTCCTCAGATGCATTGCATAAGCTGAGATCTCCCCTATTGTTGTTTAACATCGCTTGCTTTAACTCCTAGGATTCTGAGTCATTCATCTGAGCCTCGAGAACACGATCCAATAAAACTGGTCTAACTTGAAAGTTGGTAAGTAGAGCTCCCTGGTGATCCACTCCCAAAGTGGTTCTAGTAGATCTTGGGTCGGTGAGAAGAGGAACACGACATGCATAAAGAGTATTGAGTCGACTGTGAAACTTCATGCTAAGAGCATCTGCTATAATATTTGCACTACTAGGGTGATACTCGATAGTGAAGTCATAATCGCTGATCAATTCCATCTATCTACGCTATCGGAGATTAAGTTCTTTTTTAGTAAAGATATACTTGAGGCTTTTATGGTAAGTGAAGATTTGACATGTTTTCCTATAAATATAGTGCTGCCAAAATTTCAAAGCGAAAAACAATAGCTGCCAATTCGAGATCATGAATAGGGCATTCATTTCATGATGCTTTAATTGTTGTGAAGCATACACGATCACCTTTCCATGATGCATCAACATGCAGCCCAGACCATTCAGAGAGGCGTCACTATAGATCTCGAAATTCCCACTGTCATCGGGAAGTACCAAAACACGCGCATAAATGAGACAGTACTTCAACTGTTGAAAACTCCGTTCACATTCATCATTCCATTCAAAATTAACTCATTTCCTGGTCAACCTTATCAGAGGCAAGGCTATTGTTGAGAAATATTTCACAAAGCGTCGATAGTAGCCTGCAAGACCAAGAAAACTCCGAACTTCAGTGATCATCTGAGGTTGCTCCCAATTTTCCATTGCTACTACTTTTTGAGGATCCACGGGAACACTTTGAGCTGATATCACGTGTACCAAGAATGACACTTGATCCAGCCAGAACTGACATTTACTGAATTTAGCGGACAACTGATTCTCCCTTAACTTCTTCAAAACCAGACGTAGATGTCTAGCATAGTTAGCCTCGCTATTAGAATACACCATAATGGCATCGATGAAAACAATTATGAACCTGTTAAGGTATGGATGGAATACCCAATTCATCAAGTTCAAAAAGTTGTTGGAACATTAGTTAACCCGAATGGCATCACGAGAAACTCATAATGACGTATTGAGTTCGAAAGGCTATTTATGGAACATCATCACTTCTAATCTTCAACTGATAATAGCCAGACATTTGATCAATTTTTTAGAAAACATAAGCACCACAAAGCTGATAAAAAGGATCATTGATGCGAGGCAACAGATAGCGGTTTTTAATCGTCACCCGATTTAGCTATTTGTAATCAATACATAGCCTCAGCGTTCCGTCCTTCTTCTTCATAAACAAGACTGGAGCTCCCCAAGGGGAAGTGCTCGGTTGAATAAACCCTTTTTCAACAAGTTCTTGCAACTGGGTTTTTAATTCCCTTAACTCCGTATGAGTCATACGATAAGGAGTTAAAGAAATAAGGTCGGTACCTGGAATTAGGTCGATGGTGAACTTCACTTCATGATCCGATGGTAGGCCAAGTAAGTCATTGGGAAAAACATCATGAAATTGTCTAACTACCCGAACGTCTTCCATACCAGCAGGAGTCTCCTCAGTCATAACTACATGAGTTAAGTAGCCTTGATAACCTTTCCTCAACATCCGTTTCGCTCTCATGGCAGAGAAAACTCCATCTTTCAGACCACTTTGCCGATAAAAGTTACAATCGGCATGCCCGGTTGATGGAAAGTAACAATCTTCTGGTGACATTTCAACATGGCACGATTATAATCTAACCAATCCATGCCCAAGATAACATCGAAATCAACGATGTTCAAGGAAACAAGATTAGCTGGCATTACAACATCCTCGATACTCCCAACTAACATAGCAAACTTCACCTTCTAGGCATCGAGAACTCCAACTCATAACTGAAGGGAGTGGTGTGAGGTTGAGTTTTTTGAGCAAACGTATGAGAAATGACTGAACGAGTAGCACTTGAATCAATTAAAATTCTAGCAAAATGGCCAAGAACATTTAATGTACCCATAATCAAGTCGGGGTTAGCTTGAGCATCCTGCAAGGTGATGTGATTGACACGGCCCTGTGCCTGTTGTCAGCCTCCATAACCCTATTTCCCTCGTTGTCCCATCCCTGATTGTCTCGACCTTAATTGGTCTAATTTGTCTACCTGGTCGAACCGCCACTACTAAAGGCTACATTAAGATTCTGGGACTATCCTCCAGTGTACCACTGTACTCCACCATCCTGATACGACGTATAACCCCCTGATACTGTGGATAGCCACCCTGGTAATAGGGAACTTCATGCGGGTACTAATATGCTCCTCATTAGTATTGGGGTATGTCACCCTGATAATGAAAAACACCCTCATAACCTATTTGATGTTTGGTACCAAGTCATTGAATTTGCTGGAGTGGAACTGTAGATGGTAGAGTAAGAGGTTGAGGTTTTTGATTCATAGGACATTGAGTAGCTCTGTGTCCCATATGACCGCAGCACCCACTATTTACCCTTTTACATTCACTATAATGACGATTATTGCATCTGCGACAGAGCGGAACACCAGAATTATTAGAGTTCCTTTGATTTTGAAAGCGGGAACTGCCTGTGGACTTCCCTTCCATTAGCGGTGTATTGAAACTTGAACCACCGATTGACGATCCAGTAATATTACTGCTTATCTTGAAACTCTGAGTTTTTCATCGGTCAAAGGATGACTGCCCTTATTATTATTTCTTTAAGCATTATTATTGTCCTCCTCATCATCGTCATCATTAGGAGCATTCTTAGAATCTTCAACACGAAGCAGAACCTCAAAGAATTCTTGGCAGGTAGACCATGGAGTAAAAGTCACCAATGAACGCAGTCGTTTATGAGTCCCCTTCTTAACGGAGCATTTTTCTGGGATTCCCAGTGATTTCGGGACAACAACGGGATAAGTCAGTGAACTTTCAGTGGTACTATGTGACTGACATTTTACCTTGCTTCAGCTCTATGAATTCTTCTCTCTTTCGATCCTTGTACTCCGAATGTGTGAATCTAACCTCAAATAGATGCCTGAAAACATCCCAACTTATGGCATCTTGAGCAGACAACGAGCGTGACTCTTGAGCCCACCATGATCCAGCTCCCAAAGAAAAAACCAAGTTGCTGTCTCGACCCATCACTTATTTGGAAGATTCACCTGTCGCTGCATAACTCGGAAAATCTTCTTAACATGGTCGATCCAAACCAAAGATTTCTCAGGTCTCTCATTGCCAAAGAAGTTATTTATCTGAATATGGGATACGGTATCTAGGGTAGTCATCTGGGGAGGCGAAGTGTGGACTAAACGGCGCTGGCGATAGCCTCATCGAGTTGCCTAAAATCGGGAAACTCAGTCTTAGAAATGACATGTGGCGTTCTACGAGGTGGCATGATTCAGACATAAGAGATAAAAAATTATTAGGACCTATGACACATATGGGGAATGCAGGACTGCCAAAACCTATGCTTTGATACCAAACTAACACACCCTGACCTGAGTCGAGGCATGCTAAGTGTCACCAGAATGTGACATAACCAAAAGTGTAAGTGATGTAAAAATGCGAATAAATTAAAACCGAAACTAGAACTTGTTTAAACTAATAAAGTGAGTATGCAGTAGTGGGTAAAACCCATAGAATACAAATGTTCAGAGCCTAGATGATAAAGTAATGCATTCGAAACTAGTTAAGTACTTAAGACAAAACCGGGAAAAGTCCCTACCTTATTTATGGATATGTCAAAACCACCGGATATTCCTCGTACACGAGAGTAAATCAGCTGACTAGGGCCTGGAAGGGCGAAAAATAGAAGGGTGAGTGGGCAAAAACAAAAGTTTATAAAATCCATTTATTTTCTTAACATACTAACCCCTCGCCGTAAAACATGTATATTTTCCAGAAAATCATACTACGTATAAGTATAAAATCAAATGCAAATCAACAATAATTCCAGAAATATGCCAATCACAATATCCTAACAATAGCATAATAAAATCAGATGCTCATTGATCTATGCTAGCACACAAGTCGGAGTTGCCTAATGCAACCTGTACGACTGGACTGATGCTCATCAATCTATGCTAGTACACAAGCCGAAGTTGCCTAATGCAACATGTACGACAGGGCAGTGTGTAATCATAATATACACTCTAATGCTACAATCACGTGAAAACTGGCGTTATTCGCGGTCACATATAAGTCGGAGTTGTCTATTGCAACATGTGCGACAGGATGTCAGACTTGCCTATTGTAACCTGTACAACATGACTGGCACCTGCTTGGATTCAAGGCGAGTGTGCGGTGCAGAAGTGAACATACACGTGAAAGACTGGCCTTGGCCCTAAGCGAGCACTAACACCGGGGTGCAACAATGATGAGTAGACTACATAAATACAAGCATGCCATAATGATTCAATAATTCTAGTCAACATAATAAACTTACCTGCGTATCCTGTAGTATTATTTTAGTATTTCACAATAGTACAACATTTCTTATAACATTATTTAATCATGGCATAATAGGCATAAGTCAATTCAAAAGCTTTTGTGGATACTATAAAACGTTATATATCATATATATAAAAACAAATGCCCACTCACTGACACATCAATGGATCGTAGCCTCTTAGCCTCGCTTGTCCTCGTACATCATCGGGATAAGTCTCACCTATGTGGGAAATAACTAAACTAATTAATTAATAAGGACATAAACAAAAAGGTTAGGAAAAACCCTTATAGTTTACTCAAACAGAGGGTTTAAATATACGAAAACATTCTACTCGACGACGTGGACCCGTACATGTCAACCACTCGCCGACCGGTGGTCGGACACGTCGTAACGCGCCGCTAGGTCACGGCCACACACGCAGGCCACGCACCTGACACGTTTGACAGATTGACAGAGGAATATTCTATCAGATTTGACAGAATATTTCGTTAACCCTAACGACACAGAATATTCTGTTAAGTCTGACAGAATATTCCGTCTTTTTCTTCGGTGGACCTTTACCATTGTCACCCCGTCCGCCGATGCTGATGCCTTTGTCTGGTTTGTCGGAAACTGGAGAATTTGGCCGAATTCTGGAAAAATTTTAAACCTTCATATCTTCTTCATTTCTCAACCTTTTTTGACAAACTTTATACGGAAATGAAGCTCAGGAAGAGGAGAATAAGGTTGTACCTTCCAAAAGTCCAAAAATGGATGGGAAATGGATCAAAATGGACTCGAGACTCTCGGCCTTACTTTTGTTGTTTCAAACCCATGGTTTTCCTCGTTGGGTTCACTTCAAAACTAGGCTAGTGGCCTCGTTAGATGCTTCCAAACCTTCTAAAAATGTGCAACTCGAATGGAAAATCGTGGAGAAAATCACCCCCGAGTCAGAGCTTCCGAGTTGCTTTGAGTTGAACACTTAAAACTTGTCCATTTCGTGATTGGTTGGTATGGATGTGTTCGTGGGAACAAGAGGAAAATGATGGTGGTAATTTTATGCTCGATTCGTGAAGTTTGGTGGTGGTGTATGTGTGTTGCAGAGAGGAGAGGGTCTCGAGATAGAGAGAGAAAGCTTTCTGATTGGCTGAAGAGAAGAAGAAATCTGATTGGGTGAGAGAATTGAGGATAGTGACTGATTGGTGGGTGAAAACAGGTCACGAGTCCAATTTTAAAGAGATAAGGGATCATATTTCATTTAATAAAAAAAACTACAAGAAATCTATAAAATCTGACTGACCCTATCTAAAACAGTGTTTCCAACACTGGATAATTTGCACATGTGTGTACAATTCTACCTGTTGTTAACGCACTTTAAATAAACGTAACCTTTTCGTTACAAGTCTGTTTCGGGTCTAACCTGAGCTCACGCGTTCGGAACAACGAGTACTATTTAATTACGATAACGATAAAAATAATTAAAAACCAAATGAGTACGTCCACGTCACTTTGCCAACAAGGGCATAAATGTCAAGTTACACACTCGGGGGATAGAATTACATAGAAAATTAGGGACGGGTCGTCACATGCTATGTCAAGGTTAATTTAGAACTTTGATGCTTGCTAATTGAAATGTCCAAACTTGTACGTAGTCTTTGAAATGACTAAAAAACTCTCAACTAATCAAAAGCATTTTTGTTAGACTTACGTAGAAGTGCTTACATGTTATAAAAGCGCTTTTCAAAGCTTTTTAAAGAAGAACTTTTCAGTGTTTGTTTAGGAAGCACACTATTTGTAATTGCTGTGATTTGAATAAAAGTGTCAATAGCAGAACCACTTGTAAGCAGAATTATTTTCTAATTCCTAAATGAAGCACTTTTCAATTTTTTTATGAGAAACCCATACCATACGCCCCTTTAGGACGTGCTTTAGAATGTGGTTTGCCGAAAGCCATTGCAAAGTAGTTGGGGGGGGGGGGTAGATGAGGTTTGCCGGAAGCCATGGCAAAGCAGTAAAGGGATGGGTGCTTGGAGATGGTTGGTTGGTAGGGATTTTTTATTTTTTTATTATTGTTTTGATACTGTTTGGGCCCAAAATAAGATTATTGGGCCGAGTGTAGTTTTATGTTCGGTCTAAACCTCTTCTAAAAATTCTATTGGTCGTCCAATGGTCATGAGCCGCCCAGTCAGGTCGGCCTAGTCCTATTGCAAGAATAATTGATCTGGATAAGTGCAAATGGGCCGAGTCCTAGTATGATAAGGAGTCTTAATGGAATAAGGATGCTAAGATTTGAGAAGTGAATGTGGTTAGATAAAGAGTTTGGTTCAAGATCCAAATGGAGGTAGGATTGGCCGAGACTTAGTTAGATTAGGATAAAGAATCCTAATCCGAGTATAGTTATGGTTCGGCCATGATGAGATTGGTTGCTATAAATAAGAAGGAGGTGCATCATTCTAAGCCCCTCCAATTCAACACACAAACTGCCTTGCGCAAACTTTCGCTCTACGCGAAACCTCTCAACAACCTTGGGATTTTTATTTTCTTTTCACCGACACATCTTCAGTTTAAATAAACAGCACTGTGAAGGAAACCGGTGGCACCTTCAGTTTGGATAAACATCACTATTGTCGTAGAATTAGCCGATCATGAAACACCTTCAATTTGGATAAACAGCACTGCATCTCGGCCGACTGATTACTTATCCAAGTCTCGATCGACAAAGGTTTTTTGAATCTTTGTTGGTAGAGGTCATCTCATCAGCCTTCTCAGCGAAGTGGGGTTTTACAGATTACTGGGCTTGGCACATTGAACGCCAAGTTATTTTATGATTGGATACTCACAAGTGGGATTTAGAGTTCGGCATTCTGACGGCTGAACTACGTTTACGATTAAGACGTACATTTGCTTTGAGTACTTGTGCCTATATAGTTTGGTGTTGATTCGACGTGCTTATACTCTTACAAATATAATCACTGTGACCGAATCCGGTGCCGTCGATTTGTGAACTTCACATAACGAGCAGCCTTCTCTTCAGGCTCTAGAACTTGAAGGTCGAGACGTGTTCCTTCATCGACCACAGTTGCAAGATTAAGAAGTCAGCAACGCGCCCAATGCCACACAACACATTTTACTCCCCGATCGAGTTTGGTTGACGAGTTGGCATGCCCCGTGATGTGAAAAATAAGTTAACACACAAAATTAAACCCTCTTTTTGACAATTGTAGTATAGATGTAAGTAGGGTATCGTTCTAGGCCGGGGATTAGGAGAGATTGCTAATCTATTCTAAATTAATTTAAAAATATTAAATAAGACTCAAGGACACAAAACTAGGCTAAAAACTCTAATAACTCGAAACACACTTAAAATGACTCAAAATAATGAAAACAATTAAATTAAACACTAGGAACTGAAATGGACGGAAATTAAATTAAGAGACTAACAATAAAGAAAACTAACTAAATAATATAATTTAATAATGGAAGGGTGTTTGGTTTTGACTAGAAGTAAATTAAACTTAAATAAATTACAGAATTTACAAAAACATGAAATTAAGGTGAAAGGATAGGTGATGGATTAGCTAGAGGGTTCTTCTCTACACATGACACATATGCAACCTAAATTGATTTTCAGTTGTTCTTTCAATAAGTTGTGAAACTCAACACTTCAGATTAACCGTGAACAACACTTTTTTAATCTTCAAGTTTTCCTTAAGTTATTGAATTGGACGGGAAAACGCATACAACAATTCAAAACATTCTTCAAAAGTCCCCTACGTGAAAAGCACAATAGAGATACAATCAAAGATCATTAAACTTTGTGAAAACTATAAGCATTGACGAGGCATTCGTAACTATGAAAAGCATGATACTCTTGCCAAGAATTTACTTAACGTGATTGTGACTAGCAACCTTTACTACTTGTGAAAATAAGTTCATAACGATTAGGTGAAATTCACTTATATTCTAGCATCAAATTCATGCATGTAAATTAAGCGTGCACTCTCAACCAACATACACAAATCAGTTTTTATACGAACGGATAAGTAAATTGAATTCACAACTTATGAAATCACAACCGAAGGTAATCAATTCATATTACAAATATATCCATGGTTTCGAATTAACCTCTAGCCAAAATAAATTTAATTACACATTATTAAAAACAGAAATAAAATATAGATTTAGAAAGATTTAACCGAGAGAGAGGAGAGTGCTTGCTGCTTCTGCCCATGCTGCCCTTGCGTCAGTCCCCCTCCTTCTCTCTATCTTTTTTTTCTGTTTTTCTGGCGTCTGACTCTTTCTCTCTATCCATCTCTGCGCCTTCCCACCTTCTGACCGTCCTCAATTCTGCTGCCAAGGCAGCCTTTCCTTTTCCGCGCCCAAGACCGCCCTCACCCCGTACTGACTCCTTTCCTACCCGTGCCCACTTGCCCCGTCAGCCTTCCACGCTGACTGCTATCCCCCTTTTTCCTTGTGCTGCAAAGGCAGCTCTTTCCTGTCCCCTGCTGCTCGCTGCCAAAGGCAGCTCTCTCCTTCCACCAATGCCGCGCCTTGGGCCTCTCTCGCTGCCAAAGGCAGCGCCTCTTCTCTGCGAGCTGCCCAAAGGCAGCTCCCCCCCTCTATTTCTTTCACTCTCTCACACGCTGCCAAGGCAGCGTTTTCCCTTTTCGGTCCTCTTCCCTGTCCCGTGATATCTGCTGCCTTTCTTTTATTTTATTTCTTTCTTAGCTGTCTTCTGCTTTCCTTTTCACGCTGACCCCTTGTTTCCTCTTTACAGCTCCTATTTTTTTCTCTCCAGCTGCAAAGCAGCTTTCTTTTCTCGGTTCTCAGCTGGAACATAGAACATGGTCTCAGCCAGCACACTCCCACTTTTCCCCACGTCTGACTTGCCTTCCTTGGATTCTTTTGTTGTCTAGTTGGAAATCCACGCTTGCTGACCAAAAAGAAAACGAGTGAGTACCGTCTGCATGCACTTTATACACGTAAACAGATATTGGAAAAATCAATGCGTGGTGCATATATACATTCTGCATAGATTTAAGGACAGAGATTTAGTTCGATTATAATCGCAATGAATTGACCTACAAAAAAAAATCATAATGTTCGAAGTAACTATTCTGTTTATTATTTAAAACTCATTTGTGCTGTTTTTATTTTCTTTGCATAACAAATCCTATAAACACAAAAATAACGTAAATAGCTCAAAAATATAAAGAACTGACTAAGAAAATACGAGTGAATTTGAAGTAAAAATATATATAAATATGATCCGATCAAATACCCCCATACTTAGCTTTTGCTAGTCCTCGAGCAAAACAAAGAAAACATGAAAAAGTACTAACATGAAAAAACATTAGTTTCCCCCTATGTGACCCTCATAGAATTTCATTTGAGAACACAAATCATCAAGAACCATAGCTAGCACCAAACAAGTTAATCCAAGTTCATCTTCCTTATTCAAATATTAGCAATAATCTTTGAATCATCCTTGAAGTGTAATGTGTGAGATAGCCATGCTAATGCAATTTCAAGTTTTTATTTTTTAAAATCATCATATGCAAACTAGTAACCTTCTCACGGGATATACACTCAATCACATATGTGTTTAGTTTTAATGTGTTTCGCTCAAAGAAACAAATGTGAAATTTCTACCATAAGCTTGCATAAAGATCACTTCTCCACAGTCATAATTGCAAAACTTAAATCAAGAGGACTTTTATTGGATGTAATGAGGCTTAGGGATAGGGTTATTGAAATGAAAGAATAGGAAAACACAAGTTCCAAGCTACATTGCAAGCAATTCTTTTCTTTAGATTTATAAGAACTCAAGCTCTCCAGCAATTCTTCTAGCACCTCCAACCATACTCTTAAACTGAAACTTTAAAAACTTTTTATTTTCTTTGTATACAATCTTTCTTTCTTTTTTTTTTTTTTTTTTTTTTTTTTTTTTTTTTAAATACAAACATGAAATACCCCCACACTTATTCTTTTGCCAAACACCTTCAAAGTACTTCACAAACATTTCTCATAAGACAATCTCGCATTGCTCGCTTGGAAAGGGTAAGGAAAAATATTTCAGGTATAAGGGTAGACATATCTGGTGATAAGAAATAAAAGGCTCAACAAACACGGCTCAAATTGGCAATCTAATGATATCATTTTTCTGTTGGGAAACATGGTTATTTGGGCCATGGTGGTAAACCTAATGCCTCTATCATTTCCAAGTTCATGTAATCAATGACAAACATTTCGAAAGATCGTTACGCAAGTTCTAGAGATGCATCTCACATAAGTTCAGCACACATGAAAGAATAGGAGTGTATGAAAAATGCACACACTTTCAATAGGCTCAAAAACTCACATAGGATGTATATGGTCACTAAATTCACATATGAAGCTTTACGTTATGCTTTAGTTTCACATCAACAAGGCTATGTGCATTTGGTTTTTCAAAGATGATCAAACATGTACAAAACTAACAAAAGAATTAGGAATTTCACAAAACACATGTTAACTAAGTTCTTGATGATCATGGTTCAAATTTTATTCAATTATATCATTGGGTCGGGAAACTAACAAAAATCTAATTCAAAACAATAAGGAAAACAAGACAATATTTTTGGATTTTTAAATTTTCCGATTTTTTTTTTTTTTTTTTTTTTTAAAGAAAACAAAAAGCAACAACACAGAAACAAATGAAATTCTAGAGATTTCTACCCCCACACTTAAACTTGACATTGTCCCCAATGTCAGAAAACACTATAATGCAAATAAAAAAATAAAATAAAATAAATAAATAATAAGAAACAAAATAACGCAATTGGACTGAAAACTTCCCTAATTTGCAGTAAAATCAAGCGATGACCCCCAAGCTAAAATTCTGCAATCAACTTCAAGGGTGGAAATAACCAAAAGTTCCTGCAAAGAAAAGAAATAATTCAGTTAAGTACGCAAGAAAATTAATTAAAAAAAAAAAATTGCAAACGAAAAATTGAAAATTACGATAAAAGATAATGAATAAAACTAATAAGTAATCATTGGTCGTGCTTGTTGACTTTCCACAGCTTTCCTCTTGAACAGGGTGACACTTAGCTTTTCACTTGCAAGTGATGATTTTATGATATTGTACGGCGAAGCTTTGCTCTTTGGTTATGTTGCAGTTCCTTATTTGTTCTCCAAGCAGATGTGCCAGCTTCTCTAGGTCTTCAGTTCGGACTTCTTGTGCTGGGTTGATTGTACGAGCTGCATTCTTCTCTGCTTGTTTCTTCAGCACGGCGGGCAGGCACGAGGCAAAGGTGTTGGTCCTTATTTCTTTCTTCAATCTTTCCAAGTGCCCACCTCTTGCTTTCTTTCTCCTTGTCCCTAGCTGAATTGTCTCCACATGCTTCGAGGTATCATTTTCACTTCCCTTACTGTCCCCCAGGCAGATGTGGTAGACGAAGAGAAAGCATAAAATGATGAAGATGAGTACTCGAGAGCAAGGCTAGGTAAGCAATCAGGAAGGGGTTCCAGGCAGTTGGCTCCAGATTGGAAGATTGATACCAAATGCTGGCTGATTGCTCTCTTTCTCCTTGTCGGAAAACAAAGACAAGGAGAAGGACATGGAGAAAGCATGATATGAGATACTCTTGCTTTCAACCTTTATGATATGAAATACTTTTGCTTTGAATGGGTTGTTCGCAGGAGTATCCCAAGGAATGAGGAACACAGAGTGACTCGAGAGGATTCTTTGGGAATGCATTTTCGGAGATGAAGAGGTGTTGAGAGGGTGTGCTGAGAGAATGTGCTTTTGCTGTGGAAGGCGAAGGTAGAAACTTATAGGACTTGCCTTCACAACCGGAACTGTTCTCTCACTCATTGTCGGCAGCCGGTGGATGGATGAATAGTACAAATTACGCGCTTTCTGACAAAGCTGCCCGTAATTTCCGCAAAGCAGATTCCTCATTGATATCTGGAATCGGCGCTTCGAGCTCTGAGCATCGTCGATTGTAGAGGTAGCATGTGACACGTGCGGATAAATCTGGAAAAGAAGATTTGCCCGTGGGTTGAAGCCCAGCTTTTGAGAAAGCTAGCGTGTCTTTGACTGTTGAATTTCCCTCTTCGATTTCTGAATTGGTGCTTCGACAAACTGCCCGAGAATTTCGCAAAGCAATTTGCGTGTGACAAGTGACGACACGTCTGGACAAATTGATCTTTTGAAATCCGGGGTTCGGCTCGTGGTTTCTGAGCAAGCCCAGCCTTTAAGAAATGAAACGCCTCTTTTGAGAAAAGAATCCGGCTTTTGAGAAAGGAGCCCCGACTCTTCGATTTGCGAGATGACGCTTCTCTGAGGAGCGCCTCTTTGATTTCTTCTTTTTATAGAGGCGTTAATTTTGTTCCACAACACACTTGAGCTCCCTCTAGTAAACACTCCCATCTTGCACTTGTTTAATCTTGATCAGTCCAACTCTCTTCTTTCTTCACCACCTCTGAAAAATGTCTGGCCCTTCCGATCGTCGTTTTGACCTGAACCGTGGTGAAGAGGCAGCTCCGCCTTCACCAGACAACATATGGCGCCCATCTTTCATATCCCCAACTGGTCCTCTTACTGTTGGGGATTCGGTGATGAAAAATGACATGACCGCTGCGGTGGTGGCCCGAAACCTTGTCACTCCCAGAGATAACAGACTGCTCGCAAGGCGGTCTGATGAATTGGCGGTCAAGGAGTCTCTGGCTCTCAGTGTGCAGTGTGCGGGTTCCGTATCCAACATGGCCCAACGCCTATATGCCCGAACCCGTCACGTTGAATCCTTGGTGGCTGAAATACAAAGTCTCAAGCAAGAGATTAAAGGGCTCAAGCATGAGAATAAGGAATTGCACAAGCTCGCACACAGCTATGCCACCAGCATGAAGAGGAAGATTGACCAGATGCAGGACACCGATGGTCAAATTTTACTTGATCATCGGAGGTTTGTGGGTTTGTTCCAACAACATCTGCCTTCGTCTTCTGGAGCGGCACCGCGTAGTGAAGCTCCAACTGATCAACCTCTGCCGCCTCCTCCTTCTGTGGCCCCGCCGACTGCTGAAGCCCCGCCTACTACTGAAGCACCACCCGACCAATGAATACTATTAGTTTACATCATTGTAAAATATTTGTACTTTTTTTTTTTTTTTTTATTATTTTTTATTTATTTATTTATTTTTTTTTAAGTGTTTATTTATTTATTTATTTATTTTTATCATTAATTTTAAATTTTATCTTTTTTTTTTTTTTTTTTTTATAAGTAAATTAAAGTAGAAAGACTTTGGTTAACCTTCCCCCACACTTAAACTAAATAACACAAACTCACAGAAATCAACCAAATAACACAACTAACTAAACAAAACAAAATGAAAGCAGTAAAGATAAGGGTGGAAGAATGCAAAGCTGATTGGGTTAGTGATTCCAAAGTCTCCCTTCGTTGAATGCTTGGGTTGCCTCCCAAGAAGCGCTTGATTTAACGTCTTTAGCCGGACGCATCTTTCCTTTAAATTTCCCTCGGCTCCATTTGAACCTAAAATCAAAGAAAGAAAAATAAATCAAATATCAAAAGTAAAATACACAAACACCAATATAAACATAAACAAAAACAAAAATAAAAGGATTAGCAAAGTTACTAATCCCCGGCAACGGCGCCAAAATTTGATGGTAAAATAACTAAGCACACAAATTAAACCCTCTTTTTGACAATTGTAGTATAGATGTAAGTAGGGTATCGTTCTAGGCCGGGGATTAGGAGGGATTGCTAATCTATTCTAAATTAATTTAAAAATATTAAATAAGACTCAAGGACACAAAACTAGGCTAAAAACTCTAATAACTCGAAACACACTTAAAATGACTCAAAATAATGAAAACAATTAAATTAAACACTAGGAACTGAAATGGACGGAAATTAAATTAAGAGACTAACAATAAAGAAAACTAACTAAATAATATAATTTAATAATGGAAGGGTGTTTGGTTTTGACTAGAAGTAAATTAAACTTAAATAAATTACAGAATTTACAAAAACATGAAATTAAGGTGAAAGGATAGGTGATGGATTAGCTAGAGGGTTCTTCTCTACACATGACACATATGCAACCTAAATTGATTTTCAGTTGTTCTTTCAATAAGTTGTGAAACTCAACACTTCAGATTAACCGTGAACAACACTTTTTTAATCTTCAAGTTTTCCTTAAGTTATTGAATTGGACGGGAAAACGCATACAACAATTCAAAACATTCTTCAAAAGTCCCCTACGTGAAAAGCACAATAGAGATACAATCAAAGATCATTAAACTTTGTGAAAACTATAAGCATTGACGAGGCATTCGTAACTATGAAAAGCATGATACTCTTGCCAAGAATTTACTTAACGTGATTGTGACTAGCAACCTTTACTACTTGTGAAAATAAGTTCATAACGATTAGGTGAAATTCACTTATATTCTAGCATCAAATTCATGCATGTAAATTAAGCGTGCACTCTCAACCAACATACACAAATCAGTTTTTATACGAACGGATAAGTAAATTGAATTCACAACTTATGAAATCACAACCGAAGGTAATCAATTCATATTACAAATATATCCATGGTTTCGAATTAACCTCTAGCCAAAATAAATTTAATTACACATTATTAAAAACAGAAATAAAATATAGATTTAGAAAGATTTAACCGAGAGAGAGGAGAGTGCTTGCTGCTTCTGCCCATGCTGCCCTTGCGTCAGTCCCCCTCATTCTCTCTATCTTTTTTTTCTGTTTTTCTGGCGTCTGACTCTTTCTCTCTATCCCTCTCTGCGCCTTCCCACCTTCTGACCGTCCTCAATTCTGCTGCCAAGGCAGCCTTTCCTTTTCCGCGCCCAAGACCGCCCTCACCCCGTACTGACTCCTTTCCTACCCGTGCTCACTTGCCCCGTCAGCCTTCCACGCTGACTGCTCTCCCCCTTTTTCCTTGTGCTGCAAAGGCAGCTCTTTCCTGTCCCCTGCTGCTCGCTGCCAAAGGCAGCTCTCTCCTTCCACCAATGCCGCGCCTTGGGCCTCTCTCGCTGCCAAAGGCAGCGCCTCTTCTCTGCGAGCTGCCCAAAGGCAGCTCCCCCCCTCTATTTCTTTCACTCTCTCACACGCTGCCAAGGCAGCGTTTTCCCTTTTCGGTCCTCTTCCCTGTCCCGTGATATCTGCTGCCTTTCTTTTATTTTATTTCTTTCTTAGCTGTCTTCTGCTTTCCTTTTCACGTTGACCCCTTGTTTCCTCTTTACAGCTCCTATTTTTTTCTCTCCAGCTGCAAAGCAGCTTTCTTTTCTCGGTTCTCAGCTGGAACATAGAACATGGTCTCAGCCAGCACACTCCCACTTTTCCCCACGTCTGACTTGCCTTCCTTGGATTCTTTTGTTGTCTAGTTGGAAATCCACGCTTGCTGACCAAAAAGAAAACGAGTGAGTACCGTCTGCATGCACTTTATACACGTAAACAGATATTGGAAAAATCAATGCGTGGTGCATATATACATTCTGCATAGATTTAAGGACAGAGATTTAGTTCGATTATAATCGCAATGAATTGACCTACAAAAAAAAATCATAATGTTCGAAGTAACTATTCTGTTTATTATTTAAAACTCATTTGTGCTGTTTTTATTTTCTTTGCATAACAAATCCTATAAACACAAAAATAACGTAAATAGCTCAAAAATATAAAGAACTGACTAAGAAAAGACGAGTGAATTTGAAGTAAAAATATATATAAATATGATCCGATCACCCCGCACACAACCGAATGACGTAGTTAGCTTATTAATTACTCGGCTTGCGTGTCACGTAGGTTTGGTAATTTTTAGGGTCAACATATATCTTTGAGGGTGTTTGTCTCAAACACGAGAGATTTGTATAAAACTTGATAAACTTCAAAAAGTGTTAATGTAATTAATCTGGTTGTTAATATATGATATGATATGATATGTTGAGAAGAAAAAAAAAATGGAAAGCCATGTGTGGTAACACCACTTGCACTTCTCTAGGGTTTAATAAAATTATGAGTTCAATTTTTTGAACTTCTGAATTTATATCCACTATGTGATATTCCAACATTAAGATAATACTCAGTTTTTTATTTTATTTTATTTTATTTTTTTAAATATAATATTTAGTTAAGTAGAATGTCCATTTCATTCCATTGTTTATATAGAAAATTGCTCATTCCAACAATTAATATTTAATACTTTATAATACCAAACCTTATCGATTGGTTGTCGATACAAATAAAGACACTTTCCCGAAATTATGGATAACAGCAAATTCATGCTTCTTCTGCCTTGTTCCAAATCCTAAGCTCAAGCCAACACACAACCAATTCATGAAATTTTACAAAGCGGGATGATTGAGATACTGAAACGGAAATATATCTCCGAGTATGGCGTAATCACTCCAATGACAACTTTATAAACACCGTATTCGGTTTAGAATATTCTAAACCGAATAGTCTGTGACCAATAAACCATGTTTTGATGAGATTTTTTCATTTGACCTCCATCGGAATTCCAATAATATTGGAGGGATAACTATCCAAAACAAATGATTTTATCAATGCATTGACTGTGTCTGGTGAATCAAAGTTTGCTGCATGACCCGTGTCCTTGATTATCTCTAATTTTGATTTGGGACCCAAATGCCTGGAAAAAGCATGTATAAAAGAAGCTTTGTAAGTACCATATATATTGAAACTAAAGCAAATAAATCCGTAATTATATAAGATAATTAGGAAAATAAATCCTTGTTTAAACCCCTTCTTAGAACATCAACGACTTATAAATTATGTACCTACCTCAAAATATAAAATAATAAACAATTAAATTATGTACCTTTGCAACTGATGGGCCAAGAACAACGGGAAGACTTTATCTTTGTCACCCCAAATTATTAGCGTTTCCTTCACACAATTAAATAAAACACTAGTTACAATTTGGAAGCCAGAAGTTGCTTTTGAGAAAATTCAAACCTTAAATTTTTGGATGCATGGATTAAAAAAAAAAAAGATTAAACATATAAGCTTTTGTTACCTGATTTAGGATAGGAAGGTTTGAATCTTGTTTCTTGGCCACCAAGTGTTCAAGTAGCTCCATTCTCTCCTTTCGGTGTTCATTGTTAGCCTAAAAAAATGTTGAACGCTCTATAAGATTGGGAAATTTAATTCCAATAACAAAAACTGAAAGCGTTTTGTAAATAAATTAAAACACTTCTAACAATGTTTGATAGAAAAACTATACTTTGATGAGTCTGCCGAGGACAAAGTCAGGAACCCACTTGAAAACATCATGCTTGTACAAAGACCGGTTCATTAACAACCGTAGATCATGTGGACTTCTTGGCAAAAGAATCTCCAAAGTATCTGATTCCACCTTCAACAGCTCATCCTTCTGTTCATCCGTCCACACTACCCCACTACTCACAATCACAACCTTCTCCACCGTCTCCGGATACATCTCAGCCATCCGATACGCCACAAACCCACCGTAGCTCAGACCGTAAACCGAGAACCGGTCCACACCCAATCTCTTCAACCCGTCCACAACACTTTTCGCTTGGAATACCTCGCTCCGGTCCAACCGGTTCGTGTAAGACTTCCCAAAGAACAGCAAATCCGGCACGTACAAGTTGAAGTTCCTGGACAAGGCACCCACATGACACACAAACTGCCACAGAGAATTGCCTCCGTAGCCATGAACCAGAACGAGACCGGGTTTATCGAAGCGCCGGTGGTTGGCAGTCCAGAAGTGCACGGTGGTTTGGTCGTCAACGTCGATTGTACAAGGAGAGAGACCACATAGCCTGAAATATAAAGCTACAAGAGTATCTGGGAGTTTGAAGAACACTAGATCCCAGTTGGTTTTGAGGAAAAAAGATAAGAGGGTGTGGAAAATTGTTGATGCGGTTGAGAGGTAGAAGAAGAAAGCATTCCACAACTTTTGGTAAGCCATGGAAATGATGATAAATTAGACCGAGGAAATCACTAGTTTTTGTAGCAGAGAGAGGTTACTGGCTTGATTAAATTTAACATAATTATATAAATGATAACATGGGATTTTAATAAAAAAAAAATGGATCGTGGTAAAGATTAAGGCATGTAAATTCATAAAATACTCAAGCATTTATCATGCGATACAAAGTCAAGAGGCGTTGCAGTCAACAACTAAGTATTTTATCATAAATACTCTAATCCTCAACAAATTAACAAAGATAATTTATTTTGACAAAAAATAAAAAATAAAAACAAAACAAAGATTTTTTTTTTTTTTACCAAACACTATTATTTACATAGTGTGGTACAGTAATACCACGTCACTTGTTGTCACATCCCGGCTCGGGCTCGCACCATATATCAAGCTCGACTCTGCCGTAGCACGATATTATCTGCTTTGGGCCCCAACCACGCCCTCACGGTTTTGTTTCTAGGAACTCACACGAGAACTTCACAGTGGGTCACCCATCATGGGATTGCTCTCGCTCGAACTAGCTTAACTTCGGAGTTCTGATAGAACTAGAAGCCAGTGAGCTCCCAAAAGGCCTCGTGCTAGGTAGAGATGGGAATATACATATAAGACTTACATGATCTACTCCCTTGGACAATGTGAGATGTTACAATCCACCCCCTTAAGGGTCTGACGTCCTCGTCGGCACACATCCAGCCAGGGATTGGCTCTGATACCAAATTGTCATATCACGGCCTCGGCCCCCACACATCCCAGGCCCCGCCTCCACCGTAGCACGATATTGTCCGCTTTAGGCCTCGACCACGCCCTCACGATTTTTTTTCTGGGAACTCACACGAAAACTTCCCAGTGGGTCACCCATCATGGGATTGCCCTCGCGCGAACTCGCTTAATTTCGGAGTTCCGATAGAATCTGAAGCTAGTGAGCTCCCAAAAGGCCTCGTGCTAGGTAAAGATGTGAATATACATATAAGGCTTACAAGATCCACTCCTCTGGGCGATGTGGGATGTTACACTTGTGGTACTCCCACTTAAAATCTGACATGTGTTCCTATTTTGTACAGTTGGAAATGAACTGGTTTTGCTTTTTTACCTTTTTAATTTAAATAATTAAAAATTAAAAATTGTAAAAACCAAAGAAAACCTTTCGCAATTCTAGAAACTACCTATCCCACTCTGTTAGAACCCTACTCTACATCCTCCAGAATTGCACAGAGAGATAGGAAACAGAACATGAGAACAACAATACAATTTCATTAACCGCCTTTCCAATTGCTACAACCTGCTATTTATCTTCTACCTACTAACTAACTACTAACAACCATGTACACATGTCATCATCTTATCAAGCCACTTGGCAGTATCCTATCACACTCTAACCCCAATTCCAAAAACCACCTATCCCAAATGAAATGAAATTTAAATAAAATAAACAGGGAGAGAGAGGGAGTAGGAAATGAAGTTTGGGTCATGTTTTGCAGAAAGACACAATCTTTGAGAGACCCAGAGGAGGGGAAGAGAGAGATATTGAAATCATGGGTTGCTTTCTTGCATGTTTTGCTTCTTCCAAAGACAAAAAACGCAGGAGTAATACGATGTCCTCTGTGACTCTGTTCTTGCGTCTTTGAGAGACCCAGATGAGGGAAAGAGAGAGATCCACATCATGGGAAGGAATACGATCTCCTATTTTTTGTTTTTCATTTTTAGATTTATTTAAAAAGTAAAAATGATATTAAATTTCAGCTGTATAAAAATAATGACACATGGCTAAATTTGAATGGAAGTATCACGGCTGATGTGGGTATTACAATACTATATTATAATTTCTCAAGGGGGAAGGGGATGAGCTTAGCCTAGCAATGAACTAACAATAATATGGTTCAAATTCGCATTTGGCGAGAATCGAACCTAAGATCTCTCACTTACAATTGAAGAAAAATACTAATAGATTGTAATACTAAACGACAAAATTAATTAATTTTACTTTTTTCTTTTGTAGTACATGACTTATAGTACATCAGATCTTAAGTTTGCGGACTTGGATTTTCTGCCCTCCCATCCCATACCCTCCTATATTCTATGGTCACGGTTAAGCCATGTCAACATTTTATATTGATTTTTTTATAAAAATAATAAGACAAAAAGTAATGGGAATATAAAATGTTGATGTGGCTTAACCGTGACCACATAATATAGAAGGGCATGGGGAGGGTATGGGATGGGGAGGGCAGACAATCCAAGTCCTAAGTCTGGCCCCTTAACCTCTCTGGCAAACCTGCTTCACGCAATATTAATTTATTAACTACCAAAAAATCCAATTAATGGATTAAAAAAAAAAAATCCAATTAATGAACGATGTGGTAGGTGATGAATAAAGTTTATTTAGACTAAGCACAAATGTAAAGGGAGATTATATTCACACACCCCAAATTACTTCTCTCACACCTTTTTAATTTTTTAATATTTTTCTATCAAGTGTTAGTGGTGTGTAGAAAATATTAAAAAATTAAAAAGGGTGTGGGAGAAGTAATTTGGGGTGTGTAAATATAATTTCTCAATGTAAATTGATGAAAATATTATAACGCAGTTGAGATCTTGATATCATCTGTATAATAGTAGTGCATTGTGCAACTCTAACAACTCTCTATGTTTATGCTAAAATTTAGTTACAATTGCAAGAAAATTAATTTAAATAATTACCTTCAGATGACAACTCAAGCCATTATTCTGTATTTTTTTATATTGCATCCACTTCATTAAGGAACCACCTTGTCCACCTCTTGCATTTATCCATTTGCACTATACAAATTTTATAGTCAAATCCGTTCATTTTCTTAATCATCATTTAAAGAGAGTGATGATATTTACATACCTCTTGTTAATTAATGTCATTTGAATATCTTAAATTTATTCAATCCGACTGTCGGAAATTAAAGAGGAGTGTGTGAATGGTAAAATGGATAGCACCACCTTTAAAGATTCTATAACTTTTGAATTCTATATAGTCTAACTCATAAGAGTATCTCCAATAGGGCGATAAATTGAGAGTCAAATGTTATTTTTAACTCTAAATTTGTCAGTCCCTCTTCGATGCATCAGAATAGTTGGAGTGATTTTGGAGTTATACGCTAAGTTATATTTAAATTTAGATGTAACTCAAAAGTTAAAAGTGTGACCCACAACCTTTAAAAAAAGAGGAGTGCTATCCACACACCCATTTTTACTTCTCCCACATCCCTTGTTAATTTATGTCCTTTGATCTTTTTCAATTCATCCGATCCGATGACTGAAAATTAAAAGGGTGTGAAAGAAGTAAAAATGGGTGTGTGGATATCACGTCCCTAAAAAAAAGTCAATTGGTGGTGAAACACAGTTTTCCTCCAGGCCCAGAGGAGGCTAGTTGGAATTGCACCATACCTGTGGGATGTGGCCACAATTAAGTAGATTCACAGCTTATCAAGCATCGAACCCAAAACCTCCCATTTTTTTCCTTTAGGGAGTTGGTTTTCTCATGTTTTTCCATTGGGCCACTTGTCGTGGTTGTGCGACCAACAACACTTTTTTTAGAAGCATAGTAGACCCTATTCTACTTTTTTATGCTTTTATACTGTTATTGACAGCACCACCATTCCAAACCAGTCCTTAGAAATTATGAAAGCTATATTTGATCATAAATTCAACTCTATCTCACTTTAATGAACAAGAATTGAGCACTAAAGGTAAATTTAACTCTGCATGTATGGGAGATGGTAGATGTTAATAATGAATTAAGCATGAATTTGGTGCCACTGTTTTTCTTTGATTGAGGTCATTTTGGATGTTATCTCGAATTTTCTCCTAATATTATAATAAAATATTATCGTTACGTCTAAAAAAAGAATGCATTTGGTGCATTACTTTTAGTTCCAAGCAAGAAAAAAGCAGGCTATTGCGTGTCAATGCAAATATTTAGAACTTCTAAGTTATATAGTGATGAAAACAAATTTTATATATATATATATATATATATATATATATATATATATAGGAATTGCTTAAGGGGAGGGATCCCCATTTTTTAAAAAAAATAGGGACACGCTCCCTACCGTTGGATTTGAATTAAATGAAATCCTGTGGTTGAGATTCTATGGCCTGTGTTTTAATCTCAACCACACAATTTCATTAAAGTCAATCTAACGGTGGGGAACGTGTCCCCATTTTTTTTGAAAAAATGGGGATCCCTCCCCTTAAGCTCCCTGTATATATATATATATATATATATACATATAAAATTAAGAGGCTTTGCTTACAAGGTGCGACAATGCTGATTCTAAATTTTTTATATATAAATCGACACTAATGTCCACTTCACCTCTCGTCTTCTGTTTGAAACTTTGAATCCATTTTTCTTCCAATATCGTTAGTATAAAAAGTAAATAACAAAATAAATAATGATTTCTTCATTTATTGCTATATTTTGTGCGATGTATTAGGTTCGATTCTTATGAATAATGAGTCCGACATGAATTTATTATGATTAGCTATAAAAAATTAAATTACGATAGCGAATGAAAATAACTAAATAAATCTTCCGCGCTTAATGATGATAATTTATAATTTGCTATGTGGTATTACGCTTTGCCTGTTTTTTCCCTTTGCCTTTTGTTTCACCGATAATCTTGTTCGTCTTATGGTGTGTTATTTTGTTTGGGCACGTGTAGTTGGTGCTGTCTTGACTTTTACTACAATTACTTCCAACCGAAAAAATACAATTATTACATACAATAATTTGGTTTTTTCAGTTGAGTTGGTAATGATCGTTTTCTTCTCTCGATCAAGATTTAGGTTCGAGTCTCAATACTGGCAACTCCTCTTGGTGGGCTAAAACTCCCTGCATAAATCCTCCAAAAAGCTTGTGGTATGCTCTGGCCTTGGAATATAGTAGCCAAAATAAATTAGATAAAATGCCTGATTTAGACAAAATCCAACTCCAATCAAAGGCTGAGCTAAAAATCAGTGGATACCAGTAGGCCAAAGATGCCTAGCCCGTTTGCTGGGCCTTGCAGCAGCAGCTGGAATCACAAACAGCTTGGAAATTGTAGTTTAGGCCATGGTGCCTTCAGCTGTGCTTGTTCTTGGAGGAATGCTCGCAGAAGGTCCGAACGAATCCAATCTAGGAATGAGAATACAATTAGGATTATTGTTGCAAGGCTTTTGGTACTTCCTTTGATTGGGATTGATGTGGTTCTGTTTTCGGATAAATTGAACCTTTTGGTAGCAGATGATCAATTCTATCGATTCGTTCTTTTGTTGCAATACACAAAACCATCTGCCATATTGTTAGGAGCAGTTGCGAGCTTGAGGGGTTATGTAGTAGAAAAGGCTTCTCCTCTTCTCTTATGGTAGCATATTGTTGCTGTCTTCTCCTTCTCTGTCTATATAATTGTCTACTTCTCCATTTTGTTTTGAAAATATATAGAGCTTGAACCTCAAATATTTTTCAGATATATATGCTTGATTATTCATAAGATTAGTTTTAACTTGAGATAATTAGAATCCGTTTGAGCGTTTCCTAGTTACTAATGTTCATTAATTGAGACCTTATTAGTTTTTAGTTTTTTATTGAAGTCCCTAGCATTAATGTAATAATGAATTTATATGTCGATTACATAATTTTTTTAAATAAAAATTAGTAGTTGATTTAGGGTTTTAATACTCACACCTTTATTAAACTCCTAATTAATTTTCAATTCAAAACATTTCCAAAATAAAATTAGAATAAGTTGTACCATTAGTTTTTTTATAAAAAGTTCTCAAGGAAGTTTGTGGCATGTGCTGCCCCTAAAATGGGGTAGCCTCCCCTCTTCCTAAACTTTTTTGTTAAAAAAAAAAAAAAAAACTATAGCAACCACAAATTTGTATGCACTGTTGTACTATCTGGTATGACATGTGATGTATATGTGTTATTTCACTGTATGAGTTTATCTTATTAGATGTTTGTTATATAAATGCCTTATTTGTCAAATGTGGTACAAAAATGTGTTATCCCTAACTTTACTCTTATATAGTGAAAAATAATATATTATATATATGAGACCAAAGTATGGAAAAAATTTGGGTTGATTTTGACTTGCTACCACAATTTGGAGGTGGAATATTGTAGTGCACAAATTCAGTGCAAAGAAAATATTTCCAAAGATGTGATGAAATTGACATTGTATATTTTCACAAGATATGTATCAATAGTTGTGTTGTCATCGTGAGTTTGATCTATCAACATGTCATGGGAGTCTTCTCATTTTTCAACTCAAGAACCAAGCCTGTCGTCAAGTCAAACACAATTTACTCAAGTCTTAAGCTTGAGTCATGAGCTAAAAGATCATGTTAATTGTGCACTAATTCAACTTGAGATCGCGATATGTGCCACAAATGTTAAACGATGGGTGCTCGATTGGTCATACGAGTTGATTTCTAACAGTAAATATAACGTGAATTAGTCACACTGCCATATACGAGACTAGACTAAACATTTTTCATGTTATAAATTGTTAAGATGACTTGCCTCTAATATGATTACAAAGTACATCAATTTGAACTACATTATTATGACTAATCCAGTGTGAGACTTAGCACATTTTCCCATTCTCTTAAGACAGATAATATCGTTTGTTAAAAAAAATGTAATTTAAATT
This sequence comes from Malus domestica, assembly GCF_042453785.1. Taxonomy (NCBI): domain Eukaryota; kingdom Viridiplantae; phylum Streptophyta; class Magnoliopsida; order Rosales; family Rosaceae; genus Malus; species Malus domestica. Next base: position 15,232,195 of record NC_091669.1, on the reverse strand, counting down.
CCTTGTTGCACAGCCGTATCAGTCCAAATTAAGATGACAACCAGAAGCTGCTGTGTATATGATTAGCTTTTGCATAGCCTGCCTATGTGCAAGTGCAACACATTAGTTTAGTGGCTCTTGAATTCACACTGGACAGAGATAAGCGGTGACATCGTGGATTCAATAACCGAGTTGATTAATCAGTTGATCGTTACTGAGTTGATTAATCAGTTAAGCCTGGGACATGTTTGACATTATTTTTAAAAGGGTAAAAGCTCAGCGTTTGACAGATTCAACTAGAAATGTTTATGGGTTTTAAATAACTCATTTGAAGGTTCCTTTGGAAGATTAAAAACACTTTATAACTTTAAATTTAAAAATTGCTGTTTACAAAATTTTCAAAAGCGTTTTCAGCTGAAAGTAGAAGCACTTGAAGTGTTTTTTTTAAGAAGCATTTCACTTTAATGAATTTATTCAATTCCTAAACTACACCTATTTGTAGTTTTAAAACTCCAAATTATCCCTCTATCGACTACACCACCTATTTGTAGTTGTACTCATTCATATAATTTTTCAATTTTTTAATCTTAAATGTATCTGTTTTTAAATATACCAATTTGTTATATGTAAAATGTATCAATTTTTAATATAAATGTACCCATTTGTAAATAAGATCCATTCGATTTTTTTCTAACCATTTTAAACTTATATGGGAACATTCTTTTTAGTAGATATGAGAATGCATCCATGTCAAATTTAATGGGAGAAATTTCCTAATGTTATTAAGCTTACTATCTTTCTTTTTTTTTTCTTTTTTTTTCTTTTTTCTTTTTTTTTTGGTGGTTTTGAAGTGTTAAAGTTGTTGGAATCTCCTAGCCGTTAGGGTTAGGGTTCCTTGTTTTTAGAGCTTAGTTTTATCCATGCAAATAATCTCTCTTATACTTGAGGTACAAGATTACATTTTTTGTTTCTGACCTAGTCATGCACCACGATCTTAGGCCTTGTAAATCATGGGTTGTTATTTCCTTTCTGATTTTGTTGTAAGGCTATTTAACAGCCACAAGTGTTATTCAATTTAATAAGAATTCTCCCACTTTTCTAGTGCAATCAGGTTTTACGTTCACAAAAGCTTTCTGCTATTTTCTTGGTTACAACATCTGGTATTAGAGCCCCACCACTGGGGCTGATCAAAGCCTGCAACAAAGTAACTAGTGTGAAGGAACAACGAGATGACGTCTGAAAGTAGTTTCGTGCAACCTGCCATTCCGAAGTTTGATGGACACTATGATCACTGGAGTATGCTAATGGAAAATTTTCTACGTTCCAAAGAGTATTGGAACTTGGTGGAGACGGGAATCACTACAGCAGCAGAAAGAGCCGATTCAAGCGAAGCATAGAAGAAAGTGATTAAAGATCAGAAGTTGAAAGACTTGAAGTGCAAGAACTACTTGTTTCAAGCCATTGATTGTTCGATTTGAAGAAGGACACTGCGAAAGATATCTGGGATTTGTTGAAGCAGAAATATCAAGGAACAACATGTGTAAAACATGCCCAATTGTAGGCTATTCGAAAAGAATTTCAAGTGCTGCACATGAAGGTTGGAGAGTCGATCAACGACTATTTTGGAAGAACTCTTATCATTGCTAATAAGATGAGGATTCATGGAGAGCATATAGAGGATGTGGTGATCATTGAGAAGATCTTGAGGTCTATGATTATGAAATATGACTATGTTGTATGTTATATTGAGGAATCAAATGACTTGGATACTTTGTCCATTGATGAGCTTCAAAGTAGTCTTTTGGTGCATGAACAAAGAATTAGCCGCCATATTGTAGTGGAAGAACAAGCGCTGCAAGTCACTTCAGGAGGTCGAAGTACCCATCATGGAAGAGGATGAGGAAGGGGTTGATTTGGGTTTAATAAATCAACCCTAAAGTGTTATAATTGTCATGAGCTCGAGCATTTTCAGTGGGAATGCCCAAAGAAAGCAAGAGATCAACAAGCAAACTATGCAGAGACAAAAGAATAGATGTTATTAATGGTGCATGTTGATTTCAAGGAAGCTGAAACTGAGCACATTTGGTTCCTTGATTCTAGGTGCAGCAACCATATGTGTGGCAAGAAGTATATATTTATTGACTTTGATAGCAGTTTCAAAGAATCAGTGAAGATGGGAAATGATTCGAGTCTTATTGTACAAGGCAAAGGCACAACTCGAGTAAAGATGAATGGAATAGTTCACGAGATCACGAGTGTTTTCTTTGTACCAAAACTGAAGAAAAATCTGTTAAGCATCGGGCAGCTGCAAGAAAAGGGACTCGTTGTGCTTATTCAACAAGGAAAATGTAAGATCTTTCATCCTGAGAAGGGTCTAATCATTGAAACTGAGATGACTTAGAATAGAATGTTTATTGTGCTCGCCCACTGCCCACCACGAAGAGAGACTAAGTGTTTCTCCTCTCTGACCACGGATCAGGCCACTCTTTGGCATCGTCGATATGGATACCTCATCTGGAATGGACTCAAAGTACTCTAGCAAAAGAAAATGGTGGAAGGGTTACCAAAGTTCAAAGCCATTCAACGAGTATGTGAAGGCTGTCTAGTAAGAAGACAGCACTGTGATCCATTCCTAAAGGAAATCTTATGGAGGGCTTCCAAAAGTCTTCAGTTGGTAATGAGAATGAGAATGAGATACACAGACAATTGACTGCTACATACACTCCCTAGTAAAATGGTGTCTCCAAGAGGAAAATCGAACCATTATGAATATGGTACGAAGTATGTTGTCGGATAAGTGAATTCCTAAAACCTTTTGGCCTGAAGCCGTGAATTGGATGATGCATGTGCTGAACATGAGTCCAACTCTTGCCGTGAAGAGCAAGACACCTGAAAAGGCATGGAATGGACTTAAACCATCAGTGGAGCATTTCAGAGTCTTTGGTTGTATATCGCATGTCCATGTACCTGACCACAAGAGAGTGAAGCTTAATGCCAAAAGTCTCAAATGTGTATTTCTAGGGGTAAGTGAAGAATCTAAAGCTTATAGGCTATTTGATCCTATCTCAAAAAAGATAATTATTAGTAGAGATGTGGTCTTTGAAGAAGACCAAGAGTGGAGTTGGGATGATGACCACAAGCAAGCCATATTGGCTGATTTAGAATGGGAACTCGATGAAGAAGCAAGTATAGAAGAGGAAAACAATGAAGATGAGTCTGAGGCAGTTGAAGAACTAGAGGAAAATGGGTCCGACAACAACAATTTTTTCAAGTGAGACACTTTAAATGTCGACGACTCACTTCCAGAACGACGAACACGAAGACCCCTTGCATAGATGAGAGACTATGAAACTGGTCAAGGTCTCTCCGATGAAGAAGGTGTGAATATAGCTCAGCTAGCTTTGTTCACTAATTGTGATCCAATGACATATGAAGAGGCAATGAAAAGTGAAAAATTGAGATATATCAAGAAATTGAAGCAATAGAGAGGAATGAGACATGGGAACTAACAAATCTGCCATCAAGATGAATGAATGTTGGAGTGAAGTGAATTTTTAAAACAAAACTTAATCAGCATGGGGAAATAGACAATTATAAGGTGCGGCTAGTTGCTAAGGGATACAACCAACAATATGGAGTCGATCATGCAGAAGTATTTGCACCAGTGGCTCGCTTGGACACAATTCATATGGTGTTCTCTCTTGCTGCACAGAAAAGTTGGTTGAAACTTGACGTCAAATCGGCCTTTTTGCATGGAGAAATTAATGAAGAAGTGTTTATTGATCAACCTCCAAGTTATGAACAGAAAGGGGAAGAATCAAAAGTTTATCGACTCAAGAAAGCGTTGTATGGACCCAAACAAGCTCCTCGAGCTTGGTACAGTCGCATAGAATCATATTTTGTCAAAGAAGGCTTCAACAAATGCCCCTACGAATATACTTTGTTCACTAAAACAGCAAGTGGAGGTAAAATATTGATTGTTTATCTGTATGTTGATGATCTTATATTTACTGGGAATAATGAAGTTGCGATTGAACAATTTAAGAAGTCCATGATGGTTGAATTCAACATGACTGATCTTGGAAAAATGAGATACTTTCTGGGAATTGAAGTGTTGCAAAAGGAAGATGGAATCTTTATAAGCCAATGAAAGTACGCTTAAGAGGTTCTGGAAAGATTCAACATGGATCAGTGCAACTCGGTGCAAAATCCAATGGTTCCTAGTTTCAAACTCACAAGGGAATGAAGAATGAGTGATAGTTGATGGTATTCTTTACAAGAAAATGGTGGGAAGTCTCATGTATCTGACAGCCACACGCCCTGATTTGATGTTTGTTGTAAGTCTAATCAGTAGGTACATGGAACGTCCCACTAAATCTCATTTAATGGCATCAAAGAGCATTCTAAGGTATGTGAATGGAACATCTAGTTTTAGGGTGTTTTATAGGACTAGAGGAGATGAAAAGTTTTTTTGTTACACGGACAGTGACTATGCCGGAGATCAGGATGACAGAAAAAGTACGTCAGGCTATGTCTTTATGATGAATTCAAGTGCAGTATCTTGGTCTTCAAAGAAACAGCCAATGGTTACTCTTTCTACCACCGAAGCTGAGTTTATTGCTATAGCATCAAGTGCTTGTCAAGTTGTTTGGTTAAGGAGAATTTTGAAAAGTTTAAGTCATGTGCAATCTGAATCTACGGTGGTGTACTGTGACAACATTTCAACCATCAAACTCTCAAAGAATCCAGTAATGTATGGTTGTAGCAAGCACATAAACGTTCGTTTTCATTTTCTTCGAAATCTGGTCAATGATGAAGTAGTGGAGCTAAAACAGTGTTCTACCCAGGAGCAAATTGCATATATTATGACTAAACCGTTGAAGTTCGAAATTTTTTCAAAGATGCGAGAAGCAATGGGTGTTTGTGAATACCCTGGAATAAACTGATTGTCCATAACATTCAATTTAAGGGAGGATGTTAAAGTTGTTGGAATCTCCTAGCTGTTAGGGTTAGGGTTCCTTGTTTTTAGGGTTTAGTTTTATCCATGCAAATAATCTCTCCTATACTTGAGGGACAAGATTACATTTTCTGTTTCTGACCTAGTCATGCACCACGATCTTAGGCCTTGTAAATCGTGGGTTGTTATTTCCTTTCTGATTTTGTTGTAAGGCTATTTAATAGTCACAAGTGTTATTCAATTCAATAAGAATTCTCCCAGTTTTCTAGTGCAATTAGGTTTTACGCTCACAAAAGCTTTTTGCTATTTTCTTGGTGACAACATGAAGAATGTACCCGGGATTATGTGTGTGTGTGTGTGTGTACATATATATATATATATATATATATATATATAACACCCTAACCCAGAAGGTCCACCTGGACTCCGAATCGAGTTGTGTTGGTCGACACTAGAAGGGTGATGAAGCCATAAAGTGTAGTGATATGAAAAATTGTGAATAAATTTAAACCTAAAAGTGACTAAATGAAAGAGTGCGCATGTGAGAAGAATTGATCCAATTCACACGTGATGTCAAAACGTAAGTAAAGTACAGTAAAATTAGAATGAGAAATATACCATCAAAAGTAGTCTCCGAGATCAACTTTTACCAGGAATCCTCGTTGACATAAGAACACTGCCACTAAATCCTAGAGGAGTAAAAACCAAAGGTGAGTGAGCCTGAAAATAAAGTTTGATAAAAATCTTTTCGAAAACGTATAACCCCTCGCCGTAAAATAATATAGTTTCCAAATATATATACTACATATAGTATGAAAACACTTACCGTAAACAGTAATACTTCAGAGATACGATGAATCGTTATATTGCACATGTAAGACATATAACATCTAGTGATCACAATATCTCGCATAATGAACCTATAACATTTGGTACTCATTCACATATGCTGACACACTGCAGAGGACCAGGTGAGTACTAACACCAGTGTAGCACGCACGATGAGCAGTTAACATAAATATGATTATGCAACGGTCATTCGATAATTCTAGTCAATAAAATACTATTCATGGCCTCAAATATAAATAAGAAATCACATATTAATATGCATACATATGCATCCCGTAGGATTTAGGATAATTTCATAAATTTCGTAAATCTGCTAATGCATATAATCGTTAGTCTAAACTAGGCATAACGTAGAAAATTCTTTATTAAACATATATATATTGAAACTAAACAAATATATAATATTTAAAAACAAAGACCCACTCACAAGTACATGCAGATCATAACCGTCCAACTATTCTACTCGCGGTACTCCTCCGGGTAGTCCTCTCCTATACGGGAAATTATATTAAACTAATAATAACTAGTGTAATAAACTTATTTCCCCCAATTTGCACAAGAATGGGATTTTTGTCAAAAATTTGGAAAGAAATTCAAACGTCCTGTTCAGAGCTGTTACACAACCAAATTTGACACATAATAAATCAAAACGAAGCTTAGGACAAGAGGAATAACACTATACTAATTTGGCACCAAAAACTGTCCGAAGGTCGCTAGAAATTGGTAGGAAAGTCAAGGTCCGAGTTGAAGTTCTTGGATTTCGTCGGATTCGAAGTGGATTCGAGCATGCATGCTCAAACCCGTGGCCTAGAGGTTGTGGGGAGTCATCCCACACCTTCAAACTTGACCAAACCAAAGAGATTTGTCCGGGCTTCATTTGAGAGGCTATGGAAACTCATTGGAAAAAAACGAGGTTAGAAAACGTCTACATGCACACCAATACATGCATGCATGCCTGAAAATCCACTAGAACTTGAAGGAATAACCTTGAGAAAGAAAATCGAAGCTTACCAAGACGGAAGTGGTTTGGTTAGTCGGATTTCATCGAGATATGAAATAGAAAATTCTGTTTTCCTCCAAGCCCGACACAACCAAGAGGTAGTAGGTAATTTTTAGTGGCTTGTGGTGGCTCTAGGGGTGGTGGTGGTGCTTTTATGGTGTTTGGCCGAGAGAGATGGAGAGTGTAGAGGGTGAGAGAGACGGGTAAGAGAGAGAGAGAGATAGGGTTGAGAAAGAGTAATAGAGGGAAAGTGAGTTGAGTGAATTGAGTGACGGGAGAGAGTGATGTGAGGGTTGATGTGGAAGATAGTGTGAGAGTAATGGTGCACAGGAAGAAAAAAGCATAGGGAAGAGGAACTTGAAGGAAAATGTAATTAAAATAAGAAAGGAATACATGTTGGTGATAAAAAATAAAAATAAAAAAATAAAAAAATAAAAAATAAAAAATAAGAAGAAGGGAAAATGGGACAACTCCAATAAATCACAAAAAAGGGATTTTCAAAAGGAAGTGTTATTGGCACTTCAAAAATCTTATTATACACTCCTCATAAGTGTATTTTCTTTCCAAATATATAAAGTTAGAGTGTAGAATGAGATTTTTAGAATGCTAATAACAATTTCCTTTCCAAATTCCATATAAAAGTTCAACGCAGGTCACATTCTTAATTATAGCAATAGGGTAGGAAATATAAAATTTCTAATTTATTTCTTATAAAAGAAATCATTAAAAAATCATAGACTCCAAATTGAGTTCCATCTTCAACCACGTGTTTGTTAAAATGAGCACTTTTTCGAAATAGTAAAATAAGAGTGGAAAAATGAAAAGAAAATTGAGGTCCAGATGGAAGGCCTACGTGGCATCTCAGAGGCATTTTGATAATTTCACTACTATTGAGGATAAATATAATAAATCTTGGAACGGGATGTCACAATTTACCCTCCTTAAGAAAATTTAATCCTCGAAACTAAAACAAAAGAATTTAATCAAAGAAGAAGTGCGAATACAAGTCTCTCACACGTTTCTCCGTTTCCCATGCAGCCTCTTCAGTCGAGTGGTTTTTCTGAATTCTGTATTTCTTTTGTCCATGCGATTGTAGTGACGAGCACTACGAGAGTAGGTGTGTGTCTTTGGGTCAATCCAAACAATAATTAATTAGGCACGAGGCCTAATTACCAGAGACAGGCCTACTTTCCCACTTGCTTAACAAACCCAATGAATAGGCCATCAATATCACAGTATGTAGCCTACAATAACGACAACTTACTGTTGTCTTGATATACAAGTAATGAAACCATGAGAGTACAAAATTACTATTTTGCCCCTCGATGGGAAAAGTGCATAAATCGTGCAATATACACCTCGTTCGCACTCACGTGTTCGTAAAAACACGTATTACCTAGAAAGATGAGAAAATAAACAAAAAGTGACAAGGACTCACAAGGACTCAAATCTCCACGCATGAAATCCACTTAGGATTTCCACTTAGGCTCGCCAAGGGTGTTTCGTAATTTTTCAGCGTTAAGAAATAAAATAAGAATAAATGTGGGACAGGGTTCTGCTAAGTGGTCTAGAAGGTGTCTTCATGGACCGAAAGAAGATGGGCACCCTAGTAAGTCGATCGACAATCACCAAAACATCATCATAGTCTCCACGTGTACAGGGTGACTCGTGCATGAAGTCCATGGTGATATTCTCTCATATCCATGTGGATTTAAGGAGTGACTACAACAACTCGAACAATTTCTTCTTTCTGCTTTGACTTGCTGACAAATCAGGTATTTTCTTAGTAACTAAGCAATCTCCTTTTTCATCTCAAGTCAAAAGTAGAATGGTCGAACTTGGAAATTAGCTATCTCAAGTCAAAAGTAGAATGGTCAAACTTGGAAATTAGCTAACAAAGTTTCCTAATGATTTGTAAGTAATGTTACATCAATACTCATGAGTTGTAAATAAAATGAGATAAACGGCTAAGTCATCAATGTGTTTCTCTGCTAAGGAAGTCGTTAGCAACTACGTTTGCATAACCGGGGTAGTACACGATGGTGCAATCATAGATGTTGATTTTTTTTCTTCTTTTTTTTCCATCGCCATTGTCTGCAATTAAGCTCATTTTAAGTGAAGATGTAATTGACAAGTTTACGAGGTCGGTAAAAACTTTGACACATTTCTCCACGGAGAAGTGTCATCGGATTTTCAAGTAAAGAAGGTAATCATTAACTCTAGATCGGAATTAAGGTAGTTCACTACATACGGTTCCAACAGTCAGGAGGCATAAGCAATACACGTCATGCTGCAGTAGCGCCCAAACAAAAACATTCAATGAAACATCACTGTAGAGTTTCGAAAATTATCAATGCCATCGAAAAATGTAAGACAAAAGTCAAGTGAGACAACACCTCAATTGTCAGAAACTTTATTCACTTTCAAAGTCTGAAACTAAACTAACTTTCCTCAGCCAACTTGTGAGGAAAAACGCCATAACTAACAAATCACTAATAGTCTTCGTCAAAACCAATAATATTTCGTATTTCGCAACACTTTGTGAGGATTTCAATTTTCTTCAGCTACAACATTTTGGGGAAATGAAAAGAATATTGTCTGTTGAGATCACGTCTACCAAGAAAAGTACCTGATCTAAACAAGGTTAACATTTGAAGAACTTGATCGTTGAATCCATCAGAATATGGGTGGAATGTCTAGTCCGTTAGGTTCCTAAAAGTCATTGGAGTATTCGTCAACCCGAAGAACATTACAAATAACTTATAATGGTCATTCAAGTCTTGAACGCAGTCTAGGAAATATTGTTGCTTCTAGTTGTCAGCTGGTCGTAACTAGACTGAGATCAACTTGAAGTAAATTCAGGTTCTACTAAGTTGGTCGAATAGACCATCAATTCGAATCATGGTTTAA